>NC_137338.1:64845047-65367547 GCF_965287045.1 Carcharhinus amblyrhynchos | reverse complement strand
GCGAGCGTGAGAGAGAGAGAGAGAGCGAGCGAGTGAGAGAGAGAGAGAGCGAGCGAGTGAGAGAGAGAGAGAGAGCAAGCGAGTGAGAGAGAGAGAGCGAGCGTGAGAGAGAGAGAGCGAGCGAGTGAGAGAGAGAGAGCGAGCGAGTGAGAGAGAGCGAGTGTGAGAGAGAGAGTGAGTGTGAGAGAGAGAGCGAGCGAGTGAGAGAGAGAGAGAGAGCGAGCGTGAGAGAGAGAGAGCGAGCGAGTGAGAGAGAGAGAGAGAGCGAGCGTGAGAGAGAGAGAGAGAGAGCGAGCGAGTGAGAGAGAGAGAGAGAGCGAGCGAGTGAGAGAGAGAGAGAGAGAGAGCGAGCGTGAGAGAGAGAGAGAGAGCGAGCGAGTGAGAGAGAGAGAGAGAGCGAGCGTGAGAGAGAGAGAGAGCGAGCGAGTGAGAGAGAGAGAGCGAGCGTGAGAGAGAGAGAGAGCGAGCGAGTGAGAGAGAGAGAGAGAGCGAGCGTGAGAGAGAGAGAGAGCGAGCGAGTGAGAGAGAGCGAGTGTGAGAGAGAGAGCGAGTGTGAGAGAGAGAGCGAGTGTGAGAGAGAGAGCGAGCGAGTGAGAGAGAGAGAGAGCGAGCGAGCGAGAGAGAGCGAGTGTGAGAGAGAGAGAGAGCGTGAGAGAGAGAGAGCGAGCATGAGAGAGAGAGAGAGACAGTGAGCGCGAGAGAGAGAGACAGAGAGTGAGCGCGAGCGAGCACGAGAGAGTGTGAGCGCGAGAGAGAGAGAGAAAGAGAGCGAGTGAGAGAGAGAGCGAGCGTGAGAGAGAGCGAGCGAGTGAGAGAGAGAGCGAGCGAGCGAGCGAGAGCGAGTGTGAGAGAGGGAGAGAGAGCGCGAGCGAGTGAGAGAGAGCGAGCGAGCGAGAGCGAGCGAGAGAGAGAGCGAGCGTGAGAAAGAGAGAGCGAGCGTGAGAGAGAGAGAGCGAGCGTGAGAGAGAGAGAGAGAGCGAGCGAGCGAGAGAGAGAGCGAGTGAGAGAGAGTGAGTGTGAGAGAGAGAGAGCGCGAGAGAGAGAGAGCGAGCATGAGAGAGAGAGAGAGTGAGCGAGCACGAGAGAGAGAGTGAGCGCGAGAGAGAGAGAGAAAGAGAGCGAGCGAGAGAAAGAGACCGAGCGTGAGAGAGAGAGAGAGAGAGCGAGAGAGAGAGACCGAGCGTGAGAGAGAGAGAGAGCGAGCGACCGAGAGAGAGAGAGCGAGCGAGCGAGCGAGAGAGAGAGAGCGAGCGAGCGAGCGAGAGAGACCGAGTGTGAGAGAGAGCGAGCGAGAGAGAGAGCCCGAGCGTGAGAGAGAGAGAGCGAGAGAGAGAGACCGAGCGTGAGAGAGAGAGCGAGCGAGAGAGAGAGAGAGAGCGAGCGAGAGAGAGAGACCGAGCGTGAGAGAGAGAGAGAGCGAGCGAGAGAGAGAGAGCGAGCGAGAGAGAGAGAGAGAGAGCGAGCGAGAGAGAGAGCGAGAGAGCGAGCGAGAGAGAGAGACCGAGCGTGAGAGAGAGAGAGAGAGAGCGAGAGAGAGAGAGCGAGTGTGAGAGAGAGAGGGAGAGCGAGAGAGAGAGAGAGAAAGAGTGAGCACGAGAGAGAGAGAGAGAGAGAGAGCGCGAGCGAGCACGACAGAGAGAGAGCGAGCGCCAGAGAGAGAGAGAGACAGACAGAGTGAGCATGAGAGAGAGAGAAGCCAAATAGCTGTAAATTTGTCCAAAAAAACTTAACCAAGTAACAAAGTGGAATTTCCAACATTGGGAGAGATCCCAGCAATAGAAACTTGATGTCAGAAACAGTGACCGGTGGTAGGGGAGTCCAGAACCAGGGCTCACAGTTAGACCATTTAGGACAGAGATGAGGAGACATTTCTTCACCCAAAGAGCAGTGAGCCTGTGGAATTCACTACAGGAAGTAGTTGATGCCAAACCATTGAATACATTAAGAGGTAGCTATATATAGCAGTTGGAGTGGAATTAAAGGTTATGCGGGAGAAAGCAGGATTAGGCTATTGAGTTGGATGATCAGCCATGATCTTGATGAATGGCAGAGCAGGCTCGAAGGGTCAAATGGCCTCCTCCTGCTCCTATGTATGTTTCTAAAGTAGATGAGATGTTCAAGGGGTGCAAAAGAACAGTTGGCAGAGCTGATGATATCTAAGTCTATGGTGCAGATGAATGAGGTCTTTATTACCATCCACGTGAAGCCATGGACAGCAAAGCTGGAATGAAGTTAAGTGCAGACAAATGAGATGAAAAGGTGACATAATACCAGTTTCAGAATGATGTTCACACCTGACAAAGCCAAGCCAAGGCCCGCAAAAACCACAGCCATCTCTAAGATGGAGGTTTCAGCAGACAAGAAAGGGCTGAGAAGATAGCCTGGTGTGATCCATGCATGAGTTAATTCAATGTCCAAACGTGAAGGAAGCCTGTGAGAGCTGATGAGAAAGGATGTCGAGTACTGGCGTTCAGAGTCAAAGAATTTGAGTCTGTGGCACTGCAGCTGAAAGAAACCTGCCACTCTGCAAGTGATTGCTTCTACAAAAATACGGGAAGCAGTCCTGATTCAAAGGGGAAAAGCAATAGCATTAACATCTGAAGCTCTATCATCAGCTCACACCAGATACACCAACATACTTTTTGGCCATCACGTATAGATGTGAGAAATCCCTATAAGAAAAAGCTCATATTGGACAGTGATCATCATCCACTTAGCAGATCAACCAGTGTGCAAGAGAAAGTTGTGTAAAGCCCCAGAGAAACTGTGGAGTTAAGATTTTGCTCTGAAATATAAACCAGGAAAGGAAATGATGCTGGCTGATGCCCTGACTCATCTGACACCATGAGAAACACAAGATAAAAGATCTAAGTGTAAAGATCCATCAGCTTGTAAATACAACACCACCTAAACTGTGTCAATTTAGAGAGGAGAGCAGCACAGATGGAGAGTTACATATTCTCTCTCAGTAAGTGATCCGGGGATGGCACTGGCAAAATGGCAGTACTGGTCAAGCAGAGCTGATATTTCACCAGAAGATGGTATTCTGCTAACCAGATTCAGAATAATCATCCCCAAAACAATGCAGGAAGAGAGAGTTTTCAGAAGACACGTGGAGACCACGCGGGAATGGAGAAGTTTAAGCTCAGAGCCAGATCAGCCTGGATACTACACTGGATAGATACCTACAAAGTCACCAAAGAAATGTTGTCTGCATGCAGTTTCTGCCAGAAGTGCAGAAATACAGAGCAGGAAGAGATAATGATAGCTCGTGTAGTACCACCCAGACCATTGCTTACTGTTGGGAGTCAATTTACTTACACACTATCAAGAAGGGTATTTTATAGTGGGAAAGTGTTATTTAGAGCCCCCTTTTATCAGAAAGGTGAATGATTTGACTGCTACATTCACCTCAGTAGTACAAGTTCTGTTTGCTGAGTGAGGGATTCCTGAAAGACTACATGACATTACCTAATGGATTACATGTCCAGATGATCAAGAGACCCTCATGAAATGCCAAGATGAAGACTCAGCCCATGCCCCATTGTCACTCCAAACCATCGCTTGAGACTGAATTGAAACTGCCTGCAGAACTGCTTAGTTGCAGAGAGTACAACACAACTTCTCTCTTCATCAATTGAACAGTATACAACAATTGAACACAAGGTACAGGTAGAAAGAAGTCAATGCTTTCATCAAATCCTTGTTGAGGGACAAACAATACACGTACAGGGTGGCATGTTTTGGTTACACTTGCCCCAAGACTGGAAAATCCCACCTGATGTCAATGAGCCTTTGGTCTTGTCGCGCGTGCTACAATTCCCGTGGCGGGCAGAATGGGAAAATCCTGCCCACGGGATCCAATCATGAAAACCTGGAAGCCAACAAAAGTTACTGGAGAAGCTGCGACTCCAAGGTTATGCATAATTCAGGCCTCAACCAGAAAACAAACGAGAAGCAACAGAGTCCATACAAACCTACACCTGAGCCAGAAGTGTGGAAAAGATCATCATCAATACCAGCTACATTACCGAAGAGCGAGGCAACATCATCAGCAACACCAACAATTGGTGCAAGAAACAACATCACCAGCAAGTGACACAACATTAGTGACATTAAGCAGCAGCGGGAACAACACATACATCACTGGTACAGTGTACCAACTCACCACTGAGTGCAATGACTACCACATATACAAAACGGAGGCATTGCATTTTTTGAGAATGGAAAATAAATCATAAAACAGTTTGAAGATGTGCAGTTTAATTATAATAAATGATTCTTAATTTTTAGTTTAGACATGGTTAAAAAAAGTTAATGATTGGAACAGTGACATAGAGGCTTTTTTTTCAAAGAAGGATGTTATATTAACTTAATCCAAAATGATTTGAGAATGATATTGTTAACTCTCCAAATGCATGTTACTCCCTGCTGCAATATAGTCAAGATACTGAGCACCAATTTATCATCTCTCATCACATGGTGGAACCTGAAGAAACTCATTTAATGAACCTCCAGCATCTGAGTCTAAAAGTGTGATTATTTCAACTTCTGTGAACCACAAGACACAACAGGCCTATTTCGGAATCAGGAGATGAATAAAAGCTAGTTATATCCATATCTGGCAAATGCCTTTCTTTTAAGAAAAAAACAATGATTATGTTGAGGAAGCGCAAGGCCATTAAATCACCACAAAGGGATTTGACATATATTGTGAATGTTACTGTGACATCACCAATGTTGTGTTTGGGACTCAGGAGAATTTCTAGATTTAATGTTAGTTCGTTCTGTGCGACTTACAGAAATAAAAGCTTAGAGCTTTCCCATCCTATTATTACACCGTATCCAAACAGGACAATTAATGTTGGCCTTGCAAGAGACATCTACATCCTCAGCATGAACATAAAGGAAAATAACAAACATTACATTGTCCGAGATTAGACAACTCCTGTCGGTGATTTCCAGTCATAGAATCCTACACTGCAGAAGGAGGTCATTCTGCCCATTGAGCCTGCATCAACCACAATCCCACCCAGGCCCTATCCCCATAGCCCCATTCATTTACCCTAGCTAGTCCTCCTGACACAAAGGGGCAATTTATCATGGCCAATCCACCTAACCCGCATATCTCCTTTAAAAACTTAAAAGCCAATTACAACCTCAATTCAAGTGAACTCATGGCATTAATTAAATGAGACATGTCTCAATTTGACAGAGTATCCAATTGGCCTTATGGAAGTAAGATACCTACTAAAGGTTCAGTGCCCCAATGAAAATATGTTTGCCAACATTTTTCAATCCAGAGAGAGAAAGGCCAACTAAAGAGATTCAAACATGACATGAAACTTATCCAAGACGACAATATTTCAACTTGTGACAATTTTCTCATCAACGGCGCTTTCTACAATATTTGAGAAAGATGCCTATGATCCAGCAATGCCCCACTGTAACGGATGTGCCATCACTGTTTGGGGTGGTTGTGGTTGGGGAAGAGAGGAGCAAAATCCAAGACAGGAGTTACTTAAGGTTTCAAGGTGAGGTTTGAAAAAATAACTTCAGTTTCTCCAACTGGTCCGCAAGTTAACCTTAAAGACAATTTTACAATTAATTTACACCCTTGGTTGTTTTTTGGGGTTGCTATTTCCTGGCAGCCTATCGGGATCTGATAATGTTATCTGAAGGGTGATGTCTCAAGGCTGGCACCTGTTTGGGATGTGGGATCAGTATACTGTCCAAATCACCCCTGTTAAAATGGTTCCGGGGTTATGAACTTTGGGGTTAACATGCTGTTCTGACTACAAACTCCTCCATGTCCCTCTCTCATCAGGTCTGTGCAAGGAGGGATTTAAAACTAGGGCTTGAGTGAGAGCGTAATATATATGGGCACTATTGCCTAGTATGTTTCTTACCTGCTCAAGTTCATTTCCTAATATTAGAACCAATGGTAAATCTTCCCTTGAAGCACTTTTCACATATTGAGTTAGAAAGGTGTTCTGTACACATTGTAGAAACTCTTTATCCCCTTTAACTATCTCTTTAGTCCAATGTATGTCAGGGAAATGAAATCCCCCATGATTAGCATTTGGGTTTACAATCAATTCCGTAATTTGACCATATATTTTTCCTCCCTTTCTCTTTTGTTATGATGTGGTCTGTAGGCTATACCCACTATTGTGAGTGATCCTTTATTAGTTTTTATCTCTATCCGCACCGATAGTATTTTTGGTTTGCTGATAGCTAAGTCAAAGAAGAACAAAGAAAATTACAGCACAGGGACGGGCCCTTTGGTCTCCAAGCCTGCACCAACCATGTTGCCCGACTTAACTAAAAGCCCCGACCCTTCCGGGGACCATATCCCTCTATTCCCATCCTATTCATATATTTGTCCAGACACCCCTTAAAACTCACTATCATATCTGCTTCCATTACTTCCCATGGCAACAAGTTCCAGGCACCCACCACCCTCTGTGTTAAACCTTAAACCTCGCACCTTAAACTTGTGCCCCCTAGTAATTGATTCTTCCATCCTGGGAAAAAGCTTCTGACTATCCACTCTGTTCATGCCTCTCATAATCTTGTAGACTTCTATCGGGTCACCCTTCAACCTTCGTCATTCCAGTGAAAACAAATCAAGTTTCTCCAACCTCTCCTCATAGCTGAACCCCTCTATACCAAGCAACATCTTAGTAAATCTTTTCTGTACCCTCTCCAAAGCCTCCACATCCTTCTGGTAGTGTGGCGACCAGGATTGAACAGTATATTACAAGTGTGGCCTAACTAAGGTTCTATAAAGCTTGTCAATTTTTAAACTTGGCTAGAGTGAATGTTGGACCCTTGGAGGATGAGAGGGGGGATTTAGCAGTGGGCAATGAGGAAATGGCTGAGGCTTTAAGTAAGTTTTTTGCCTCGGTCTTCACAGAGGAGGACATGAATAGTTTGCCCGATATTAAAGATAGAAGGATGATAGGAGTTGAAGGCCTGAATGTGATTACTGTCACTAGAGAGGTAGTGCTTGATAGACTAATGGAACTGAAGGTGGAAAAGTCCCCAGGACTGGATGGAATGCATCCCAGGGTTCTGAAAGAAATGGCAGAGGTGATTGTGGATGCCTTAGTAATTATTTATCAAAATTTGCTGGACTCCGGGGAAGTGCCGGAAGATATAGGCCGGTTAGTTTAATGTCTGTAGTTGGAAAAATGCTAGAATCCATCATCAAAGAAGAAATAGCGAGGCACCTAGAAAGGAATGGTTTGATCGAACAGACGCAGCATGGATTCGTGAAGGGGAAGTCGTGTTTGATGAATTTATTGGATTTCTATGAGGATGTGACTAGTGCAGTAAACAGAGGGGAACCAGTGGATGTGATGTTTGTAGATTTCCAAAAGGTGTTTGATAAGGTGCCTCACAAAAAGTTGCTATAGAAGGTTAGGGTGCATGGAGTTGGGAGTAAGGTGTTGGCATGTATAGAGGATTGACTGTCTAATAGGAAGCAGAGAGTTGGTATCAATGGGTGCTGTTCTGGTTGGCGGTTAGTGACTAGTGGAGTGCCACAGGGATCGGTGCTGGAGCCTCAACTGTTTACCATTTATATAGATGATCTGGAGGAAGGGGCTGAGTGTAGGGTGACGAATTTTGCTGATGACACGAAGATGAGTGGAAAAGCAAATTGCGTGGAGGGTGTGGAAAGTCTGCAGAGAGATCTGGATAGGCTGAGCGAGTGAGCGAGGACCTGGCAGATGGAGTATAATGTTAGCAAGTGTGAGGTTATCCACTTTGGCAGAAATAATAGTTGGAAGGATTATTATTTAAAAGGCAAAAAGCTATAGCATGCTACGGTGCAGAGGGACCTGGGGGTCCTTGCGCACGAGTCGCAAAAACCCAGTCTGCAGGTGCAGCAGGTGATCAGGAAGGCAAATGGAACGTTGGCCTTTAAAGCGAGGGGGATAGAATATAAAAGTAGGGAGGTTTTGCTGCAACTGTGCAGGGTACTGGTGAGGCCACAGCTGGAGTACTGTGTGCAGTTTTGGTTGCCGCACTTGCGCAAGGATATATTGGCCTTGGAGGGAGTGCAGAGGAGGTTCACTAGGCTGATACCGGAGATGAGGGGGTTGGCCTATGAAGAGAGACTAAATAGACTGGGCCTGTACTCGTTGGAGTTTAGAAGGATGAGGAGGGATCTAATAGAGACGTATAAGATAATGAAGGGGATGGATAGGGTAGAGGTAGAGAGATTCTTCCCGCTTAGAAAGGATAGCAGGACGAGAGGGCACAGCCTCAAGATAACGGGGGGGGGGGGGGGGAGCAGTTTAGATCAGAGTTGAGGAAGAACTTCTTCACTCAAAGGGTGGTGAATCTCTGGAATTCTCTGCCCGTTGAAGTGGTGGAGGCGACCTTGCTAAATATATTTAAGTCACGGGTAGATAGGTTTTTGACAGACAAGGGAATTAAGGGATATGGGGAGAAAGCGGGAAAGTGGAACTGATCCACTTCAGATCAGCCATGATCTTATTGAATGGCGGGGCAGGCTCGAAGGGCTAGATGGCCTACTCCTGCTCCTATTTCTTATGTTCTTATGTTCTTAATGCCATGGCTGATGAAGGCAAGCATGCCGTATGCCTTCTTGACTACCTTCCCCACCTGCATTGCCACTTTCAATGATTTGTGTACTTGTACACCCAGATCCCTCTGCCTATCAATACTCTTAAGCATTCTGCCATTTACTGTATGCTTCCAAAATGCATTACCTTGTATTTGTCCGGATTAAATTCCATCTGCCATTTCTCCACTCAAGTCTCCAACTGATCTATATCAAAGAACAAAGAACAAAGAACAACACAGCACGGGAAACAGGCCCTTCGGCCCAACGAGCCCACGCCGCCGTCCCACTGTCTCAGTGTCCTATTCGTGATACTAGTCTACGCCTAATGTGCGAGGATCAGGGAGGTCCAATTTAGGGACAATTTAGTACCCAATCAATCAGCCTAAAAGCACATCTTTGGGGATGTGGGAGGAAACCGGAGCACCCGGAGGAAACCCACGCAACCACGGGGAGAACGTGCAAACTCCCACAGACACAGGCCCAAATCCATGTGTCCGCACAGCAACAGAGATAGTCTCTGAGCTGTCATATCCTGCTGTATCCTCTGATGGTCCTCATCACTAACTGCAAATCCACCAACCTTGTGTCATCTGCAAACTTACTAATCAATCCAGCTACATTTTCCTCCAAATCATTTATATATATTACAAATAGCAAAGGTCCTAGCACTGATCCCTGAGGAATGCCACTTGTCACAGCTCTCCATTCAGAAATGCATGCTTCCCTGCTACCGTCTGTCTTCTTTGACTGAGCCAGTTTTGTATCCACCTTACCAGCTCACCTCTGATCCCATGGAGCTTTTCTACTATTATTACGATGTCCCTAATAAGTACAGTTACCCATCTCCCCTTTATCCCTCTCTTATCTTTTATAACGTTTTAAAAATTCAGTTACGGGGTGTGGGCTTTGCTGGTTCGGCCAGTGTTCATTGCCCATCCCTAATTGCCCTCGAGAAGGTGGTGGCGAGCTACTTTTCTGAACTTCTACAGTCCCGGAGGTGTAGGTACACCCACAGTGCTGTTAGCGAGGGAGTTCCAGGATTTTGATCTAGACAAAGTGAAGGAACGCTATTATATTTCCAAGTCAGGACAATGAATGATGCGGAGGGGAACTTGCAGGTGGTGGTTTCCCCATGTATCTGCTGCTCTTGTCCTTTTAAGTGGTAAAGGTCATGGGTTTGGAAGATACTGCCTAAGGAGCCTTGATGAGTTCCAACAGTGCATCTTGTAAATAGTACACTGCTGGAACTGTATACTGGTGGTGGATGGAGTGAATGTTTGTGGATGTGCTGCCAATCAAGTGAGCTGCTTTGTCCTGGATGGTGCCAAGCTTCTTGAGTGTTTTTGGAGTTGCACCCATCCAGGCAAATGGAGAATATTCCATCACATTCTTGACTTGGGCTTTGTAGGTAGTGGATAGGCTTTGGGGAATCAGTAGGTAAGTTACTCACTGCAGGATTCCTAGCCTCTGAAACACTCTTGTTGCCGTATAAAACAAGATAATTATATAGCGTCAAAACAACTTTTCTGCATAGTTCCATTTAACTTGAACATTTGGTACAGAGCATGAGTTAGTTTGTACCTTCTGTAACTTGATCACTTTATTTGCTGAAATGAATTATTTCACTACATTCCAAGAATGTGCTGCTGTTTTTTCCTGTATTTATATGGCCGAACCAGTTTAGTTTCTGGTCAATGGTACCTCCCAGGATGTTGAGAATTTGGGATTCAGCAATGGTAATGTTAAGGGAAGATGGTTAAATTCTTTCTTGCTGGAGATGGTCATTGCCACTTGTCAGCTTATGCCTGAATACTGTCATGGTCTAACTGCATGAGGACATGGACTGCTTCATTGTCTGATGCATCACAAATGGAACTGAACATTGTACAATTGTCAGCTAACATCCCCACTTCTGACTTTATAACGGAGGGAAGGGCATTGATGAAGCAGCTGAAGATAGCTGGGCTACCCTGAGGAACTCGTTTGTCCTGGGGCTGAGATGATTCAACTCCAACAAGTTCTTCCTCTGATTCCCATTGATTTCAATCTTGCTTCCGTTCCTTAATGCCACACTCAGTCAAATTCAATCTCATCTCACCCCTACAATTCAGCTCCTTGTCAATGTTTAGGCCAAGGCTGGAAAGATGTCTAGAGCTGAGTGGTCTTGCGAGCCCAAAATGAGCATCAGTGAACAAGTTGTTGCTGTGTAAGTGCCGCTTGATAGCACTGTCGACAACGCCATCCATCACTTTGCCGGTGATTGAAAGGAGGCTGAAGGGGCAGTAATTGACTGGTGGACGTGGAACACTTCAGTATCTGAGCAATTCCGAATGGTGCTGAACATTGTGCAAACTCCCCCACTTCTGACCTTATGATGGAAGGTAGATCATTGATGAAATAGCTGAAGATTGTTGATTAAGGACACTTCCCTGAGGAACATGTTATACTTTGCATTGATAAATTCCCAGTCCTGGGATTCCCAGTCCCATACTTAAAAGCTCTATATCATGCAGTGACAACAACTCACATAAGCAGCACCACAAGAAACTATAGAGTCATAAACGAAGCCCAGTCCAAGCACAAACGAGTCTCCCATCCATTGACACTGTCTACACTTTATGCTTTTTGCCTCAAAAAAAGCAGCCAGCATAATTAAGGACCTCATGTCAGGCACCCCAGACATACTCTCTTCCATCCTCTTCTGTCAGGAAAAAGATACAAAAATCTGAAGTCCCATAGCAAACGACTCGAGAACAGCTTCTTCCCTGCTGCCATCAGTGTTTTGAATGGACCTACCTCACACTAAGTTGATCTTTCTCTACACTCTAGCTATGACTGTAACACTACATTTTGCACTTTCTCGTTTCCTTCTCTATGAACTATATGCTTTTTCATATAGGGCGCAAGAAACAATACTTTTCACTATATACCAACACGTGACAATAATCAATCAATCCAATCAAAAGAGCAACCTTTTGTTTAGGAAGCAGGGTAAGTGAAGGAAGACTTGCACTTCTACAGTGCCTTCATAAACTTGCAACATCCCAAAGCACTTTAGAGCCAATGAAATAATAGTCAGTGACATAATGTAGGAAATGCAGGAGTCAATTTGTACACAGCAAGCTCCAACAAGCATCAGTATGATAACCAAATAATCTATTTTTGTGAAGTTGTCTTAGATATTGGCCAGGATGCCAGGGATAACTCCATTGATTTTATTTCAAATACTGAGATAACTGATATCTCAGGCTGGGCCTCAGTTTAATGTCTCATTGAAGGCAGCACATCCAACACTGCAACATTCCCTCAATACCGCACTGAAGTATCAGTGGGAATGCTGCAGTGTTGGATGTGCAACCTTTGATGAGACATTAAACTGAGGCCCAGCCTGAGATATCAGTTATCTCAATATTTGAAATAAAATCAGTATCAGCCGTAATTTTTCATTTCTAAATCAGAACAGAGAATACTACCAGCTGAGTTACAGCTGACACATGGTCTCATCTCAAAGGCCACACACAGTGATAGAGCCAAGACTGAAAGACAGCTCACCCACATTCCAACTGATGATGAAGCAGTCAGTTATCTGCCTAGTTGAAGTGTGGTAGCAAATGGGCTGTATTGACATCGGAGCTCTGAATGGTGAATTGTGACAGGGTTTACTCACCTCAGCCTATAGCCAGCACTCCATTGAATTGTTTTAATGGGAGTTGGGAACAAGTTACTGGCCAGGTAAATGGAAACTGATGATCTATTCAAAATGTCAGGCTTGGGTCAGTGAGTCAGAAGCTCCTGTCTTCAATGAAATCCAGAAATTAATGGAGGTGCCGCACTGTCACAAGTCTTTCAGATGAGATGCTAAAAACAGGACACTGGGTGGGATTTTCCAGCTCTTCTGAAGCATGTTTTCCAGCAGTGGAGGAAGCTTGCCATTGGTCATCAGTGGGATCTTCCAGTCCTGCTGATGTCTACATTATTTTATGTGGCTCACCTGTCCTTCCACCAGGGAACCCACTGGGGGAATCACCTTTGGCGGGACTGGAAGGGTCGGACAGTCCTGCCCACTGTTCTGTCTCTCAGACATATATAAAAGATTCCATTGTCCTATTGAAGGAGAGCAGGGCAGTCCTTCTGGTGACCTAAGCAATGGTTACAGCTCAAAAGCAGTCGATACGGGGACTTGCCTCATCACAGTTTGTACGACCTGCTATTCACAAATTGGTTGTGTCATTTTCCTACTTTACAACAGTGACTGCACCAAAAATACTTAACTTTCAAGACATAGCAAGGTCATGAAAGGTGCTATATAAATGCATGTCTTTGAAAACAGTAGTGGAGGCTGGGTCATCAAATATATTAAAGGCAGAGTTAGACAGATTTTTGATTTGAATCAAGGGTTATGGGAGATTGGGGTGTAAGAAGAAGTTAAAAGTAAAATTAGATCAGCCATGAGTGGGAGCACAGATTCAAGAGGCTGAATCCAACTGCTCCTATTTCCAATAATCTGAGTGTTCAGGCCAGTGGTTACAATTGCAGATATTTTGTAATAAGTTAGGCCTCCTCTGAACCTACCTTTAGAACCTTATGTGCCCCATAATAACCTCTTCTCACCATCACTTAATCATGTCTGCATTCCACAGGCTTTCCCCTTTGTTCTCCCTCGCCTGACGCTGTCACCACTTTCCCCTCTCTCTGTACTTGCTGTTCAACTCTGACATCTTCCAGTTCTATAGAGGAGATTTTAACGGAGGTGTTCAAAATCATGAATGGTTTTCATAGCGTAAATTGGGAGAAACTGTTTCCAGCGGAGTAAGGGCCAGTAACCAGAGCACATGGATTTAAGAGAATTGTTAAAAGAGGTGATGGAGAATAGTCTCACACAGTGAGTTGTGCTCTGGAACACACTGAAAGGGTGATGGAAGCAGAACCAATTGTAACTTCCGAAAGGGAATTTGACAAATTCTTGAATGGGGGAGTTTTAAAAAATCTTTTATGGGACATGGCCATTGATGGCAAAGCCAGCATTTGTTACCCATCCCTAACTGCCCTTGAACTTAGTGGTTTTCTCAGTCAAAGGGCAGTTATGAGTCAACAGCATGGCTGTGAATCTGGAATCACATGTAGGCCAGGCCAGGTAAGGTTGGCAGATTTCCTTTGTTAAAAGGCCAGTTTGGTTTCTATGACAACCGATGATAGTTTCATTGTCACCATTAGCTTTATAGAATTATAATTATATAATTGATTTATATAATTTTAATGAAGTGAATTTAAATTCTACCAGAGGTAGGATTTGGATCCACAGAAATAGCCTGGGTCTTTGGATTGCTAATCCAATGTATTATCATCTTTCCTCAGTGGTGGAGTGGAACAAATGGGATAGTTCTTTCAAAAAGCCAGCACAGGTACAATGGGCTGAATGGCCTTCTTCTGTGGCATATCGTTCTACAAATTCTAAGAATCTGTGATTTTCTCTGCTCATGTACCTAAAACGTGTACTCAGCTTTTCTTTCTACAGGTGCTGCCCAACTTGCTGAGCGCTTCCAGCATTTTCTGTTTTTACATCACACGTCCTCTTCCGGTCTAACATTTCCCAGGCTATTTGGCGACATTTAATTGCTGGAACAATAGATTAAATAATGATGAAGTATTTATGATACCAGAACTAATATCAAAAACATGGCAGCCAGTGGGTGGCAAAGTGGTTCGCACTGCTGCCTCACAGCGCCATGGACCTAGGGGTTTGATTCCAGCCTTGGGTCACTGCCTGTGAAGAGTTTGCACGTTCTCCCTGTGTCTTTGGTGTTCTAGTTTCCTCCTGCAGTCCAAAGATGTGCAGGTTAGGTGGATTGGCCATGCTAAACTGACCCTTAGCGTCATGGAAATTAGCACGGTAAATACATAGGGTCACAGGGATAGGGCCTGAGAGGAACTGTGGTCGGTGCAAGCTCGATGGGCCGGATGGCCCTTTTCTGCACTGTAGGGATTCCATGATTCAGTCTTCACACAGAAAAGTCCCACAAAGTGTAATGAGATAACAACCAGATAATCTGTCTTAATGGAGGCTTAAGGGATAAGCAAAAAATCCAAATTGATTTGCTGACCACATTCTCTTCCATCTGTGCAGGTGTCTGCCTCACGTAACCTTGGAGCGAGGCGTGGGTGAGAACGGGTTGATATATCATTCAAAGGACAACAATGTTCGATAGTCAAGATGGTTTTGGACTTGCATTTGGAAATAAAAAGAGATTGTAGATTTCCTGACTGTACTTCAGACTCAGAGGGTCTACGTGCCTCTTATGCTTTGGAACTCTGTATCTGAATGACAGCAACTTGGTGACTTTGGGAAGGAGAAATAACTGAAAAATGAAAAGGTAAGAGGGAAAAATAGAGCCATTTTCTCTCCCAATCATCAATTCAATAGAGGTATAAATCAAACTGCCTGATATTCATGAGAATTTTGATCAGAGAAAGATATAGAAAGCAAAAAATTGTACCAATAATTTGGACTCCAAAAAGTTCAATCAACCTGAAAACTGAGCTCAGAACATTAACTTGTCTAAATTATTGTATTCTTCTTGTGGTTATAAACATTATATGCTTAACTATATAATGAAATGCTAGCTTAAGTACAATATTTTTAATAAACGTATAAATGTTGGTTCCAAACAGTTCAAGGGTTTTATTGATTATGAGAAATAGATTGATCTTCTAATCATAACTAACATCCAGGTTAGCTTTGGGAATTCCCAATCCTAATCAGGAACTTGTTAAAAAAGGAAATTGATGTTTTGTCAAAATAGTTATTTCCAGACAGTTTTGTAACATGTCTGTAAATCACCACTCACACCCATTCATTACATCTGAAAATATTCAGCAGCAGTTCCTGAAGCTCTTGAATATATTATAGCTGTAAATCTCCAATTACCGTGCATGGGCACTCCCATAATCATTGTCTTAAATGCTAACAGAAAACAAAATATTTCCACAGGTTGGTTGTACAGCATCAAAAAGCAGTTTGCTCCCTTTGTTATTCCACTCCTTTCTGGATTTATGCAGGACAGAAATTGAACAAGAATTTTATATTCTCAGGGTGTGGGTATGCCCGGCAAGGCTGGCATTCATTATTTCAGGAAAATGGTGGTGGGCTTCTTCACAAGGGTTGCTTGATAACCCTCCTGTGAACTCCCTTGAGACTTTTGTTATTCAGCCATCGCAGGCTAGCCCATCCATCCTAAACTGCCCTTGAGAAGGCAGTGGTGAGCTGTCTTCTTGAACCGCTGAAGTCTGTGTAGATACACCCACGGTGCTTTTAGGAAGGGAGTCCCAGGATTTGTAACCCAGAGATGATGAAGTGATCTATTTCCAGGTCAGGATGGTGAGTGGCTTGGAGGGGGAACATGCAGATGATGGTGTTCCCAGGTATCTGCTGCCCTTGTCCTTGTAGTTGGTAGAGATCATGGGTTCAGAGGGTGCTGTCAAAGGAATCTTGGTGAATAGTTGCCATTCTGAGGGTGGTAATGGAGTACAGTTGTGGTGTGATAGGGGTGGAAGGAGTGAATGTGAGTGAAAAGATGGAATGGGGTGCTGATCGACTGGAATGACAAGTTGCAAATGGAACTGATCACTTCTCACCTTAGGATAGAGAGAAGGTAGCTGTGGGCAGTTAGATGAATGGATGGTTGGGGAATATTTTTCTGAGGAATTCTTGCAGTGATCTGTTGGGGCTAAAATGATCTGCCTCGATCGGCCATGTTGTCACATTACAAAGATTATATAATGTTATAATAGATTATATAATATTGTTACTGTTGCTCCAACCAAGCCAAGGGTTGTTTCAACATTGTAGATTAACGTAGAACTCTTTAGCACTAGTTTGTGTTGTGATTCTCTTCCAATGTTGAGAACTAAGTGGGTCAAAGAGTCCCAACATTCATGTAAAGTAAAAGTAAAGTTTATTTATTTGTCACATAAGGCTTACATTCACACTGCAATGAAGTTACTGTGAAAATTCCCTAGTCGCCTGACTCTGGCATCTGTTCGGGTATGCTGAGGGAGAATTTAGCATGGCCAATGCACTTAACCAGCACTGTTAGACTAACGAACTGTTAGTTAGACTGTGGGAGGAAACCAGAGCACCCAGAGGAAACCCACGTGGACATGAAGCCTCCACGCAGACAGCAAACAATCGGTGACCCAAACCAGGAATTGAACCCGGGTCCCTGGCACTTTGAGGCAGCAGTGCTAACCACTGTGCCACCTTGCTGCCATGGCAGCTGCTTTGAAGTCAGGGATTTATTGGTACAAAGGTTCATTGAATACTCTGCACAATCAAATCTCAAGATCATAATGCACTCCATATCAGCTCTGCAATGTGGAAAACTTCTCCCCTGCATCCAGCTGAACCTCTGCTGACCCTCCAGCAGATTAACTTGATTGTGCCACTCATGTACTGATAATGAAGCGGATTAATGGTGGATTTCACTATTTTTAATTTGTTTTAATCTTGCTACAAGCGACGGATTGCTTCAGAGCTCCGGCTGAGTTTATTTGATACAATGATAGCACTTCATGAGGATTCTAATTTAATTTCTCGTACAACTTGAGCATAGAGGCACAGTCAATAATCCTAGAGGTTTCAACAATTGGAGAAATTTAGTATTGCCTTTATGAGCTTTAAGCAAGTAAATGCAAAACTAGTGCGTGGAAAGTTTGCTTCAGTGAGTGAGTGATCAAATCCATGGAACTGGCTCCTTTCGGGAGATGGTGCAAGCTGTTAATATTGATTCATTCAAGTACAAATTAGATAAGATTTATTTCAGGAAATAACATTTGGGATACAGTATATGACCAATTTAAGATGATATCTGATTAGAATGTCATATGTGGGACGTCCTTGGGGCTATGGTTTTCAAAGCTCTCCCAACATGGAGACTTTTCCTCACCTCATGTCTTTCATTGGCTGTGAAGCACTTTGAGAAGTTCAATGGTTGTGAAAGGTGCTACAGAAATGCAAATCTCTGTTTCTTTCCTGATCTGTTGTAAGCTAATTAATGGAGACTGATTGTCATGACAACCAACGTCAACAAAACTCCTGCTGATCACCAGTGCCAGAAACCACCCCCCTCAGCTGGTGAAGCAGTATTCTCCATGTTGAACACCACTTAGAGTCATAGAGGTTTACAGCATGGAAACAGGCCCTTTGGCCCAACTCGTCCATGCCGCCCAGTTTTTAACCACTAAGCTAGTCCCAATTGCCCGCATTTGGCCCAAATATCTCTATGGCCATCTTACTCACGTAATTGTCCAAATGCTTTTTTAAAGACAAAGTTGTGCAGACCTCTACTACTGCCTCTGGCAGCTCATTCCAGGCAGTCACCAAAAAAAATTGCCCCTCTGGGCACTTTTGTATCTCCCCCCTCTTACCTTAAACCTATGCCCTTTAGTTTTAGACTCCCCTACCTTTGGGAAAAGATGTTGACTATGCCCCCCATTATTTATAGACCTTTATAAGATCATCCCTAAGCCTCCCATGCTCCAGGGAAAAAAGTCCCAGTCTATCCAGCCTCTCCTTATAACTCAAACCCATCAAGTTCCAGTAGCGTACTAGTAAATCATTTCTACACTCTTTCTAGTTTAATAATATCCTTTCTACAAATAGGGTGACCAGAACAGTACACAGTATTCCAAGTGTGGCCTTACTAATGTCTTCTACAACTTCAATATGATGTCCCAACTCCTGTATTCAATATTCTGACCAATGAAACCAAGCATGCCAAATGCCTTCTTCATCACTCTGTCTGCCTGTGACTCCACTTTCAGGGAGTATTGAATCTGTACTCCTAGACCTCTTTGTTCTGGACCCTATATCTATATCATCTCTCATTACCACCCTGATAATATCAGAGCTGCACCCCCCTCCCTTATCTTCCTGTCAGTCCCTCTGAACATTTTGATACCCCTGGATATTTATCTCCCAGTCGTGACCATTTGCAACCATGTCTCTGTAATGGCCACCAAATCATTCTCGTTTGCAATGATTTGCGTTGTCAACTCATTTACCTTGTTTTGAATGCTATTAGCATTCATATAAAGTTGCCCTTACGCTAGTTTTTGAATCTTTTTGAATTCTAACACTTCCATTAATATCATCTCCTGAGTTCTTCCTTTTAACTTTTTTTCCTGATTTTTGATGCAGTTGGAACCTTCTCCCCACATTTTGTCCTTGCTCCCTCCTTCTCAGACTCCTTACATAGGTTTCCATCCTTCCCCAACCGCTCTAGCAAACACTCACAGTCCCAGTCCTGCCCAGGTGTAATCTGTCCAAATTGTACAGGCCCCACTGCCCCCAGAACCTGTCCCAAAGCCCCTGAAATCTGAAACCCTCCCCCTGACACCATCTCTTCAGCCATGTATTTATCTGATATATCCTCTCATTTCTACTCTGACTAGCATGTGGCACCAGTAATTAATCTGAGATCACTGCCTTCGAGGTCCTATTTCTTAACTTTCTTCCTAGCTCCCTGTATTCTGCTTTTAGGACCTCATCCCTTTTTTAACCCATGTTGCTTGTGCCAATGTTTACTACGACACTGGCTGTTCGTCCTCCCCCTTCAGAATGTCCTGCAGCCACTCTGGTGCATACTCCCTCGCACCAGGGAGGCAGCATACCATCCTGAAGTCTCGTTTGCGGCCTCAGAAATGCCTGTCTATTCTCCTTACAATTGAAGGCCCTGTAACTATTGCACTGGCACCCTTTATACCCTTCCCCTCTGCAGCAGAACCAACCGTGATGCAATGCGTTTGGCTGCTGCTGCTTTCCCCGGAGAGGTCATTCCCCTCAACAGTATCCAAAGCTGTATATCTGTTTTACAGATGAATGGTCACATTACCTGCCTATTTCTCTTGCTCTTTCTGCAGAGTCTGTGGTGTGATCAATTCTCTATACATGCTATCCATGATACTCTGACTCGTGGACGCTCCATAGTCTCTCCAGCTGCCGCTTCAGCTCTGAAACTCGAGCTTCCAGGAGCTGTAGCTGGAGACACTTCCCGTACACATGCTGACCCAGGGGACTGGATCTGTCCCCAGCCTGCCACGTGGAGCAGGAGGAGGAAACACGGCTTGGAGCTCTCCTGTCATGTCTTACCCCTTTAAATTAAACTTTTGAAAGAACTGGTTTTAACTATTTGTACAAACAACCAGCCAAGTTCAGCTGAGAGCTGACTTAGCTGATTCCTGTTGCAGAAATGCACTAAAGTGCAGCTTTTAACTTTCCAAATTAGAACTAATTTTCCTCACCCTGAAAGCAAATTTAATAACCTCCTTACAACTCCCTATGTTCATCCAACTCCAAGAGCACTGCTCTCAGTCAGACAGCATTCACAGTGCAGGCAGAGCAGTACTTTGAGGCCTCACAAGAAACAGGAGCAGGAGTAGGTCACCTAGCCCTTCGAGCCTGCCCCACCATTCAATAAGATCATGGCTGATCTGAAGTGGATCAGTTCCACTTACCCGCTTTTCCCCATAACCCTTAATTCCCTTATCGATCAGAAATCTATCTATCCGTGACTTAAACATATTCAACGAGGTAGCCACCACTGCTTCAATGGGCAGAGAATTCTAGAGATTCACTACCCTCTGAGAGAAGAAGTTCCTCCTCAACTCTGTTCTAAACTGCTCCCTTATTCTGAGGCTGTGCCCTCTTGTTCTGGTTTCCTTTCTAAGTGGAAAGAGGGAACAAGCTTGCGAGGGTACAAGACCTGTCTACGCCAAATCTAGGAAGTCACAACAACTCCAAAAACATACCACTGTACTTCCAGAGGACTTACAATAGCAGCTCTTCTTAAAAATGATCTTACTCACAAGTTGGCTGTTTGGCCCTTTAAATAATGTACATCTTGCAACTTCTCTCATTGTTTTCAGAGTGACAACTGAGTACATTGCCTGGTGGTGTGTGGTTCACTTTTGGGATGCTGGTGTCACACCAGCCGGCTGGCCAGGGTGATAGTCACAGACTCCCTCTGTATGCTGGGCTTACCCGAGTGGCAGCCCTTTTTAAAGGAGCATGTTGCTTGAGATGTGGCAAAAGCAGCTGGTACAGCAACGCGCTGCAATCAAAGGACAAGATGGCGAACAGAGATGACATTTGCAGACCGTGTATCCCCTCTCTTCATTTCTCTGTTTTCCCCAGCCTGTGTCCTGCTTTCCCTTCTCTCGCTCACTGTGCCACTGTGGCGAGGCGATGGCCTAGTGTAATCCAGAAACTCAGCTAATGTTCTGGGGACGCAGGTTCGAATCCCGCCACAGCTGGTAGTGGAATTTAAATTCAATTAAAAAAATCTGGAATTAAGAATCTATTGATGATCATGAAACCATTGTCGATTGTCAGAAAAATCCATCTGGTTCACTAATGTCTTTTGGGGAAGGAAATCTGCATTCCTTACCCTGTCTGGCCTACATGTGACTCCAGAGCCACAGCAATTTGGTTGATCTTAACTGCCCTCCAATGGCAAGAAGGGATGGCCAGTCAGCGACACTCATGAATGAAGAAAAAAACCTCACTCACTTTTCTTCCCAGTTTGCATATACAAAGATGATCGTCCATGACCTGACAGAATGTGCACGAGAGGCTGAATGTTCATTGTTGTTAGCCATGTGCTGTGAGCATCATAGAGCATTAATAACGTACCATGTATTCACATCAAGTACTGAAAAATGATCACAATAGAAAGAGGTTTATTTGAGCAGGTCAGTTAGGCTGGGTGAACTGAACAAAATTGTGACAATGATTCTAAAGGAATGCAATATCAGATTGATGAAGTACTGCTGCATTTTCAACAAACCAAATACGGGAGGATTTTGGATTTCTGGTATTTTGCTATCACTGCAGTTATTCAGACAAAGGTTTAATCCATTTGGAAAGGCTGATAGAATGGTGTCAGTTTTTCATATGTGACTCATCTCTGGAGTGGCACATGAAAGTGAACATATTATCCTAACAATGTCAGTAGCATAGACTTAATTCAGTCCTTCCCAGGAGCACTTAGAGATGGTTTAAACCCAGGAGAACGTTTAACACAGCCACCAGGCTCTGCACTGTAATTGTACATTTACTTTTCATAACATTTGCATAAAGATGTACTAGGTGGGATTTTTTATCTTCAGATGTGCCCTGTGCAATACCTTTACATAGTGGGAATTTTTTTACTATTTATCCTCAGCATATGGGTGTCACTGCGAATGCTGGCATCCATTGCCCATCCCTAGATGCCCCAATTTGATCCAACTCAGTGGTTTGCTATTCTGCTTCAGAGGGTAAATAAGGGTCAACCATGTTGGTGTAGGACTGGAGTCACATAGAGGCCAGGCAGTGTCTGCCTCTCACCCCTTCTTGAAAAGGTCTTGAGCAAACCCCGTCCTAATGCTCGGCTTAAGGCACTACATAAATGCAAGCTGCTGTTCTTTTTCTCCCTGAAGGGGCATGAGAGAACCCATTGTTTTTTTTTTTAAAACAAAAATTTCATTGGCTTTCCTTATAAAATGCATCTTTCTATTCTCACTCATTCACATACTTCTGGTACATTTTTGGGGAAGTTTTCAACTGGCTTCTAATGGTATTTTTCAATATTTTTATCCATAACTTTAGGTTGTTAAACCTGCCAGAAACTGCCTCGCACGTTTGTCATCTTGATCCCATGTCTTGCCAATGCCCATTTGCACAGAGCAAACTTCCACAAACATCAATTAGACAATTGAGCAGCTTGTCTGTTTCCGCTTTGCGACGTTAGTTGAGGAATACATATTGGCTAGCTAGGAAGAAGGATAGATCCCATGCCAATATTTGAGGAGGAGCAGGGGAGCTGTCCCCATTCTTGTGTTGAGAGAATGCTACACTGTCTTTTGGATGTGAAGCTAAACTGAGATCCCATCAGCCCTGAGGCACACTCTGATTTCCCTGACACTAAGGGGCAATTGATCATGGCCAATCAACCTAACCCACAGATCTCTGGAGTGTGGAAGGAAACCAGAGTGCCTGGAAGAAACCCACGCTGACATGGGGAGAACATGCAAACTCTATACAGACAGTTACGCAAGGCTAGAATTGAACCTGGGTGGTTGGTGCTATAAGACAGCAGTGCTAACCACTATGCCACATGCTGCCCTTTGTCCAAGTCATTAATATAGATATTAGTTGAAACCTTAGCACTGATTCCTGAGATACTTCACTAATCACAGCCTTTCAACTTAAATAAAAACATTTATTCTTAATCTGCTTCCTGCTCATTAACAACCTGATTGTCAAGCGTGATGGCAGGTCTTTTTGTTTATTCATTTGTGGGACACGCTAACCAGCGTTTATTACCCATCCCTAGTCGCCCTTGGAGGGCAGTTGAGAGTTAATCACATTGTTGTGGCTCTGAAGTCACATGTAGGCCAGACCAGACATGTGGCCAGACTGGGTAAGGATGGCAGATTTCCTTCCCTCAAGGACATTAGTGAACCAGATGGGTTTGACAATGGTTTCATGGTCATCAGTAGATTCTTAATTCCAGATCTTTTAAAAAAATCAAATTTAAATTCCACCACTTGATGTGGTGGGATTTGAACCCAGGTCCCAGAATATTAGTTTCTGGATTAATAGTCTAGCAATAATACCACTAGGCCATCACCTTCCTTGGCTCATTTTCAGTTTTTTTCTTGGTAATTTCTGTTAGCGGTGGTTTGCCAACTTCTTGCATTCTATCTACTTTAGTCAAAGTGGGAATCCATCCCGTTGGGGTTATTCAGAATCACACGCAAGTCATTTGGCCAATGGAGTTAACCTGCCACAACTAATCTGTTATCTACGATAATATATCGTCCATAATTATACAGGCTCTTATTTTGTAAATTAGCCTTCAGTGTGGCACATTATCAAATGCCTTTTGAAAATCCAAGCTTACCATCTACTGGTTCCCTTTTATCTACCCCAGCAGTTATATGTGTTTGACAGCTTTTTTGAGCAATTTCTCTTTCGTAAAACTATGTTGAGATGTTCAAATCGGCCTATTCTTCTCTAAGTGCATTCCTTAATAATAGATTCCAGCATTTTCCAAATGACTGATGTGAGGCTAACTGGTTTGTTCTTCGTTTTCTCTCTCTCTTTCTCCACATCCTTGAATAGTGATGCTATATTTGCTAATTTATAATCTGCTGGCACAGTTCCAGATCCTGTGGCATTTTGGAAAATTATAGTTAGCATATCCGTTATCTCTGCAGCTTTCTATTTTCGAATCCAGGATGTTGGCCATCAGGTCCCAACATTAGATTTTAGTCTCTTGAGCTTCTCCCACATATTTTCCTCTGCTAATATTAATTACCTCCATTTCTTCACCCTTATTAAATTAAGCCCAAGTTTATCCTCTATTTCAAGTATGTAGCCTGTGTCTTCTACAGTGAAAATTCACAAGATATTTGTTCAAACATTGAATCATAGAATACCTACAGTGCAGAAGAAGGCCATTTGGCCCATCAAGTCTGCACCAGTCACAATCCCACCCAGGCCTTATTCCCATAACTCCACATATTTACCCTGCTAATCATCTGACACTAGCGTTAATTTAACATGGCCAATCAAAGTAACCTGCACATCTTTGGAGCGTGGGAGGAAACTGGAGCACCAGGAGGAAACCCATACAGACACAGGGAGAATGTGCAAACTCCACACAGACAGTGACTCAAGGTCGGAATTGAACCTGGATCCTGGTGCTGAGAGGCAATGGTACTAACCACTGTGCCGCCCATGGCTAATGTCTTTGCTATTTTCCTCATTCCCCACTATAATTTCTCCTGTCTCTCTAAGACTTTAGCTAGACTCCTCCTTTTGAGCAAAGCTTCTTACAATGTGCACTGGGGAGTCAGCCTGTTCCAGTCACTGGAGCAGTGCTTGAATCCACAACCTCAAAAATCACAGAAATGTTAGATTTGAAAGTTGGCAATTCTGGAATGGTCCAATTCTTCACTAAATGATAATGAACTTTTTTGAGGTAAACTGCCAAAAAAATGTTAAATTGAAAAATTGGCAAGCCAGCTTTGTCAACTAGCACCTAAGCACATAAGACAGAGGAACATTAGCAAACCTCTTTATTTACGAGAAAAATTATGCATCAAGAGATGATAACTGTTTCAGCCTTGACCAGCCCAGTACTTTCCTAATCCACGTCATTTCATTAGCACTTGATCCTCCAAAATTGCTGCTTACCTCTATGCTCACTGATCTATTCTGGCTCAGATTTAAAATTCTTCCAATCCCTTTCTATGTCTGCAATCTGTTCCAGCTCCACAACCTTACAAGGATTCTCCATTTGAGCAGCTCTGGCCTCTTGCTCCTTCACACCATCTCTGGAAGTTGTGCTTTCTGAAATTCCATCTCTAAGCCTCGTCATTGCTCTTTCTGCCTTTAAGATCCTGTTTAAAAACTACCTCTTTGGCAAGCTTTCAGTCAACACTTCAAAAGTGTCCTTAGCTTTAGTGTCAACTTTTGTCTGTTTTCAAAGTAGTGACGTAGGGCGTTTTTCTACTTTGAAAGCATTATCTGCACATAAATTGTGATTATAATGCCTTAAGTTTAATTTATTTATTAGTGTCACAAGTAGGCTTACATCAACACTGCAATGAAGTTACTGTTAAAATCCCCTAGTCACCACATTCTGGCACCTGTTTGGGTACGCTGAGGGAGAACTGAAAAAAGTTTTCAAATATAGATAGTTACATGGGTATGATGGGTATGGAGGGATATGGGCCAAATGTAGGCAATTGGGATTAGTTCAGGGGTTTTTTTAAAAAAAGGGTGGCATGTACAAGTTGGGCCGAAAGGCCTATTTCCATGCTGTAAACCTCTATGACTCTGTGACTCTATAGAACAAAAATCAATCTACTTCACTTTTTAAAAAGCTAATGCTTCACAAAATGGTAATGGAAAATTACTGAGAATGATGCAGAGTAAGGTTGCCAGAGATTGGCAGCACGGTAGCACAGTGGTTAGCAGTGCTGCTTAACAGCTCCAGGGACCTGGGTTCAATTCCTGGCTCGTGTCACTGTCTGTGTGGAGTTTGCACATTCTCCTCGTGTCTGTGTGGGTTTCCTCCAGGTACTCTGGTTTCCTCCCACAGTCCAAAGATGTGCAGGTTAGGTTGATTGGCAATACTAAGAAATTGCCCCTTAGTGTCCTGCGATGCATAGGTTAGAGGGATTAGTGGGTATAATATGTCGGGATATGGGGGTAGGGCCTGGGTGGGATTGTGTTCGGTGCAGACTGGACGGGCCGAAGGGCCTCTTTCTGCACTGTAGGGTTTCTATGATTCTATGATTAATTGGAACAAGCTATCCTCCAGCAGAGATCCCTTATTGTACTACAGAGAAACACTCTTCCGGTGTGCATTCCCCTCCAAATCTATCAGTGATGAAGGAAACATCAGAAAACAATTGCCATTACTTAGAAACAGAAGACTTCAATTTACTGCCTGTGTGTACTTGTGCCAAGAATTTATTTTCATTTTGTGGTTTGCTGCATTGTTTTTAGTTCCTATTAAGCAACTGCTTCATAACGACGCTCATTTAACACAAAACAGTTCCTAAACAGGAATCTGAGCTGAGAGATTGTTTCATTTTGTGACCTGTTCTGACGCAAGATCATTGGAGAATGGCCTGAGAATGTTGAACCCGCCTTCCTCTCTCCCTAACGCCAGGATCTGCTGTGTGTATTGATTACTTCCTGCTTTTATATTGGGTTTCGATATCTATTTTGTGTCTTGCATTCTATGAGAAGGAACTGCAGGAGGCATTTTAATGATGCTTACCTAATATACCCCATTATCCCAACTGCAAAGTGAAGGTACATTTTGAGGCACAGGGCAAGTCGTTGAAGGATCTTACCAGTGTTACAGTATTACATTTGCTCTCCCCAAGGACCGTGGAGTTGTAACTGGTTGTAGCTGAGGAGCTGATAGCATTATGTTGTGATGCTAAACCAGAGAAGCACTGGAGAGCTACACTGACACTATACTAGGTGGAAGTGGCCAGGAAAGAAGAGGACAATGAATAAGAAAACAAAATCACATGTAAATGGTGCCTCGTGATCTTAGGATGTCTCAAAGGTCTTTACAGCCAACAAAATCCTTGTATTGTGTAGTCACTGTTATAATGTAGAAATGTGGCAGCTAACTGGTGCATAACAATGGGTACAAATGGCAATGGAATAATAACCAGATAATGTCTTAATTTTAAGCACTGATTGAGGGATAAATAGTGCCAGGATATGCAGGAGAATCCCCCTATTCTTCTTCAAATAATGAAGTGTGATCTTTGATTTCACCCTGAGACGACAGATGGGATGTTATTTTAGTGTCTTATCTGAGAGAGTAATGATTTTATTGAACATAGGCGTGAAACGTTGAAGTGAAGGATGTAGAAACAAGTGACCTTTGTCACAAAGGTCAGGCTTGTCACACATATAGCATATTATTCTGCCATCAGAAGAATTTTCAATACTTTGAGTTCCAGTCCTATGTATGAGGCAAAAGGAGCTTTACTCCTCATTTAAATTCTTGATCGTGTACATTCTTTTTGATGTTCTCAAAGTGCTTTATTCTGAAATCTGAAGTTTAATTTTGTCCCGCTTCCCTTCCAGCATCGACCACTCTGAACAAGAGCACAGGCCACAGAATCCGGCCTTTTACATTGGTCTCCAACCCATGCGCTACGTCCCAGCAAGGCTCCAAGGCCAGTAACTTAGCTTACATAATCGTCCATCGTCGTCCGACTCAAGAAAGGCCTCTTTCTTCAACACTCTCCTCCTGTGGGGTGCAGGGTTTTAGGAGAAAAGGGAAGAACTGAGAGAGCCTGAAGAAAGAGCTCATGATCAGGTCAAATCCCTGACATTTGGAAAGCCTTGTTGCCACACTTCCCCACTGCTGGACCACCGGGGAAGCAGGAGATGCAGCAGCTGCAATATTCACCACTGCAGTTTCATGATGTGATTTCCCTATTGTTAATCTTAATTATTTTATTGAAGCCAGCAGTTAAAATCATTAAATCTCCAGTGGCAGGTACTTCTCTGCAAATACCGCAAATGACATGACTTCGTTTAAAACACAGAGTTCTGGTGGATTTGCCAACAATGGACATGTTTCAGAATGAGCTAAACAAGAAAATAAATCAGCCCTGAATTATTATCCCAAGCCTCTCCAGCTAACAATGGGTTGCTTCAGACAAGGCATTCCCTGCTATTCTGCCAATTGTGGGTCAGAGGTCACTGTGTCACAGTGACTGCGATTGAAAAAGGGAGAGGCTCCTTCAGTCTGCTCACTCTTGTTAGGCAAGACACCAGCTGGGATTATTTTAAAAGTTAAGAAGGAACCAATTTGTCTTCAGAGAACAAAGAAAATTACAGCACAGGAACAGTCCTTTCGGCCCTCCAAGCCTGCACTGACCATGCTGCCTGACTGAACTAAAACCCCATACCCTTACGCAGACCACATCCCTCTTCCCATCCTATGCATGTATTTGTCAAGACGCCCCTTAAAAGTCACTACCGATTCTGCTTCCACTACCTCCCCTGGCAACGAGTTCCAGGCACCCATTACTCTGTGTAAAAAATCTGCATCGTACATTTCCTTTAAACCTTGCCCTTGCACCTGTGCCCCCTAATAATGACTCTTCCACCCTGGGAGAAAGCTTCTGACTATCCACTCTGTCCATGCCTCTCATAATCTTGTAAACTTCTATCAGACGCCCCTCAACCTCTGTCGTTCCAGTGAGAACAAATCAAGCTTCTCCAACCTCTCCTCAGAGCTAATGTCCTCCATACCAAGCAACATCCTGGTAAATCTTTTCTGTACCCTCTCCAAAGCCTCCACATCCTTCTGGTAGTGTGGCGACCAAAATTGAATACGGTATTTCAGGTACAGCCTAACTAAGGTTCTATAAAGCTACAACATGACTTGCCAATTTTTAAACTCTATGCCCTGGCTGATGAAGGCAAGCATGCCATATGCCTTCTTCTCCACCTGCATTGCACCTTCAGTGACCTGTGTACCTGTATACCCAGATCCCTTTGCCTATCAATATTCTTAAAGGTTCTACCATTTACTGTATATTTCTTATCTATATTCAACCTTCCAAAATGTGTTACCTCATATTTGTCCGGATTAAGCTCCATCTACCATCTCTCTGTCCAAGTCGATATCCTGCTGATGGTCCTCATCGCTATCCGCAAATCCACCAACCTTTGTGTCGTTCGCAAACTTACTAATCAAACCAGTCACATTTTCCTCCAAATCATTTATATATATTACAAACAGCAGGAGGTCCCAGCACTGATCCCTGAGGAACACCACTTGTCACGTCCTCCATTCAGAAATGCATCCTTCCACTGCTACCCTCACCTGGCACTTTTCACAATCTCTGGGTCACAGCAAGTAAATAAAGTTTGAAGTATAGACACTGCTGTAAAGTAGGAAATGCAGCAGCCAACTTACACAGCAAGATCCCACAATCAGATCATGCACAGATAATCTGTTTTACCGCTGTCGATGGGAGTATAAATGCTGGCTTAGGCACCACACAGAACATTCCTGATCTCCTTTCAATCATGTCATGGGAAGGTGGGACCTGTACAAATTGGTCAGGTTACATTGGGCAGGTGTCCCAGGGGACTGTTTGCTAGGGTGTTTGGGGAGGGTTTAAACTAATGTGCTGGGGGATGGAAATGTATGTAAGGAGTCAGAGAAGGAGGGAGCAAGGGCAAAAACAAAAAGGTAGAAAAGGAAGAAGAAAAGTGACAGGCAGAGAAACCAAGAACGAAATTCAAACAGAGAAAAATATTGGGAGCAGGGCAAACAATGTTAAGAAGATGAGCTTAAAGGCTCTGTGCCTTAATGCGCAGAGCATTTGCAATAAAGTGGATGAACTATTCATGCAGGCGGAACTAAACAAGAATGATATAATTGTGATTACAGAGACATGGCTGCAGGGTGACAAGGGGTGGGAACTAATGTCCCAGGGATTCAATATTTAGGAACGACAGGCATAAAGGAAAAGGTAGTGGAGTGGCACTGTTGGTTAAAGAGGAAATTAACACAACAGTGAGAAAGGATATTAGCTCTGACAATGTGGAGTCTGTATGGGTAGAGCTGAGAAATACCAAGGGGCAAAAAAACATTAGCGGGTATGATATATAGACCCCCGAACTGCAGTAGTCATTTTGGGAATGGCATTATACAGGAAGTTAGAGATGCATATGATAAGGGAATATCGGTGATCATGGGTGATTTTAATCTGCACACAGATTGGACAAATCAAATAAGCCACAATGCCATAGAGGAGGAATTCCTGACGTATATACGGGATGGTTTATTTGACCAATATGTGGAGGAATCAACTAGAGAGAAGGCCATCGTAGACTGGGTACTGTGTAACGAGAAGGGAATCATCGCCACGCTAGCTGTACGAGACCCCTTGGGGATGAGCGACCATAACATGATAGAATTTATTATCAAGATGGAGGGTGAAGTAGTTGATTCAGAGACTAGGATGTTGAATCTTAATAAGGGGAACTAAGAGGATGAGGTGCGCGTTGGCCTTGATAGATTGGGGAGAGTTATTTAAAGGGGTGACAGTTGAAAGGCAATACCAGGCATTCAGGGAATGGATGGGGGAACTGCAGCAACTGTTTATTCCTGTCTGGCACAAAAGCAAAACGGGTAAGAGGGCCAATCCATGGCTTACAAAGGAAATTAGAGAGAGAATCCAATCTAAGAAAGAACATACAGATTGGCCAAGAAAAATAATAGGTCTGAGGATTGGGAGCAGTTTAGAATTCAGCAAAGGAAGACCAAGGGATTGATTAAAAAGGGGAAAATACAGTATGAAAGTAAGTTTGTAGGGAACATTAAAATTGACACTAAGGGCTCCATTTTGATTCCAAGTGGTGGGCAGACATGAACTTGGGAATTCTTCAGATCTGACTTTTAGACCCATTCTCCGCTGCCCCCATATGCCCTCTGCCTGCAAAAATATCAGCGATTCTGAATTGTGCTGTTTCAGCCAGAATGATCAAGGGCCTCTCCCCGCTTCCCCCCAGATGATCTCAGACAGAGTGGCAACAGACCCCCCACCCCGACACTGATCTCAGGCAGAGAGATCCACGCTCCCCCGCCCTCCATCCTACAGACATCAGGCAGGACAAAATGTAGGGACAATGTTCCAATTACATCAAAAATCAGGAAAAAAGTTAAAAGGAAGGATACCATGCCTGCAGTGTGTGCCATCTATAGGATGCACTGAAGCAACTTACCAAGGCTTATTTGATAGCACTATACAAAGTTTCAAACTCCACTACATTGAAGGATAAGGGTTGTAGGTGCCCGGGAGCACGAGCTCTCTAAGTCATGCTGCACCCTGGCTTGAACACATAATTGTGCATCACTGCTGGGAGACAATCTGGGAATGTCCTACCAATACATGCGGTGGGAATACTTCTCCCCACACACTCTGTCAATGATGCGAGATGGCAGCCTACCTTCTCAAGGGCAACTAAGAAGGGACAATAAATACCAGCAATACCCACAGCCCCCAGATTAAACAAAAATAAAAGGAGAAATACACTTGTGGCTGCAACATTGTTGGAATTGAATTTGTAGATTACTGACAAAGGTGACTTGTTGTAAATATTGCCAGGAGATTACTTTCACAATTTCAAAGCAGGATTACTAGTCTAGGGCTTATATCAAAACACTGTCTCTAATACAAAGCCCTACAAATTGATTGTGACTTTCCAATGTATGAAATGCCCATTCTAATGCACATCTGCTGAGAGAGTACAGGGATTGATGCAGATAGCTGTTCTCCTCCCAAAACAATCTGGGACAGCGGAGCTGATGGCATCATTAGAGCATGGAAATGCTTGACTATCCTCAGTTCTGAATGCTTCCCCGTGATGTGCTCCAATCACAATATGGCTGGATTTTTAAAGCTAAAGTTCATTTCTTAATGTCACAAGTGGGGTCACATTAACACTGCAATGAAGTTACTGTGAAAATCCATGGTTGCCACACTCCAGTGCTTGTTTGGGTACGCTGAGGGAGAATTTAGCATGGCCAACACACCTAACCAGTGCGCCATTTGGACTGTGGGAGGAAACCCACACAGACATGGGGAGAATGTGCAGACTCCACACAGACAATGACTCAACCTGGGAATTGGACTTGGATCTCTGGTGCTGTGAGGCAGCAGTACTAACGACTGAAGCAACACATAATCCGCAGACAATGGAATCAGTGCAGTCATCTTACCAAGGCATCACCAAATGACAACCAAATTTAGGAGTAATCTTACAGAGGTTTATAAAATAATGAGGGGCATAGATCAGTGAGATAGTTAATATCTTTTCCCAAACATAGGGGAGACTAAAACTAGAGGGGATAGGTTTAAGGTGAGAGGGAAGAGATACAAAAGGGTCCAGAGGGGCAGTTTTTTCACACAGAGGGTGGTGAGTGTCTGAAACAAGCTGCCAGAGGTAGTAGTAGAAGCGGATACAATTTTGTCTTTTAAAAAGCATTTAGACAGTTACATGGATAAGATGGATATAGAGGGTTATGGGTCAAATGCGGGTAATTGGGACTAGCTTGGTGGTTTAAAAAAATGGAGTGGCATAGGCAAATTGCATTGAAGGGCCTGTTTCCATCCTGTAAACCTCTCTGACTAATAGCTACAGTGCCCATCAAGTCAGCACCGATTCCGAAAGACCACGCAGGCCTTCCCACCCACTCTATCTGGTAACCTATATCATTTACCATGTTTAATCCACCTAACCTACACACCTTTGGACTGGAGGCCCTGACTTTGCTGGTTAGTTAGAGCCATGTGGAGTCTCCCTCACAGGGTTATGCTAAATGCAGAGCCTTGCACCTTGCAATTGTGGCTAACAAGCAATAACAGCACTGATGCTGTTTTTTTTTACAGTGTATCTTAAACTGACAAAAACATTCACAGGAGCAGATAAGAACTGACACTAAGTCAAGATAGAGATATTTGAACAGGGCTGATCAATGACTTGATCAAAGGGGGCGTTTTTAGGGAGCATCTTAAAGCTGAATGGGGTGGGGTCAGTTTAGGAAGACCAGACTGTACCCATCTCAAACTATCATCTCTAGATTCAACTATTCCCATGCACCCCTGGCTGCTCTCCCACGTGACCATCCATACTCTGCTGTTGTGTGTTCACTGGTACCAACTTCTTCCCCTATCACATCCGTGCTCATTGACCTACATTGGTTCCCAGTCAAGAATAGCTTGATTTGAAAATTCTCATTCTGGTTTGCAAATTTTTCTCGCTCCTCCCTCTCTCAGTAATCTCCTATTGAGATATCTGCATTCCTTGAATTCTAGTCTCTTGTGCATCCCCATTTATAATCACCGTACCATTGATGGCCGTGCCTTCCATTGCCTACGCCCCAAGCTCTGGAATTTCCTTCCTTCCTCGCTCCACTTTGCTTTTGTCCTTTAAGCTACTTCTGAAAACTTACCGCTTTGACCGTTCTTTTGGTCATCTGATCTAATTTCTCTTAATGTGGTTCAACGTCTTAATTTGTTTATCCCTCCTGTGAGGCGAGGGACATTTCATTCACAATGGCAGCAATCTCTGTCTCATAAGACGCTGTCTGCACCACAGTGGTCAACTTTGTTTTTAGCACCATCTGCTGTGGTTCAAAAGCCTCACTCAGTAATGGCATTTTCTGCAGACAGCATTTACTGCAGAGGAAGACAGTAACCGAGAAGGTGAGTGATTCACTGGTCATCACCTCACCTGTCACCGTGTTCACTGGACTCTCTTTTCTATCAGTTTCTGTTCATCTCTCCCAATGCCCCACCAAATGCTCAGTCTCCAGAGGTCACAGCCAACAGCAACTGTCTCCCAGCTGTCAGTGTCAATACCCACTATCTTCACATTCTGTTTGCAGAAGTATGGATGCCAAGGGGACTATGATCCAATAGACTGCACGAAAAATATTTGGATATGTAGCCATCATCATCCATCCAATGAAGATGGCTGAGCCAGCGCTGATGTTATTGGCTTAGTCCATTGAGTTAACACACTCCAATCTGCATTGGTGATGTTTTCCTGTCAAGAGTTGCAACGGTTATGTCTGAGACAGTGAAGGTGGAAACCATTCAGCCTTCTCTCTTGCCTAGCCAATATTTCCCAGGTCTCACCACTGTGGAGGCATGCATTGAGAGCACAGGCTTGGTAGACTGATGGTACGGAGTTCTTTTATGTTAGAGACACAATGTGTAAATTGATGTTCCTGCTGCTGAGGGAATTCCAGAATTTTGGGCCTAGGCTGCTGAAAGACAGCCAATGGTGGGCAATAAGAAATGGTGCGCACAAGGGAGCAGAATTGTATGGCAGAATCAACAGCAAACCAGTCTGGCCATTTAACCAAGGTGGAAGTTGGTGGTCTTTAGTGATGGTGGAGAGGAGCAGGAAGGGAGAATGGTTGGTGGTGGTCAGGGAGGTGTAGTCACCTCCAATAACCACATCAGTCAACAATCTAATTAAACTTCAAAAAGTTGCCAGCCAGAGGGAGAGTTTGGGAACAGAGTCTGTGGTGGGGACTGAAGGCATGTGTGTCTTGCCAATATTGAATTAACGTGCCTAGAAACTCACTGCCTTCATTACTCAGAGTGCAACACTGTTGTCAAAACATCATCACGTACCTTCACAACTTCAGCAGCTATTGAGGAAGGAATTGGATCCTGGGCTATTCTGTCTGTTGCCCATACACACTCATGCCTTCAATTTCTTCTTGGTCCCTTAAAAGCAATGGACTTCCAGGCTGCCTAGCGACTTGCACAGCATTTGTTTGCTTACTGTGACACTCCCTCTAATCAGCACAACCTTTAAGCATGTTTACATGAATCACACATGGCTCAGTTAAGGTGAACAACATTGATGTATTCAAGGAGAAGATGTGTAGACTAGAAAGAATGGACTAGAATGATATGGCGAGGAGGATTGTGTGGAACAGAATTGCCAGCATAGAGCAACTGGTCTGAATGGCCTGTTTTTCTGCTGTAAATTTGATGGAATCTATGCCGGAATTCTACCGCCTCACCTGTCACAGAATTGGAGTAAGCAAGGACCTGACAATGGAATCTCCATTGACCTCAGGCAGGAATTTCTGGTCTGCCCGAGTGAGGCCATACATTCCCCCCTATATCTCTAATTATGCAAATGAAGTGAGCTAGAGAGATCGGGTTCCAACAGCACACCTCAGCTGCAGTGCCTGAAACTCAGCAGTAATCATACCTGATACACGAAAAGATGGTTGTGGTTGTGGAGGGTCAGTCATCTCAGCCATAGGACATCTCTGCAGGAGTCCCTCAGGGTAGTGTCCTATGCCCAACAATCTTCAGCTGCTTCATCAATGACCTTCCCTCCATCATAAGGTCAGAAGTGGGGATGTTCACCGATGATTGCATAAACTTCAGCACCATTTGCACTTCCTGAGATACTGAAGCACTCCATGTTGAAATGCAACAAGATCTGAACAATATCCAGACTTGGGCTGACAAGTGGCAAGTAACATTTGTGCCAAATGCCAGGCAATGACCATCACCAATAAGAAACACTCTAACAACCACCCCTTCACATTCAATGGTGTAACCATCATTGAATCCCCCACTGTTAACATCCTTGGGGTTACCATTGACCAGAAACTCAACTGGACTTACCACATTAACACAGTGATTACAAGAACAGGTCAGAGGCTCTGAATACTGTGGCAAGTAACTCAGCTCCTGATTCCCCAAAGCCTATTCACCATCCACAAGGCACAAGCCAAGAGTTTGATGGAATACTCCCACTTGTCTGGGTGAGTGCAGCTCCAACAACACTCAAGAAGCTTGACATTATCCAGGATAAAGCAGCTGCTTGATTGGCACCACATCTACAAACATTCAATCAATCCACCACCAACACTCAGTAGCAGCAGTGTACTATCTACAAGATGCACTGCAGCAATTCACCAAAGACCCTTAGACAGTACCTTCCAAACCCACAACCACTTCCATTGAGAAGGACAAGGGCAGCAGATACATGGGAAGACCACCACTTGCAAGTTCCTCTCCGAGCCATTCACCATCCTGGCTTAGAAATATATTGCCGTTCCTTCGCAGTCGCTGGCTCAGAATCCTGAAATTCCCTCCGTAACAGCATTGTGGGTCATCCCACAGAACATGGACTGCAGCTATTCAAGAAGGCAGCTCACCACCACCTTCTCAAGGGCAATTAGGGATAGGCAATAAATGCTGGCTAGCCAGCAACATCCACTTCCCACAAATGAATTAAAAAAAAAGTCATTCAGGTCTAAGCCAAGCCACAAAATGAATGTCTTTAGCATCTTCCCTGCATCTGTAGGCAGTGAAACCAATAATGTTAGCCCGTTAGGACATGACTAGTTGGTTTATTTGGATTGGTGCATTTAACCTTTAATTTAAGCAATTAACTGTTTGGTGGTTTGTTATATAAATTGATGAGCATGAACTGGAAAAAGAAGCACAAACCTCAATCTTTGTAACAGTGTCAGGCCTGCCTTTGTAACAGCAGCGGCTAGCAAATACACCAAGCTGCCATCAAAACTCTCCCACATGGAGTCTGACGAACTGTAAAGGATGTTATCAAATTACAATCGCCCACAATCGACATTTGCAGAATATACGTTCTGCAGGAAAGAGACAACTCCCACCCTGGAGGGGGAGGAATTGAATAGAAATCAGTTTTGCGGCTGCTCCTTTTGGATATTTTCCTGACCTTTTGGATGGATCTGCCTCGCCCATGAGGAAACACATGCCCCTGCATGTTTACAGCAACAGCACTCGTTCCATGAATATTTAAAGTGACTTTTTCAGCTTAGTGTGGGGAGTCTTTGGCATGAATTAAGTTTCAACAGCAGCTTTCCTTAGAAAGTTTATGATTTGACCCCACCCTGTCAAGGGAATTTGTATTTCTGGATTTTCATTAATCTAAAATAGTTATTGACTTTCTCATTGCACTACCAATCTCTTTATTTGATCTTACATTGATTAAATGGGTGGCACGGTGGCACATGGTTAGCAGTGCTGCCTCACAGCTCCAGGGGTTTGATTCCCAGCTTGGGTCACTGTGTGGAGTTTTCATGTTTTCCCCATGTCTGCGTGGGTTTCCTCCGGGTGTTCTGGTTTCTCCCACAGTCCAAAGATGTGCAGGTTAGGTTGATTGGCCATGCTAAGTTGCTGCTTGGTGTCTTGGGATGTGTTTGTTAGAAGGATTAGCGGGGTAAATATGTGGGGTTTTGGGGATAGGGCCTGAGTGGGGTTATTGTCGGTACAGACTCGATGGGCCGAATGGCTTCCTTCTGTACTGCAGGGATTCTAATGATTCTATGAAATAAGACACACTGTGAATTTGAGCATATTTGCACCAGTTATTGGACTCATCCACTGTTTGTAGAACCTTGCTAAGCACCAACTGGCTGCTTTATTTACCCACTTAATAAAAATGATTGCACGCATCTTGCTTGCTAAGCAACTTGGGGCACTTGGAGGACATGTCCATATGCAGCTCAGTGTTTAGAGATTACAACCTCAGCTGTGAGGCTTCCCTCTGTAAGTGGGAATGAGAGTATTCGAGTGGGCGACCCTTGCAGGGTGGCCTGGAATTTCCTGGAATTGGCATTCGATCTCCCAGTGGCTATTGAAAGCAACCTGAGAATTCTGAAACATTATTTTAAGCAAATAAATGAATCTGCCGCAAACTGACACACAAAGGCTACACTCATAGATGTTGTTGTCTGATTTTCCTGCCAAATAGGCTAAGGTCTAAACTCTCACATGTAGTTACAGAGAAGAATAATCAAAAGCCTTCATCAATCGAGGAATTGAGTTTAGGAGTCGGGAGATAATGCTGCAGCTTTATAAGACCCTGGTCAGACCCCACTTGGAGTACTGTGCTCAGTTCTGGTCACCTCATTACAGGAAGGATGTGGAAGCCATTGAAAGGGTGCAGAGGAGATTTATAAGGGCATGCTTTATGAGGATAGGTTGAGAGAGCTCAATCTTTTCTCCTTAGAGAGAAGGATGAGAGGGGACCTGATAGAGGTGTCTAAGATGATGAGAGGTATTAAATGGGTGGACTCTCAGAGGCTTTTCCCCAGGGCTGAAATGGCTGCCACAAGAGGACACAGGTTTAAGGTGCTGGGGAGTAGGTACAGAGGAGATGTCAGGGGTAAATTTTTCACTTAGAGGTTGGTGGGTGAGTGAAATTAGCTGCCGTCGGTGGTGGTGGACGAGGCAAATTTGTTAGGGTCTTTTAAGAGATTTCTGGATGAGTACATGGGACATAATAGGATTGAGGGTTATAGGTAAGCCTAGGAGGTAGAGATAAGATTGGCGCAACTTGTGGGCTGAAGTGCCTATTTGTGCTGTAGTTTTTCTATGATTCTAAAAGTAATGGAATTGTCTCTGGATAAAGGTTTGTTTGGTAAGAGGCTCGGAGGGCTGTTCAGCTGCTGCCTGTGAAGTGAATGTGATGTGAACAAGTGGGAATATTGGTGCTTCTGCAAAAAGCAAGTGTGGATGGAGCAGACATAGCCAGCTTGCTCAGCTTGGCCTGAGTTCTATTTGCTGCAAAATTGCTGGATTGCAACGTTCGGCTGCCTCTCCTGGTTTTCATTTTCACTTGAGGTGATTCCCATCGTGGACAGGGCAGGAAAATAATGGTCATAATCAGGAGCAGCAAATGTTCCAATGCTGGTGACCATCAGGAAGGAGCAGGGTGTGGAAAATGTGTGTGAGGGTGCATGTGTCTGTCAATGCCTCTAGGTGTGTGCGTGCGTGCGAGTGAAAGACAGTGAGTGAGAATTAAAGAGCAGGTGACAATTAAACAGTGAGTGTGATTTTGATTTGATTTGATTTATTATTGTCACATGTATTAATATACAGTAAAAAGCATTGTTTCTTGCCTGCTATACAAAAAAATACTGTTCATAGAGAAGAAAAAGAGAGAGTGCAGAATGTGGTGTTACAGAGAAAGATCAGCTTAATGCAAGGTAAGTCCATTCAAAAGTCTGACAGCAGCAGGGAAAAAGCTGTCCTAGAATCGGTTGGTATGTGACCTCAGACTTTTATATCTTTTTCCCAAAGGAAGAAGAAGGTGGAAGACAGAATGTCCGGGGTGCTTGGGGTCCTTAATTATGCTGGCTGCTTTGCTGAGACAGCAGGAAGTGTAGACAGAGTCAATGGATGGGAGGCTGGTTTGCGTGATGGATTGGGCTACATTCACAACCTTCTGTAGTTTCTTGTGGTCTTGGACAGAGCAGGAGCCTTACAGCCAAAAAGAATGCTTTCCATGGTGCATCTGTAAAAGTTGGTGACAGTCGAAGCTGACATGCCAAATTTCCTTAGTCTCCTGAGAAAGTAGAGGCATTAGTGGGCTTTCTTAACTATATTGTCTGCATGGGGGGGACCAGGACACGTTGTTGGTGATCTGGACACCTAAAAACTTGAAGCTTTTGACCCTTTCTACTTCGTCCCTGTTGATGTAAACAGGGGCATGTTCTCCTTTACACTTCCTGAAATCAAGGACAATCTCCTTTGTTTTGCTGACGTTGGGAGAGAGATTATTGTTGCCACACCAGTTCACCAGATTCCCTCTCATCCTTGTACTCTGTCTCGTCACTGTTTGAAATCTGACCCGCTATGGTGGTGTTGTCAGCAAACTTGAAAATTGAATTGGAGGGGAATTTGGCCGCACAGTCGTAAGTGTATAAGGAATATAGTAGGGGGCTGAGAACACAGCCTTGTGGGGCACCGGTGCTGAGAATGATCGTGGAGGAGGTGTTGTTGCCTATCCTTACTGATTGTGGTCTGCGAGTTAGGAGTTTCAGGATCCAGTTGCAGAGGGAGGTGCGGAGGCCCAGGCCACAGAGTTTGGAGATGAGTTTCATGAGAATTCTCCCCATGGTTGCGTGGGTTTCCTCCGGGTGCTCCGGTTTCCTCCCACATCCCAAAGATGCGCTTTTAGGCTGATTGATTGGGTAACAAATTGTCCCTATATTGGACCTCCCTGATCCTCGCACATTAGGCGTAGACTAAAATCATGAATAGGTCACTGAGACAATGGGACGGCGGCGCGGGCTCGTTGGGCCGAAGGGCCTGTTTCCCGTGCTGTGTTGTTCTTTGTTCTTTGTTCTTTGTTAGAATAGTGTTGAAGGCTGAGCTGTAGTCAATAAATAGGAGTCTGGCATGTATCCTTGTTATCTAGATGATCCAGAATTGAGTGCAGGGCCAGGGAAATGGATCTGCTGTGGACCTGTTGCAGCAGTAGGCAAATTGTCGTGGATCCAGGTAGTCCGGGAGGCTGGAATTGATTTGTGCCATGACTAACCTTTCGAAGCACTTCATAATGATGGATGTCAGAGCCACTGGCCGATAGTCATTAAGGCATGCTGCTTAGCTTTTCTTAGGTACCAGGATGATGGTTGTCTTCTTGAAGCAGACGGGGACCTCAGATTGTTGTAAAGAGAAGTTGAGGGTGTCTGTGAATATCCCTGCCAGCTGATTTGCACAGGATCTGACTGCACGTCCAGGTCACTTTCCATGGGTTGACCTTCAAGAAAGCTACACTGGCATCTGCAACGGTGACCCCAGATACAGGTTCATCCAGAGCTTCCAGGATGAAGGGTATGCTCTCACTGACCTCTTGCTCAAAACAGGCATAGAATGGAAAAAGCTAATCAGGGAGGGGTGTGTTGGAGCCATCGATTTACATGCCTTCATCTTGTAGCCTGTTACCTCTTGCAGACCTTGTCATTGTCAGTGGGGGTTGGTGTGGCTAGCCTGGGATTCTAGCTTGGTCTGGTACAGATTGTATCTGGCTTTCTTGTATAGGTCAGCATCGCCTGACTTGAACGCCTCAGACCTGGACTTCAGCAAGCAGTGGATATCTCTGTTCATCCATGGTTTTTGGTTGGGGAACACATGGACTTGCTTCTTTGGTACACAGTCTTCTATACACTTATTAATGAAGTCAGTTACTGTAGCAGTCCACTTGTTCAGGCTGGTTGCAGAATTTTTAAATAATGACCAGTCCATTGACTCCAAGCAAGTAGGAGATCATCTATTTCCTCAGATCAACATTGTATGACTTTCTTTGATGGATTCTCCTGCTTCAGTGAGTGGAGGATTTGGACTCACCCACTTGCACCATGCTGCCAGGATGTTAGTTCTGTCGACATCTCCAGGATATATCCAGCCAGAGCTGGCAGTTCCAGTGTGCAGGTTTTGATAATTAATGATTTGCCAAATACTTTAATCTCATTATCCCTTGAAGGAAAGTGCTGACAGATCTGCTCAGCATCAAAGGTGTCATGACTAACAAACATTTTCCAGAAAGCGATTGGTAACCTGTCAGGCAACCCTTGCAGTTTGTTCAATAACCCCAGCATGTGGTTAGTATGTTCAGTGCCTGACCATATGCCATCAGGAACATGCAAGCCCAAAACATCTGCTGTCCAGTAGACCTCGAGTATTGCAGCAGCGCAGCAGCTGTGGCTCAGTAGTAGTGCTCCCACCTATAAATCAGAAGTCTGCAGCTTCAAGGTTCACTCCAGGAATCTGCACACATAACCCAGGCTGATACATCAATGTAATAGTGAGGGAGTGTTGCACTGTCAGAGGAACCGTCTTTTGGATGAAACATTAAACCAAGTCCTGTCCATTGTCTCAGATGCATGTAACCATCTCATAGAATCCGTACAGTGCAGAAAGAGGCCACATTTGGCCCATTCAGCCTGTACAGACACAATCCCATCCAGGTCCTATTCCCATAACCTGCATGTTTACCCTGCTTATCTCCCTGACGCTAAGGTGCAATTGAGCATGGACAATCAACCTAAACTGCACATCTTTGGACTATAGGAGGAAACCGGAGCATCCAGAGAAAACTTATGCAGACACATGGAGAATGTGCACCCTGGGAAACAGTTATCTGAAGCCTGAATTGAACCGGCTCTCTGGCACTGTGAGGCAGCAGTGCTAACCACGGTGTCACCGTGCCGCCCAATCAACAAACAGCAAGCGAGTTCTCAAGAGTTTCGTACCAAATCTCAACCACCATCACTAACATGGATTATCTGGTCATTATATCATAGCTGTTAGGGGGAAACTTGTTCCGAATAAATTGGTTGTCCCATTGCGTGCATTTACTACAGTGATATCACTTCATTGTAAAGCGATTTGGGGCACTCTGATAGCCAGAAAGGTGGTACATAAATACAAACTTATCTTTTTCAAAGAAGTGTAATGAAAGAACAATATGGAGCAGAGAATGAAGGTTGGATGTGTCCAGATGAATGATTATTAGAGTGGGGTAGAACATTTCGGAATCTCAGCTGGAATTCTGCCCAGAGATAAAGTTCTCTTCTACTTGCTTCCTGGATGGGTGCAAATAAAGCTGGTTTGAGAGCTTCACCCCAGCCCCTCCTGAGCAAAGGTATGATTTGTAATGAACTCCTCATCCTGCTGGGAACATGGAGAATGCCTGGCGATGAAAAAATCCACACAGCCTCTGTAAGGCATGGCCCAGAGAGTGGAACTGATGGTTCATTGAATCATTGTGATGTTGGTGCGAAACCGAGCTCCAATGAACCATCTTTACCAGTTGGTGGGCTGTGGGATGCAAAATGTGGAGAGGAAAATTCCTTTCCTTGACGTTAAAGTCATTCACATTTTGGACATAAAGTATAATGTAGTTACAGCAGATAATAAAGAAAGTAAATGGCATTTATAGCTAAAGGAATAGAATATAAAAGGTAAGGAAATATTGTTCCAACTATACAAGGCATTGGTGAGGTCACACCTGGACTATTGTGCAGTTTTGGTTCCCTTATTTGATGTAGTGGCATTGGATGCAGTTCAGAGGGGGTTCAGTGGATTGATTGCAGAGTGGAGGGATTTGTTGTATGAAGAGAGATTGAACCATACTGTCATATAGGCCCATACTCTCTGGAATTTAGAAGAGTGAGGGGAGATCAAACTGAGGTATACAAGGGGATAAAAGGTATAGAATGTCACAGCCAGAGAGCAGTTCTTGAGAATCTGAAATAAAGGCAACTATGACATTACTGTACAAACTTGAGGGTTATTTGGATCTCATAGGTGGGATGTACAGATGTGTTGTCACCATTTGAAGTTTTCCAGTGGTGTATTTAGATGGATGTATCAACGTGCTAAATTGAAAATGAGGGGAGATCAAATTGAGGTATACGAGAAGATAAAAGGTATGGATAAAGTAGACATGGAACGGATGCTTCCTCTTGTGGGGCATTCTAGGATGAGAGATCAGAATTTTAGGATAAGGGGTAGCAAATTTGAAACAGAGTTGAGGAGACACTATTTCTCCCAAAGGGTTGTGAATCTGTGGAATTCGCTATCCTAAAACGTGGTGGATGCTGGGACAGTGAGTAAATTTAAGGAGGAATTGGACAGATCTTTAATTGGTAATGAGTTGAAGGATTATGAGGAGAAGGCAGGAAAATGGGGATGAGGAGCATATCAGCCATGATCCAATGGTGGAGCAGACTCAATGGGCCGAATGGCCTAATTCTGTTCCTAGATCTTATGAACTTATCTTTAGCAATATACATTGCTGTGCTGTGTGTTTGTAAGACAAAACAAATGCATTTTTGGTGATAGAAACTATTTAAAAAGGAGTCTGGAGGAGTGAGGGTGCTGCTACTGAAAGTTAACTGATAACCTCAATATCAAATGCCATTCTGTCATGACGCACAGAAAAAAAAAATAGATTTCTACATTTTCAGTTTGCCCACTTCTAAAGTAGACCACTCATTTTAGAAGTGGGTGTGATACCAACATCCTCTGTTTTGAGACTTGCTTCATTCTACTACAAGAATGAGTGCAAATGCATCATTCTACAAATACCAATTACAACTTCAGAAATCCGTCATCACTGATCTCAACCTTCACAATTATTCATTGAAACTCAACATTTGACTGAAAATGAAATGTGTTCCATTAAGGATAGAGGACTGGCATTGTACTGCAGTAAACTCTATTAGGAAGTTAACAATGACTTGGTCACTGTCTGTGTGGAGTTTGCACATTCTCCCCCTGTCTGCATGGGTTTCCTCCAGGTGCTCCGGTTTCCTCCCACAGTCCAAAGATATGCGGGTTAGGTTGATTGGCCGTGCTAAAAATTGCCCCCTTAGAGTCCCGTGATGCGTAGGTTAGAGGGATTAATGGGTAAATATGTAGGGATATGGGGGTAGGGCCTGGGTGTGATTGTGGTCAGTGCAGACTCGATGGGCCAAAGGGCCTCTTTCTGCACTGTAGGATTTCTATGATGCTATGACTATGTCTTTTTTGCAATGCTAGTAGATAGCTATGTGATAGGGTGTCCAGTGTTGGAGATATCACACTTTACCTGCCACATAACAATCAATATTTAGTGAGAATTCTACAAGGTACATATTCCTTTTCCTCACAATCACTCAAAATATTCCTGACCATTCCTGCCCCCTTCGGAAACTGAAATTCCAACAACTCAAATGAATAAACCCGATGCAATAAAATATTTGAAATGTGATATGTTTCCGTACAGCTCGTGAGTGTTTTCCTACATTGAAGACACCATATAGAGCAGGTTGTTTCAGTGCAAGACCATATGGCACTGTCTTTGAGAGCTAGAACTGCCAGATGTATCACTCAACAGGATGTACACTGCTGTGCTGTATGTTTGTAAGACAAAACAAATATGTTCTTGGTGATGGAAATTAGGACATACATAGAACATAGAACAGCACAGTATAGGCTCTTTCGTGCTCGATGTTGTGCCGAGCTATGTCTGAACCCAAGATCAAGCTATCCCACTCCCTATCATTCTGGTGAGCTCCATGTGCCTATCCAACGTGCTTGGAAGTTCCTAAAGTGTCCAACTCCACTATCACAGCAGGCAGTGCATTTCACACCCCAACCACTCTCTGAGTAAAGAATCTACCTCGAACATCCATCCTATATCTCCCACCATGAACCTTAAAATTATGCCCCCTAGTAACAGCTACATCCACCCGAGGAAATGGTCTCTGAACATCCACTCTACCTATCCCTCTCATCATCTTATAAACCTCTATTAAGTTGCTTCTCATTCTCCTCCGCTCCAAAGAGAAAAGCCCCAGCTCCCTCAAACTTTCCTCATAAGACCTACCCTCCAAACCAGGCAGCATCCTGGTAAATCTCCTCTGCACTCTCTCCAATGCTTCCACATCCTCCTTATAGTGAGGTGACCAGAACTGCACACAATATTCCAAATGTGGTCTCACCAAGTTCCTGTACAGTTGCAGCATAATCCCATGGCTCTTAAACTCAAACCCCCTGTTAATAAACGCTAAGGCCTTCTTCATGGCTACATCCACTCAAGTGATAACCTTCAGAGATCTATCGATATGAACCTCAGGATCATTCTGTTCCTTCACATTCCTCAGAACCCTGCTGTTGACCCTGTAATCTGCATTCAAATTTGTCCTACCAAAATGAATCACCTCGCACTTATCAGGGTTAAACTCCGTCTGTCACTTTTCAGCCTGGCTCTGCATCCTATCAATGCTTCTTTGCAGCCTACAACAGTGCTCCACCTCATCCACAACTCCACCAATCTTGGTGTCATCAGCAAATTTACTAACCCACCTGTCAGCCCCCTCCTCCAAGTCACTGATAAAAATCACAAATAGCAGAGGATCCAGCACAATCCTGGGTGGGATTGTGGTCAGTGCAAACTCGATGGGCCAAAGGGTCTCTTTCTGCACTGTAGGATTTCTATGATGGTATCACTTTGTCTGTGGTACACTGCTGGTAACTGGTCTCCAGTCTGAAAATTTTCCATCCACCACCACCCTGTGTCTTCTGAGATAGCGAGGTACTTATCCAATCAGCCAAATTTCCCCTCAATCCCATATCTCCTTACTTCCTTCATAAGCCTACCATGGGGAACCTTCTCAAATGCCTTATTAAAATCCATGTATACGACATCAACTACTCTACTTCCATCTACACACTTAATTACCCCCTCAAAGAATTCAATCAAATTTGTGAGACAAGACTTACCCTTCACAAATCCATGTTGACTATCTCGGATTAAGCTGCACCTTTTTAATTGATCATAAATCCTATCCCTCAGGACCTTTTTCATTAACTTACCGACCACCAAAGTAAGACTAACTGGCCTATAATTACCAGGGTCATTCCTATTACGTTTCTTGAACAGAAGAACAACATTTGCCACTTGCCAGTCCTCCAGCACAATTCCTGCTACAAATAAACCTGTTGGACTATAACCTGGTGTTGAGACTTTTTACTACTCCCGCTGACAGTGAGGACCCAAATATTAAAGCCAAAGGCTCTGCAATCTCATCCCTTGCCTCCCAAAGAATCCTACGATATATCTCATCTGGCTCAGGGGACTTATCGACCCTCAGGTTTTTCAAAATTGCTAATACATCTTCCCTCAGATCATCTACCTCTTCCAGCCTATCAGCCTGTATCACACTCTCATCCTCAAACACATGGCCCCTCTCCTTGGTGAGCACTAAAGGAAAGTATTCATTCGTCGCCTCACTCATCTTTAAAATTCTTTAAGAGGAGTCTGCAGGAGTGTGGGTGCTGCTACTGAAAGTTAATTGATATCCTCAACATCAAATGCCATTCTGTCATGACACACATACAGAAAAAATATAATAGATTTATACATTTTCAGCTTGCCCACTTCTAAACTAGACTGCCCATTTTAGAAATGGGTGTGGAAATCCCCATTCAGCACTTTCCACTATTCTGGCTTGTACGTTACTGACTTACTCTTGCCGCTAATATAATGTTTATGAGGGATATCAGCCAGATGTGCCATCTGCACTGAAAACTACCACAAATCCCAGGAATCTTCCACAATAATATATTCAAAGTGGCTGCCAAGTATGATGGAACTTTACTTTGACTCTTTTCTTATGTCTTTGGGTTTTTTTATAGTTATCTTGCACCTGGGGCATTGGTCCAGAATGCACTTGACTTCCTTCCCTCAGAACCTTCACCTAACTTTCTTTCCTGATGTGATATTAAATTGAGGCACCTTCTGCCTTCTCTGATGGAAATAAATGATCCAGTTGCATTCTCTCAAGGAATAGCATGGACAGTGTCCTGGCAAAAATTATCCCTCATCCAACCTCCCTGTTAAAAAGCTGGAGGAGCAGCACTTGATCTTCTGATGAGGCACTTTACAGCTTTCCGGACTGAATATTGACTGAATATGAACTCTCTCCTTCTCCTTCACCTCTAGTCCATTCCCATTTATTTTATTTCATCTCATCCTACTCATTTTTATTATTCTATATTATTATTTTTAATATTCATTTCTTCCATTGTTTCATTTGTCCACTTTTTAAAAACCCTGCTTTCCATCTTGTTTCCCTCCTGCCCCACAAGGGCTGTTACATGTTTCAAATTGTCCTTTGACACTTTGCTTACCTTTGTACTGCCATCTACACATCCCAATCTGAATGGCCCCTATTAGCACCCTCCTTAGCCATGATCACCACCATTTACATTCCCTTTGTCAATGACATTTTTGTCAATTGTACCCCAATCCCCTTCCTAATCTAACAGTTACAAATCTATTTTCTTCATCTTCAGCTCTGATGCAGGATCATCCAGACTCGACACGTTGGCTCTACTCTCTTATCCCCCAGATGCTGTCAGAACATAGAACATAGAACATTACAGCGCGGAACAGGCCCTTCGGCCCACAATGTTGCGCCGACCAGTCTTATTTTTAAAAAAAAACATTGACCCACTAATCTAAACCAATCCCTTTTCGTCCATAAACCTATCCACCAATCTCTTAAACGCCCCCAAACTAGGCGCATTTACAACTGCAGCAGGCAGGGCATTCCAGTCCCTCACCACCCTCTGGGTAAAGAACCTGCCCCTGACATCCGTCCTATAACTACCCCCCCTTAATTTAAAGCCATGCCCCCTCGTGCTAGATTTCTCCATCCGAGGAAACAGGCTATCACCATCCACCCTATCTAAACCTCTAATCATCTTATATGTTTCTATAAGATCCCCTCTTAGCCGCCTTCTTTCCAGTGAAAACAACCCCAAATCCCTCAGTCTCTCCTCATAGGACCTCCCCTGCATACCAGGCAACATCCTGGTAAACCTCCTCTGCACCCTCTCCAAAGCCTCCACATCCTTCCTGTAATGTGGGGACCAGAACTGCACACAGTACTCCAAGTGCGGCCGCACCAGAGTTGTGTACAGTTGCAACATGACGCTGCGACTCCTAAATTCAATCCCCCTACCAATAAACGCCAAGACACCGTACGCCTTCTTAACAACCTTATCTACTTGATTCCCAACTTTCAGGGATCTATGTACACATACACCTAGATCCCTCTGCTCCTCCACTCTATTCAAAGTCCTCCCGTTAGCCCTATACTCAACACATCTGTTATTCCTACCGAAATGGATTACCTCACACTTCTCCGCATTAAACTCCATCCGCCACCTCGCGGCCCAGCTCTGCAACCTGTCCAAGTCACCCTGCAAACTTCGACACCCTTCCTCACAATCTACCACACCTCCGACTTTGGTGTCATCAGCAAACTTACTAATCCACCCAACTATACCCTCATCCAGATCATTAATAAAGATTACAAACAGCAGTGGCCCCAAAACAGATCCCTGAGGCACACCACTCGTAACCGAACTCCATGATGAATAATTACCATCAACCACCACCCTCTGTCTCCTATCTGCTAACCAATTCCTGATCCAAGTACCTAAATTACCACCAATCCCATACATCTGCATTTTCTGCAGAAGCATACCATGGTGAACCTTATCAAACGCCTTACTAAAATCCATATATACCACATCTACTGCCTTACCCCTATCCACCTCTTTGGTCACCTTCTCAAAGAACTCAATAAGGTTAGTAAGGCACGACCTTCCCGCTACAAAACCATGCTGACTATCTCTAATCAATTCATTACTCTCCAAATAACTATAAATCCTATCCCTAATAATTCTTTCTAAAACCTTGCCCACTACAGAAGTAAGACTCACTGGTCTATAATTCCCAGGGAAGTCTCTGCTCCCCTTCTTAAACAATGGGACAACATTCGCTGTCCTCCAATCTTCCGGTACGATACCAGAGACCAACGACGACCTGAAGATCAGAGCCAGTGGCTCTGCAATCACCTCTCTTGCCTCCCATAGAATCCTAGGGTAAATCCCGTCTGGACCAGGGGACTTATCTATTTTCAACCCATCTAGAATATCCAACACATCCTCTGTATCAACTACAATACTTTCTATTTTACACCCCTTCACCCCAGTGACCTCCTCAGCTACATTCATATCGTCCTGCGTGAACACCGAAGAGAAATAATGGTTCAATGCCTCTCCAATCTCTTCCGGTTCCACACACAACTTCCCCCTACTGTCTGTAACTGGCCCTAATCTTGCCCTGACCAACCTTCTGTTCTTGACATACCTATAGAACGCCTTAGGATTCTCCTTAATCCTATCAGCCAAAGTCATCTCATGCCCTCTTCTAGCCCTTCTTAACTCCCTCTTCAACTCCCTCCTAGCCAATCTAAAGCTTTCTACTGCAGTACCCGAGCCCTCAAGCCTCATCCGAACATAAGCCTCCTTCTTCTTCCTAACCAACAAATCAACTTTTTTTGTGCACCACGGTTCCCTAGCCCTACCAATTCCTCCTTGCCTGACAGGGACATACCTATCACAGACCCACAGTAGCTGCTCCTTGAAAAAACTCCACATTTCAGACGTTCCTAGTCCCTGTAATCTCCTAGTCCAACCAATGCTTCCTAATTAACTGCTCAGACTTTCCAGCATTTTCTATTGTTGTTTCAAATTCCAGCATATTCACAGTATTTTGCTTTTATTTTATAATAAAGATCATATGGCTATTATCACGTACTGTTTGAAATTTTTCAATGCACAAATTCGCTGCTTCATCCCCTTACATTATAATAGTATACTTCCCTAGCTGGGAAAAGCTTTGGAATATCCTGAGATCAGGAAGTGTGTCACGGAAATACAAATCATTCTTTGTAAGCACAATTAAATGTTTCATCAGCCTCTCGAGGAATTATACAGCTAACAGAATTTACTGAAATATTTTACATGTAAATTTAGTCAGAACATAGAACACTACAGCACAAACAGGCCCTTCAGCCCTCAAGTTGCGCCGATCACATCTATACCTACCAAGCCATAGAACTATCTGTAACTTCCAATGCCATTAGATCCCATATACTCATCCAGAAGTCTTTTAAAAGACTCCAGCGAGTTCGCCTCTACCACCACCGATGGCAGCCGATTCCATTCACTCACCACCCTTTCAGTGAAAAGCTTACCCCTAACATCTCCTCTGTACTTGCTTCCCAGCACCTTAAACCTGTGTCCTCTCGTAGCAACCATTTCAGCCCTGGGAAATAGCCTCTGAGAATCCACCCTATCTATTCCTCTCAACATTTTATAAACCTCTATCAGGTCACCTCTCAACCTTCGTCTCTCCAGGGAGAAGAGACCTAGCTCCCTCAACCTGTCTTCAGAAGGCATGCCTCCCAATCCAGGCAACATTCTTGTAAATCTCCTCTGCACCGTCTCAATAGCTGCCACATCCTTCCTGTAGTGGGGCGACCAGAACTGCACACAGTACTCCAAGTTAGTTGACTGACATTGTTGGATATAAATAGAAAGTGTCAGGAATAGTTAAAGAGTATAGGAAAAAGTTGATTTCAGTATGCGCTTTAATGCATTTGATGAGTTTTTCATCATTTCTCCTGTAAACCACACGTCACTTATCTGACATGAGGAGATGATAGCACAGGTTAACTGAAGAGTTTACCCACAGACTTGCTCCAATCAATGTCCGTGTCTCGTCTATAAATGGTCAGAAAGTATTCATTCAATTCAAGGGGCCTTGGCATAAAACAGGTAACGCATTTCACTGCCTACTTAATTTTTATTTAACTCTGCAATGAAGTGGAATATAATTGAATATCAATACTTCCCAAGACAAATGTCACCTGCCCCCTCATTCTTTAAAGGAATTATTTGACCCGCAATGCAACAGTCACCTCAATGTTGAACAATGGTGGCTCAACTTGAAAATCACCGGCACAGCGAACATTTCATTTTTTTCGATTCATTCGTGGGACATGGGCCTGAAGGGGGGAAAATCATCAAGATAGGTACCTGACACACACAATGGTGGCCTGGCACATAAAATAGTTACCTGAGAAAGAGACATTAAGCAGGCACTGATTTTAGCGCAGACAGCCATTTGAAATTAAAACATGCGGCACAGTTATTTAAAGTTAAACATGCAGGAAACAAATGCTGCAGGAAGCCAGTAAGAGCTTGAGGCACTTTAAAGATAAGGCCAGACTCAGGACAATAAGGTCATATAAAGAGATTAGCCACAAATGGGAATGGGAATACATAAATGCAGCAAAACCAATTACTGTATGTATAGACCGAAACTAAGTCATTGATAGTCACTGATAGAGGAAATGTATCCATTCTATGAAACAATGCGACGTTAAATGCCAATGTCTGTATACATCTGACTGTAACGATGTGTTAACTATCGATGCTACTCTGACTTCTCTATCACAGCATGACAAAACTATGTATTAACTATCAATCCTACTCAACTATAATGATGTGTTAAATGGCTAATGTCCGGACTATCCATTGTCTGAAAAGTATAAAAATGAATCACTCCTATTGTATTATTGAGAATGTAGACGCCAAGTACTGCGGAATACCAGTGATTCCTCCCTGAAGCTTTGTGTCCGAAATAAAAGCTCAATTGAACCTCCAGCCTGACTACAGTGGTAAATTTTCCCACAACAGGTGTCACAGGCTGGCCAGCATTTATTGCCCATCCAGAATTGCCCTTGGAGGGCAGTTGAGAGTCAACCACATTGCTGTGACTGGAGTCACATACAGGCCAACCAGATAAGAATGATAGATTTCCTTACCTAAAGGACGTTAGTGAACCAGATGGATTTTTCTCATAATGGACAATAGTTCCATGGTCATATTCTACACCACCGCCCCCCTCCAGTGTGACCTACCCGTTTTTGTCAATGCCAATCAACTGCTAGTGAAAGGAGGGTAGGAAATAGTTAGCCATTGAATTCTTCACCAGCTGCTCATGAATGGAAGATTTGATAGTTAGTGGAGAACAACTGACTTTGTCTGTGTGGAAGTCTCCATGCACTAATTACTCCACCCTTCCACAAAAGATAGCAGCACAGATAACATGCAGTAAGAGTGGAAAAAACAGGAAGGATATGGGTTTATTGAGGACACTGTTCAAAAATTTACATTGTGCTTTCACAGAAAGTAAGCCTCACTAGCCACCATGCCATCACAGTATGTTAGTCATGCCTTTCTGCTAAAAGTAACTCAGTGGTATGTTTGAATAATTCCTTCAAGCTCTCTTACTTTAGTTTCCGTGTGGATAGCTCTGTCCTTGCAGCTTACACAGCAGACAGAGACTGCTGCTGTGCTCACTGTCCAAGACTGCTTTTAAAAGCATCGATTTGACATTCTTTAAATGCAGGGGTCATGGTAGCATTGGAAGATTAACCCCCAACTCCCGCCCAAAGCATTTCCTCTCCTTTTTTAAAAAGTAACAAAACACAGAACACATCACAAAGCCTTTCGCTTTCTTCTAGAACATTCCGAGGTTGGATATCAGTTCTCAATTAGCCCTCTCTTCTCTTGGGCCAGTCTTTTCCTCACATTTTCCCAAAGTCAGTCCTGGAACTGGCATTAACCCTGACAAGTTGGAATACATTACTTACATTGTTCAGCTGTTGGCTGGGGCCCAAGTTATTCACTGACAGAGATTGAAAGGCCATGTAATGCTATTTCATTTCTCAGTTTGAAAGCTCCTATTTTTCTACCTTTGCTAAGTGTAGTGGGCCACTCACTTAACAAGCAATCCAGTCCACTCAAGAATTAGCATAGTCACAATTTGCATGGTTAAGATAGGATTTCAACAGGAACACACCAATTGAAAATGTCACAATCTTGCCAAAGTTTCACTAGCTGACTTGAACATTAATGTTTGATGTTTTAACAAAGAGTTTCTGATTGTAGAAAGAATTATGGAGCCCAGAAGGAAGCCATTCAATCCACTGGGTCTGTGCTAGCATTCTGAAAGAGCTATCTGATTGGCCCTACACAGAGAATGATTGAATGATACAAGGAGGCCATTTGGCCTATTGTATCATTGGCTATCCAATCAGTCACACTTATCTGCTCTTGCCACATAGCCCTTCGATTTATTTATCCAATTCCTTTTATACAGTTAGTAAAGCTCATCACTATCCCAGATCACAACTTGCAGTGCAGTAAATAATTGTTTCTTTATGTCACTGCTGGTTCATTTGATGTCTAGTAAGAAATCTCACAACACCTGGTTAAAATCCAACAGGTTTATTTGGTAGCACAAGCTTTTGGAGTATCACTCCTTCTTCAGGTGAGTGGGAGTTGTGTTCACAAACAGGGCATATATAGACACAAACTCAATTTACAAGATAATGATTGGAATGCGAGTCTTTATAGGTAATCAAGTCTTAAAGATATAGACATGAGAGTGGAGAGAGCATTAAGCACAGGTTAAAGAGGTGTGTATTGTCTCCAGACAGGACAGTTAGTGAGATTTTGCAAGCCCAGGCAAGTCGTGGGGGTTACAAGTAGTGTGACATGAACCCAAGATCCCGGTTCAGGCTGTCCTCATGTGTGTGGAACTCAGCTATCAGTTTCTGCTCAGCGACTCTGTGTTGTCGTGTGTCGCGAAGGCTGCCTTGGAGAACACTTACCCGAAGATCAGAGGCTGAATGCCCGTGACTGCTGAAGTGTTCCCCAGCAGGAAGAGAACACTCCTGCCTGGTGACTATTGAGTAGTGGTCATTCATCCGTTGTCATAGCGTCCTCATGGTCTCCCCAATGTACCATGCCTCAGGACATGCAGCGCATCAGGTAGACAACGTTGACTGAGTTGCAAAAGTACCGTGTACCTGGTGAATGATATTCTCAGGTGAGATGATGGCATCTGTGTCGATGATCCAGCATGTCTTGCAGTGGTTGCTGTGGTGGGATTGTGTGGTGTCTTGGTCACTGTTCTCCTGAAGGGGTGGGTAGTTTGCTGCGGACAGTGGCCTGTTTGAGGTTGTGCGGTTGTTTGAAGCCAAGAAGTGGGGGTTTGGGGATGGCCTTGGTGACGTGTTCATCTTCATCAATGACATATTGGAGGCTCCGGAGAAGATGTCATAGCTTCTCTGCTCAGGTGAAGTACTGGACAACAAAGGGTAATCTGTTTGCGGTGTCCTGTGTTTGTCTTCTGAGGAGGTCAGTGTGGTTTTTCACTGTGGCGCGTTGGAACTATCAATCAATGAGGGGTTCTTTCAGCATCTGTGGGTGTCTATTACGATCCTCCTCATCTGAGCAGATCCTGTGTAAACGGAGGGCTTGTCCATAGGGGATGGCTTCTTTAACGTGTTTAGGATGGAAGCTGGAGAAATGGAGCATTGTGAGGTTATCCTGAGTTTGCGGTACAGTGAAGTGCTGAGGTGATCATCCTTGATGGAGATGCGTGTGTCCAATAATGCAACCGATTCTGGACAGTAGTCCATGATGAGTCTGATGGTGGGATGGAACTTGTTGATGTCATCATATAGTTGTTTCAGTGATTGTTCACCATGAGTCCAAAGGAAGGAATTGTCATCGATGTATCTAGTGTATAGCAGCAGTTGAAGGTCCTGTGCAATGATGCAGTCTTGTTCGAACCTGTGCATGAAGATGTTGGCATATTGAGATGTGAATTTGATCCCCATGGCTGTTGTGTGTGTCTGGATAAAGAATTGGTTGTTGAAGGTGAAGACATTGTGGTCCAGGATGAAGCAGATGAGTTGTAGAATTGTATCTGGAGATTGGCAGTTGTCAGCGTTGAGTACTGAGGCAGTTGCAGCAATGCTGTCATCGTGGGGGGTGCTGGTGTAGAGTGCCGAGACATCCATTGTGATGAGGAGTGCTCCTGGTTCAACTGCTCCATGTACGCTGAGTTTCTGTAGAAAGCTCGTAGTTTCGTGACAGAAGCTGGGGCTTCTTTGTACAATGGGTTTCAGGATGTCCTCAACGTAGTCAGAAAGGTTCTCACATAAGCTGCCATTGCACAATATGATGTGACAGCCGGTTGTGTATCTTCGGGAGGCTGTAGAGATCTCCAACACGGGGACTACATGGGATGAGAGCACGGAGGGTGCTCTGAAGGTTCGCATCAAAGGTCTTGATCAGTCTGTTGAGTTGACGGATTAGTTCTTTGGTCAGATCTGCGGGTAACTGTCTGTAGTGTTCCTTGTTGTTCAGTTGTCATAGGAACATAGAAAAACTACAGCACAATACAGGTACTTCGGCCCACAAAGTTGTCCCCACCTTAGAGATGACAGGCTTACCTATAAACCCTCTACTTTGTCGGTACACTTCTTTGCAGTAATCCATTCTGTTCAGTATGACAGTGGCCCCTCCTTTGCCTGCTGGTTTGATGACAATGTTGTGGTTGGTCTTGAGAGCACGGATGGCATTGCGTTGTGCTTGGGTGATGCTCGGGGCTGTCTTGTGAGTGCGGTGATGAATCTTGCATACATGTCGAGTGGAGGGCAGCGGCCTTCTGGATGAGTCCAATTCAATTCGTTCCTCTTCAGTTGCTGCGCCTCGATCTTTCTGTCGGCTGTTTCGGTTCATTGGCTGTCTCATTGTGTTCACTGTTGACCTCTTGGGGCTTGTGGAAGAAATCCCACTGCCTCATTAGCCTGATGAAGTCCTCTGTGTCCATTTTGGTAGTGGGGCAGAGATTGATGTCTGAATCTTCGGCTTGCCTTATTTCTTCTATCCAAAACCATGCTGAGCATCTCAATTAAATTTCCTTAACCTTCTCTGCTCCAAGGAGACCATTCTAGCCTCTGGATATTAAGTGAAGTCCCTCATCCCTCATGACCCAATTGATCATCACTTCTGCATCCTCTCTAAGGCCTTGACATCTTTCCTCAAGTCTAGAGCCCAGATTTGAACACAAAGTTCGAAGGAGATGTGAGGGCCAAGTTTTTAACACAGAGAGTGGTAGGTGTCCGGAACGCGCTGTCAGGAGTGGTGGTGGAGGCAGATATAATAGGGGCGTTTATGGGGCTTTTAGATAAGCATATGAATATACAAGGAGTAGAGGGATATGGACCAAGGGAAGGCGGAAGGGATTAGTTTAATTTGGTACATTTGGCACAACATCATGGGCAACTGCACACTCTGGTTTTGAAAATGAATAAGGCTCAGTGGCGTCCCAGTGTCGTCCTCTCTTCAATAGCTGGTAATGCACACCAGCAGGTACAACCTGGTACCTCACCTCACCCGATCAGCTGAACTCAGTGAGGGTAGCAACCACTCTGTCTGGTGTAAATAGAGGACATCACCCCCTGAGTGCATGAAGTCTGAAGAATGGAAGAGGCCCTCGCAAAGAGGGCAATGACTGTAAAGGTAATCACCAGCAAGATGTGTGACACGTGCAGGGCACTCTCCTGACAAAGTGGACATGAGGCCGGTCACAGAATCATAGAGTAAATACAGAGCAGAAATGTGCACTGCCTGCACTTCGGCCCATCTAGGCTGCACCAACGCATGGAAGGCCCTGAGCTGTCCACCTAATCCCACTTGCCAGCACTTGGCCTTGAAAGTTGGCCTTGCCAGCACTTGGCTTTGAGCATCTCAATCAGGTTGCCCCACAGTCTTCTCTACTCCAGAGAAAACAGCCCAAGCCTACCCAATCCCTCTTTATAACTTAAATGTTCCATCCCAGGCAACATCCTGGTGAATCTCCCCTGCACCCCTTCCAGTACAATCACATGCTAGGAAAAGATTGGGACCTTCCTGAGTTTCATCCCTTGGTTAGCAATGAAACCCATTTCCAAAAATGCTGCTGTTTACATTTGAATTGACCAGTGCAGCATTGCTTCCTATCCTTGGCAAGAACAAACCTGAAGAAAAGCGGGTGGTTACTTTTCTCGCATGTAAGGGTTTGATGGGCCTAATTGATTAGAGGAAAGAAAGTACCCATACCCACCAGACATGAGCATCCACTCTCCAGTCTCCCCTCAGTTGGGTACTGTCTGGAGCACGGTTCAAACACAGAGCCTTCTGGCTCAGAGCCTAGAGCTTATCACAGCAAGGACCATTGAGAAAATGTACTCTCCCCTTGTGAAAAGAACGAGCTCCATATGAGCTCCCGAGAGATATTACATTTTTCAAAAGTGCTGTTAGTTAGAATTGAAAATACTTAATAATGAATTAACATGAAATAGTGTCTTCACTTACATAAAAATGTACCTCAGCTTCAGGAAAAGCTTTTAGTTTCCTGAGCTTGGACAATCTATCCATTCAATCTCTTCATATTTATATATGGGCAATGCTGTTCGTGGTACTGACATACACTCAGCTAGTTAAGTTTCCAAATGTATTTTTTCTGACTATTTTCCACTCCCAGTCTTATTCCCCATACTGAAACATGAAAGAATATGACAAATGTACAGTAGGCTTTCAGTAAATTAATGCCCCAGCTATCTCTGCCTTTTAGGTCAGGGGTCATGGGTTCAAGCTCCAGCCCAGTGACTTGAGCCCAAGATCTCGTACCAAGGGAATGCTTCACTGTCAGAGGTGCCATCTTTTAGACGAGACATTAAACAGAGGCTCGTCTTTCCTTCCAGTATTTCAAAAAGAGCAAAGATGTTTCCCTGGTGTCCTATTGATCTCTCAACCAACATCACTACAAATAGACGATCTAACCATTTATTTCATTATTGGTTTTGGGTCTAGCTGTGTGCAAATTGGCTGCTAGACATCGTACTCCATATCAACGCTATAGTTAAGAAAGCCCATCAACACCTCTACTTTCTCAGGAGACTAAAGAAATTTGTCTTAATAATGTCATGTCCATTACAACTCTGATCAATTTTTACTGATGCACCACAGAAAGCGTCCTATCTGGATGTATCACAGCTTGGTATGGCTTCTGCTGTGGATAAGACCACAAGAAACTACAAAGGATTGTGAACACAGCCCAGTCCATTAAGCAAACCAATCTCCATCCATTGACTCCGTCTACGCTTCCTGCTGCCTCAGGAAAGCAGCCAGCATAATCAAGGACACCACACACCCTGAACATATTCTCTTCCAGTTTCTTCCATCAGGAAAAATATACAAGTGTCTGAAAACACATACCAATTGACTCAAGAACAGCTTCTTCTCTGCTGCCATCAGACTTTTGAATGGCCCTAGCATATATTAAGTTGTTCTTTCTCTTCACCCTGTCTATACCTGTTACACTATATTCTACACCCTCTTTTCTCCTTATCCCCTATATACAGTATGTTTTGACTGTACAGCACACAAAAAAAGCAATAATTTTCATTGTATACCAATACATTTAATACTAATAAATCAAATCATTACTGTATTGCACTGAAGGGGTTAATTTGCTAAAACGGGGAAGTCCTGAGTTTATGAAAGACATTAAACAAACACATTACGCGAATCAAATTGAGGGAAGGGTTAAAGACAGAAACTGGGAAAAGATTATTTGAGGACGAGAAGAGAGGATAAGAAAAAGCAGGGTGAAGTGGGAGGGAAGATAGCAGGAGAGGACATGAGAAAAAATTAGGGTCGCGAGAGCAGACATAAGAAAAATCGAAGCAATGAGATAATGTAGCCAGAGAGGGGCCATAGAGAGAGAGAGAGGGGGACCATAATAAGGAAATAGAGAAATAGAAGATATGGCATTGAAAGTACAGACATCGGTGACTTTTAAAAATTAATTCTTGGATACTACTATGGCTGGCAAAGTTGAAATTATTTCCCCTGGTTCCCTGTGGTGGACCTGCTTCTTGAGTCACTGCAGTCCATGTGATCATTTCTTTGCAGCAGTTTGATGCAACGGAGAAGCTTGCTCGGCCATTTTGCAGGAAGGCTTCGATGTTGAAGCCACATGTAAAACCAGCCAGGGAGCAGATTCCCAACTACCCCAAGGAGAAGATTCCCAATTACCCCAAGGAGAAGATTCCCAATTTTCCTGGTGGGAGATGATTCTCAAAGCCCCCAAATAGCCAATTTCTGCAATCCTCCCAACAGTTGATTCCCAGGGCCCATCCAAAATTGATTGCCGCCTGCTCCCGCAGGAGGAGCAGTAGTGGGGGGGTCCCCAGAGATCATCTTGATTTGATTTATTATTGTCACATGTAGTGGAGTACAGTGAAAAGTATTGTTTCTTGTGTGCTATACAGAAAAAGCAATACTGTTCACAGAGTACGTAGGGGAGAAGTAAAGGAGAGTGCGCAGGATATAGAATTACAGTCGTTGCTAAGAGAAAGATGAGCTTCATATATGATAGGTCCCTGCAGCAAGGATGGATTGTAGCCTGCAATGCATAACCTGAATGGCAACACAACAGTTCCTTCACTCACAGTGTCAGCATTCTGCCAAGAAACCACTGACTCCAAGAGTGTCCACACAAAACCAGCTGGGTTGGGAACCAACCAGATGGGTGGGTAGATGTTGATACGGAGCAGAAACACCAGCTGAGGGACCCTGTTATTTGTTGTGGTTTGATGTAAATTTCAGCGCAGTTTGGATGCTAAAATTTATTAAAATGTATTTATTTGTCACATTACATTAACACTGCAATGAAGTTACTGTGAAAATCCCCTAGTCGCCACACTCTGGCTCCTGTTTGGGAACAATGAGGGAGAATTTAGCATGACCAATGCATCTAACCAGCATGTCTTTCAGACTGGGAGGAAACTGGAACACCCGGAGAAAACCCACGCAGTCATGGGGAGAATGTGCAGATTCCTCACAGAGAGTGACCCAAGCCAGGAAACAAAATCAGGCCCTTGCCACTGTGAGGCAATGACCACTGTGATACCGTGCATGAATTATCACTTTACAATTAAAAAGGAAACCTTGTTTGGAGTTACCTATGTGAGTACATAGCCTATTTAAAAATAATATGTACGTAGTGATTTACCTCCTTTGATTTTTTTTAAAGACTATCTCTATGGGGTGAACTGGAGTTTGACCCCTAATATTCTTGAAGTCCAAACGTTTAGGATGTTGTTCTAAATGTTTGGACTCCCTTTATCAAGTGGAGCACCTTCCAGACTGAAACACACTCCGTTTTCCCTTCATCTCCTATATTACTGAGGGAAGCGCTTGTTCATCAGCCACATCCTCTTATCAGACATTGACTTTGGATGCATTAAAATCTGTCAGCCAGATGGGGTTTTGACAACAACAATGTGAACTTGCATTTATATAGCGCCTATAGTGTACTGAAATATCCTGCAGTGTTTCCCAGGGGTGCAAGCAGATAACATTTGACATGTTCCGGCATCTTCCCCCCCCATCAACACACGAAGCAAAAAAAGTGCAGTAAAACGATCGACGTACCTTTATTTTGTCAAATCTATCTCCTAGTGCTGCCACTTGGTGGTCTCGATGCCGTCCCACCAGCTTGCACAGGGCACAGATCAGCTGCTCATCCGTCACGCAGTACATATTGACCTTCTCGCTCTCATGCTCCAGGCACATCAAGCCCCGGAGGTGCGAGTCGGGGACAGGCTCTATCAGCCGGTGCCCGGTGAAAGGTTTCTTGCTGGGGTGGGTGGCCTTTAGGCAGCTATCGCAGTAGGAGACCTCACAGGTCACACAGGTCTTCACAGCCGCCCGCGGCGGATCCTGCTCGCAGAACTGGCAGGGGATACGGTCGGCCGTCGTCATGGCGCTGCCGTCAAAGGGTCGCTCCCGGCGGCTTTCGCCTGGCGAGTTGGGACCGCTAACTGAAGCCTTCTGAAAGCGGTCGATGATGTTCTGCAAAGTGACGTTACGCTTCAGCCCCTCTAGACCACGATGGTTGAGGGAAATGACATAGCGGCACGTCGGGCACTGAAAGGCAGCGATAGATTCCACGCTCTCGTTGGATGCACAGTGAGACACCAGGATGCGGTGGGCGCAGCTGAAACAGAGGCTGTGGGCGCACGGCAGAAGCAGCGGATCCTCGAAGAGCTCCAGACAGATAGGGCAGGTCAGTTCCGACTCCAGTGTTTCCATCTTCAGGCAAAGCAATCCTGTGTCGTCAGCAAAATCCAGGGAAGCTGGCGAGCTATCTGGAAAGGCAACACAGGATTCGATTAGACGACATTGTGTGTGTGTGTGCATGAGGGTGGGGGGGTGGACTCGGTTTAGGGAGGTTGCCGACTTACGCTGTGACAGTGACCCATTGTCATGGCGCTGCCTATTCCACACAAACGTCTACTGAACATCCCTCTAGCAAGCGCTTGTCTCAGCCTCAAGCCGTAGCCAAGTCAAGTCAAGACGCTCAGATCTCCGAAATGTCTGAGGAGCAGCGCATTAATGCCTAGCTCTCTTTTGCTGCTCTCGCTCAGAAGCACATCGTCCAAAAGTCGTCCACACAGCAACCCTTGCACCGTGCCCCACTCCAGAGCCAAACTCTGCCGCGAGCAGACAGCCCAGTCAAGCAGAAACGCTCTATCTCCACTCTCTGATGCAGTAAGGCTATGCTGCCCAGTCACCAGAGGCAGCCTCAGAAGATGCAGCTGTACACGCTCTCCCCCTCCGAGGTCTTGCCCTGCCGTGGACCTCCTAACCTTTCCCTAAGTAAATGCTCCTTCGTTAGTGGGGGTTTATACACTCATTAACGAGCCACTAGAGAGGGAAAGAAAAAAAAAATCAATGGAATCAGGTCCAGCCAACTAGCTCTGGGCATCATTAATTCCAACTGACTTACTTCAATGTCACAAGTGAGATGGGAAAACTTTATTCAGTGGGGGAAGCAAAACACCTTAAAGAGGAAACACCTTTTTTGCGAGAAAGTACTTGGCAATCCTTCCCTTTAGCAACAAGGACAATCAATAGAGTGATCATTGCATTGTGTAAAGGTACAAGAGCAGTTAGAGGATTAAGGGGGTCATGGCTCTCATTCTAAAACAGGTTGGGGGTGGAGCTGGGGTGCGAAAGCCAGTTTCAGTAAAGATCAGAACAGTGGACTGAATGGAAGGCCTTTGCTGACCCCATAGTGGGATGTCACTCCCTTGGAGGGGGGCAATGGAGTGGGATGGCGGTACCTATGAGTGGGCAAAGTCTGATGCCAGCAAGTGGGGCGGAGGGGGTCTAACCTGGCAATTAGGAAATGGTGGGGTGCATAGGTTTGTCTGGAGATTGAGGTGCCCTTTATAAATGGTGCCCAGATCTCCAAGGAGAAGGACTTGCCAGCATCTTTAGGTGTCCACTCCAAGATAAAATTCTAAGTGTGGTTAAATTGTGAACTGAATCACTCCGACCATCTCTGCAGGAATCTCATTGCTTTCCTCGCTGGGGACATTTAGAAATTTTTTGGGAGAATTCCGACTGATCACATTGTCAACAGAGCACCAAGCTCTACGTGGGACGTCCACCAATCAAAATCATTTTCTCACTTGAAATGCCCAGGAGGGACAGTCTAGACACTGGGTGATACTTAACAGTTTGGAGACTGGGATTACTGGGACTGACTCACCTGATGAAGGGGCAGCACTCTGAAAGCTCATGCTACCAAATAAATCGGTTGGACTTTAACCTGGTGTTGTGAGACTTCTTACTGGGATTATTTTCACACACTCCTCTCTTAACACTCCAAGAATAACTTTTGCTGAATCTGCTAGGAGCTTCCCAAACCCCTCTCTAATTTACTGGAAGTATAAGCAGAAACTTTAGCAAGGCCTTGGACAAGGTACCGCATGATAAGTTGTCGCAATAGTCTACATCGTGGAATCCAGGGTGAGGTAGCCAAATGGGTACAAAATTGGCTGGATTACAGATGACAGAGGGTGGTTATAGAGGGTTGTTTTTCAAACTGGAGGCCTGTGACCAACAGTGTGCCTCAGGAATTGGTGCTGGGTCCACCATTATTTGTCATTTATATTAATGATTTGGATGAGAATTTAGGAGGTTTAGTTAGTAAGTTTGCAGATGACATCAAGATTGCTGGCATAGTCAGAGAAGAACGTTATCGAGGATTGCAATAGGATCTTGATCAATTGGGTCAGAGGTCTGACCCAATTGATCAAGATGGAGGGCAGATGGAGTTTAATTTAGATAAATGCGAGGTGATGCACTTTGGTAGATTGAACCAGGGCAGGACTTACTCAGTTAATGGTAGGGCATTGGGGAAAGTTATAGAACAAAGAGATCTGGGGTACAGGTTCATAACTCCTTGAAAGTGGAGTCACAGGTGGACAGGGTGGTGAAAAAGTCATTCAATATGCTTGGTTTCATCAGGCAGAACATTGAATACAGGAGCTGGGATGTCTTGTTGAAGTTTTTCAAGACATTGGTAAGGCCACACTTGGAATACTGCATACAGTTCTAGTCACCCTATTATAGAAAGATATTATTCACTAGAAAAAGTGCAGAAAAGATTTACAAGGATGCTACCGGGACCTGATGGTTTGAGTTATGAGGAGAGGCTGGATAGACTGGGATTTTTTTCTCTGAAGCGTAGGGGCTGAGAGATGATCTTAGAGAGGTCTATAAAATAAAGAGGGGTATAGATCAGCTAGATAGTCAGTATCTTTTCCGAATGGTTGGGGAGTCTAAAACTAGAGGGTATTGGTTTAAAGTGAGAGGGGAGAGATACAAAAGGGTCCAGAGGGGCAGTTTTTTCATTTAGGGGGTGGTGAGTGTCTGGAACAAGCTGCTAGAGGTAGTAGTTGAGGCGGATACAATTTTGACTTTGAAAAAGCATTTGGACAGTTACATGGGTAAGATGGGTATAAAGCGATACGGGCCAAATGCGGGCAATTGGGACTAGCTTAGTGGTTAAAAAAAAGGGGTGCCATGGACAAGTTGGGCCAAAGGGCCTGTTTACAGGCTGTAAACCTCTATGACTCTACGTCTATGTTTAAGCTCTGACAGAGGGAAGGAGTGACAGACAGTTAATAACAGTTATTTCAATTGCTCAAATATTATGAGTGTAAAGGTGTTTTCTTTTATTCATTAGTGGGACATGGACATCATTGGCTTGCCAGCATTTATTGCCCATCCCAAGTTGCTGAACGGCAGTTGACAGTCAACCACATTGCTGTGGCTCTGGAGTCACATGTAGGCCAGATCAGGCAAGGACATTAGATCTCCTTCCCCAAAGAACATTAGTGAACCAGATGGGTTTTTCTGACAATTGACAATGGCTTCACAGTCATCAGTAGATTCTTAATTCCAGATTTTTTTGTTGAATTCAAATTCCACCAGCTGCCATGGTGGGATTCAAACCTGGGTCCCCAGAACATGAATTGAGTTTTAGCTGAATTTCTGGATTAAGAGTCTAGTGATACCACTGGGCAATCAATTCCCCCAAAAGATTGAGCCTTAAATTTAAAATAAGGCATCACTAGTAAAATGAGATTTGGCAAATTTGCAATGATGGGATACGAGGAGGGAACGAGGGCACTTGCAATCATGTCACCCTTTTCCTGATCTCAAGACATCTCAAAATCTTTTGCAGTCTTTCATTACAATTGACACACAATCTCAGAATTAATGTAGGAAATGGAGCACCAATTTGCACACAGCAAACTCCCATAGACAGCAATAAGAAAACAATAGGATTATTTGTTTTGGGATATTGGTTGAGGGATAAATACTGACCAGGACAGAGAAAAAAACTCCTCTTGCTCTCTTTTGAGTCATGCCAAGGGATGTTTTGTGGTTACCTGCGAGGGCAGCTTGGTTTAACATCTCATTCAAAAGATTCACCCCAATAGTGCAGCACTCCCTCACTCCTGTGGCATATTTAGCTTGGGATAAGGGCTTAAATCTCTGGAGTGGGGCTTGAACCCATGACTTAGAGGTGAGAGCAATGAAGCATCAGCCTAAAAGTCTGCCACGATCACCTTCCCCCAAATCATAAACCCAACAAATTTTACAAATTTACGAACACTGATGACAAAGTCTCTTTATCTCGCGTCACAGATTTAATGATGACTTCTCAATATGGACACAGCAGCCCATCAGCAGCAGTTAACGTAGACAGTCAACCCTCACCTCTCAGGAATAAGAGTAAGCTGTATAGTCCCTTACTCCTCTCCTTCAGTCAGTCAGATACACCAGGGCTGTCATTACCCTAACTTCATTTACTTATCTTTGCTCCAGAGTTCTCCACACGCTTGGTTCCCAGTCCAGCAATTCCTCAAATTTGAAACATTTGCATCTTTGGAATTCTCCATGGCCTCACTCCCCCCTTCCAACCCTCCCGGATGGCTGCATTTTTCCAATGCTGGCCTCACGTGTATCCCTGGTTTTTATCATCTCACCTTCAGCAGCACAGGACTGAAGTTCAAGAACTCGCTTCCTGAATACTTCTTGTTCTTTCCTCCATTGGACACTAGTTAAAAGTTACCATTCTGACCAAGCATTTGGTCGCCTTCCCTCTATGTGGCTTGGTGTCAGTTTTGTCTGATTACGTTGCCATAATGTAACACATGACGTTTTACTACATTAAAAATGTTAGATAAATACAAGTTGTTGTTGTTTAAACTAAAGTGCCTTTTGTAAAAATGCAATCTTTCATGGGATGTGGGTGTTGCTGGCTGGCATTTGTTACCCATCCCGAATTGCTCTTGAACCAAGTGGCTTGCAGGGCTATTTCAGAGAGCAGTCAACCACATTGCTGTGGTTCTGGAGTAACAAGTAGACCACACCAGATTTCCTTCTCTAAAAGACATTAGTGAACCAGGTGGGTTTTTACAACAATTGGTGATAATTGTCATATTCACCATTATTGAGATGAGTGTTAGATTCCAGATTTATTAATTGAATTTAAATTTCAGCAGCTGCTATGGTGGGATTTGAACCCATGCCCCCAGAACATTAGCCTGGGCCCCTGGATTACTAGTTCAGTGATATTATCATCAGGCTACCACCTCTCCCACATTAAAATCAAATTGCGCTACAGTGGTTAGCACTGCTGTCTCACAGTGCCAGGGATCCGGGTTCAATTCCCTGCTTGGGGCATTGTTTGTGGAGTTTGCACGTTCTCGCGGTTTTCCTCCAGATGCTCCAGTTTTCTCCCACAGTCCGAAAGACGTGCTGGTTAGCCGCATTGGCCATGTTAAATCCTCCCTCAATGTACCAGAACAAGCACTGGAGTGTGGTACGTAGGGGATTTTCACAGTAACTTCATTGTAATGTTAGTGCCAACTTGTGACAGTAATATATTTAATAAAAATAAAAAGAATAAATAAAAAATTGTTTCTCATGATAAAAATATCCAATCGCAAATTTTTGAGGGAACAGAACTGGCCCACTTTCGAGATCTGTATAATGATGACTCACAAGCTAGTCCCTTGTGGGAGAATTTCTTGGCCTATTCTCGTTAATCTACATGTTCAATATATAAGTGCAATATAAGTTCAAATAAAGGCCACAAGCGCAGCAAATTAACCCTGAACACAGATCCGTTATGTTCCAGGCAATGGTGGTTTTGCCACATTGCTGTTAGCCATGGTGATCTTTATTAAAACTGACACAAACCATTAACTGCCCCTTTTCACAAACAGAACAAATGATTGGCTGGGTTAAACACCCAGGCAGATCCTTGTTTGGGCAGATGTACAACAGCATATTTACACTTTCTGTGACAGCACAGTTCCCAGGACCACAGTGTTTCAATTGTTCACAGAACTCCTACACTATGTCAATTAATAAACAGCAAAGCAGTTGACTTTATAACTTCACTCTAAAGTGGGGGCCGAGCAAACCACTCAGTTGTATTCAAACCACTCCAGGATCGACCTAGAGTTCTCCAGTTATTAAATACGAAGCTCCTGGACACTAATGTGGGCAATCCCATAAGAACAAAACGCATTTAAAAATGTTTCTTTTTAAATATGATCTTTGAACATTTCTGCTTATTAGTTACAAAAGTATTGGAGGTGAGAAAAAAACGGGAATGCAGAGACGATATTGTGTAAAAGGAGTTCCAGCGTTATGGACAGCTGGCAAGCCAACACTCTCAGTGATTCAATGGGATCTAGAGGCAGAAAACAAATCTGTCTTGCCAGTATTGCCCATATTCTGAAAAGGGAGGAAACATTCGAGATGTAACACTGTGGCACAATAGTCAGTACTGCTGCCTCACAGCACCAGGGACCCAGGTTCAATTCCGGCCTCGGGTCACTGTCTGTGTGAAGTTTGCATTCTCCCCTGTCTGTGTGCGTTTCCTCTGGGTTCTCCGGTTTTCTCCCACAGTTCAAAGATGTATGAGTTAGGTTGATTGGCCTTGTTAAATTGCCCCTAGTGTCAGGGGATTAGTAGGGTAAATGTGTGGAGTTACGGCAATAGGACCTGGATAAGGTTGTACTTGGTACAGACTTAATGGGCTGAATGGCCTCCTTCTGTACTGTTGGGATTCTATGATTAGATTAGCCATGATCAAAACGAATGGTGGAGCAGGCTCAAAGGGCCAAACAGCCTACTCCTATTTTTTATGGAATTTGCTATATTCTGGTAGCTCTAAGCTCCTGAGCAGATTTATAAGGTCCTTTTTGGCTGGCATGGTGGCAGAGTGGGTAGCACTGCTGCCTCACAGTGCCAGGGACTCAGGTTCAATTCCCAGCTTAGGTCATTGTGCAGAGTCTGCATGTTCTCCCCATGACTGCGTGGGTTTCCTGCGGGTGCTCCTGTTTCTTCCCACAGACCAAAAGAGGAGTATTTGGCTATGTAAATTTGTTCATTGCACTGTTACTGTAAGCCTACTTGTGACAGTAACAAACTAAGGCAGAAAATGCCGCAAATGCTGAACAGGCCGTGTAGCAGAGGCTCAGGAATGTCAGCTCCTTGGGCTGTGTCAGGGTGCCAATGCCCATGGGGCACCACCCACCCACCTCCCCCGCCTCTCCACCACCTGACCCCCTGGAGGGGCCCGATTGCCCTCCCTTCACTCCAGTGGGGTCAGGCTGTTAACTCTCCAATCGTGAAAATCTAGTGTAACCTCCACGGGGGTGAAACACTCTGCAGGGTGGTAGAGGCCAGCAGGCCTGGAGAATTCAGTCCCAGGCCCGCTGGAAGTATTTCAACATTATTGAAAGTACTAACTAAATGCTAACCCTGTCTTCCAGCTGATCTCCGGCACCGCACAGACACTGCTGGAAATCTGGGCCCGGGAGGCGCAAGCACAGCGTGAACTCTTGCAGGAATGGCCAACGCATCATTTTTTTGGCCTGCACGCTAAAAAATTATCGCAGCCGGATGGAAGAATTGCGCCTATGGAACAATGATGATCAAGGTTTCACCATCATTGCCACTGCAAAATCCAGGACAAGGCTTCTGGTCAATACTCTGTTGTTATCTCTATTAATCTCTTCACAAACACTGCCTAACCTGTTGGGTATTTCCTATTTTAATCAAAAATTTGGCACAAGCATTTAATCATTGTTTCATAGAATCTTTAAAGTGCAGAAGAGTCCATTCAACCCATTAAGTCTGCACCAAAACAATACCTTAGCCAAGTCCTCTCCCCCACCCTATCTTATAGCCCATTTACCATGGCTTATCCATCTAACTTACACATCTTGAGCCACTAAGAACAGTTTAGCATGGCCAACCCACCTAACCTGCACATCCTTGGACAGTGGAAGGAAACCAGGGCACCCAGAAGAAATCCATACACAGGGAGAACATTCAAACTCCACACAGACAGTCACCCAAGGCCAGAATTGAACCCAGGACCCTTGTGTTGTGAGGCAGCAATGTTAACCACTGTGTCACCGTTTGGTGGGGGCTTGTTGCGTTTCTACACTACAACAGTGACTACTCCTCAAAGCCACTTCCTTGTCAGTAGAGTGTTTTGGAACATTCTGAGGTTGTGAAAGAGGCTATATGAATGTAAGTCTTTTTCTCAGGCTGTCTGGCAGAGCAGCAAGAAATATATCAGTGCCCCATGGTAACCAGCACAATTTGGTTACACTCCAGCTGCACCTCTATTCATATTGGCAAGTTCTATAGGCTTGGCTGTCAGCCTAGTCTTTGTGGATTAGGTAAGTAGGTTCATGTTTCCATGGGGTTAACAGGGTAGATTCCACTTCACTCAAACAGACACTCAACTGAGGTGAATTTTCCATTCATTTGGTTTGGATGTGATAGGCTTAACATAAATCTCCCACTTACACATCATGTTAGGTTCAGCTTTTAATTTTAAAAGTGCATGCTGATTTACTCTCATTGTTTTCATTTTCAATGACTTAATTTTCCAATATTGTGTGTGCAACTTCAGTTGTGTCACCTCCATTTCTTTCAGTCCTACACCCAGGTTAGATTAAGTTACACACACATCAGACCAGTCCATTGATCAGCGCACTTAGCATTACTCAGGCAACGGGTGTCAGGCTTCAAGTGGGCGGTAATAATATGGACTCACTTGAATCACCTACTGGTATTTCAAATGGCGACAATCCAGGAACAGTGCCGGCAATTGTTATTCCCCCTGCGGAGAATGGTGTTGATTAAACAGAACGAGCGGGAACTGAGTGAGGCAATAAACTCCAGGAATACACCCGAGCAGAGTTGGCAACCTTGGCTGGAAGTTGAAATGAGTCCAGGAGACCATTCTACCCTGGATCAATGTCAGACACTACCTACTTCTTGTACAAGTCATCTCTCCTTCAGCCAATAACAGGTCTCGCTGTTGCCTGAAGGAATACAGATCCACTACCCTCTGAGAAAGAAATCATCTGCTTGCTCTTATCATTTGTAATCCACAAGTTAAAGAAAAGATAAAAACTGAGCAGCCCCAAAAACACAGTGGGTTGATTTCTGGAGAAACGTATTAATAACAGAGTTGTCGTGATGGGAGACTTCAATTTCCCAAACATCGACTGGAATATCCCTAGGGTAAGGGGTTTGGATGGGGAGGAGTTTGTTAGGTGTGTTCAGGAAGGTTTCCTGACACAGTATGTGGATGAGCCTACGAGGGGAGAGGCTGTACTTGGCCTGGTACTGGCGAATGAACCAGGGCAGGTGATGGATCTCTCGGTAGGGGAGCATCTTGGAAATGGTGACCATAATTCTATCTCCTTCACAATTGCATTGGAACGAGATAGGATCAGGCAGGCTAGGAAGGTGTTTGTCTGGAGAAAGGGGAGATACGAAGAAGTCAGGAAGTTACTTGGACAAATAAACTGGAAGGAGGCGTTCTTAGGGAAAAGTACCGAAGGAAGGTGGCGGATATTCAAGGAATGTTTGTCTGGAGCTATGCGTGACAACGTTCCGATGAGACAAGGGGGTTTTGGTAGGTCGCGGGAACCGTGGTGCACGAAGGCTGTGTTGAACCTAGTCAGGAGGAAAGGGAAGGTGTACAAAAGGTTCAGGGAACTAGGAGAGGTTAAGGATCTTGAGGAGTATAAGGACTGTAGAAAGGAGCTTAAAAGGGAAATTAGGAGAGCCAGAAGGGGTCATGAGAAGACCTTGGCGGGTAAGATTAAGGGGAATCCCAAGGCCTTTTATAAATATGTGAAAGGTAAAAGGATGAGAAGAGAAGGGATAGGACCTATAAAAGGTGAAGGGGGTAAGGTCTGTGTGGAACCAGAAGAAATGGCAGAGGTGCTTAATGAGTACTTTGCCTCAGTATTCACAGTGGAAGCTGATCTGGGAGATTTTGCTACGGATTTGAAGCAGATGGAAAAGATTGAGTTTGTGGATATTAAGGTGGAGGATGTGTTAGAACTTTTGAATTCTATCAAGATTGATAAGTCGCCGGGACCAGATGGGATATACCCCAGGATACTGTGGGAGGCGAGGGAAGTGATTGCAGAGCCCTTGGCGATGATCTTTGCGTCGTCAATGGAGACGGGAGAGGTTCCAGAAGATTGGAGGATTGCGGATGTAGTCCCTATTTTCAAGAAAGGGAACAGAGATAGCCCGGGAAATTACCGACCGGTGAGTCTGACCTCAGTGGTTGGTAAGCTGATGGAAAGGCTTCTGAGGGACAAGATTTACGACCATTTGGAGAGGTTTGACATGATCAGGAATAGTCAGCATGGATTTGTCAAGGGCAGGTCGTGCCTTACGAGCCTAGTTGAGTTCTTCGATAATGTGACTGAACACATTGACGAAGGAAGTGCCGTGGACGTAGTGTACATGGACTTCAGCAAGGCGTTTGATAAGGTCCCCCATGCAAGACTTCTTGAGAAGGTGAGAGGGCATGGGATCCAGGGGCCTTTGGCCTTGTGGATCAAGAACTGGCTTGCCTGCAGAAGGCAGAGAGTGGTTGTGGATGGGTCTTTTTCTGAATGGAGGTCAGTCACCAGCGGAGTGCCCCAGGGATCTGTTCTAGGACCCTTGCTGTTTGTCATTTTCATAAATGACCTGGATGAGGAAGTGGAAGGATGGGTAAGTAAGTGCGCTGATGACACGAAGGTCGGTGGTGTTGTGGATGGTCTGGAAGGATGGCAAAAGTTGCAGCAGGACATAAATAGGATGCAGGACTGGGCGGAGAAGTGGCAGATGGACTTCAACGCGGATAAATGTGTAGTCGTCCATTTTGGCAGAACCAACAGGATGAACGAGTACACTATCAAGGGCAGGAGTCTTGGTAGTGTTGAGGAGCAGAAGGACCTTGGGGTCCGGGTCCACAGGACTCTTAAATCGGTCTCGCAGGTGGAAGAGGTGGTCAAGAAGGCGTATGGTGTACTGGCCTTCATAAATCGAGGGATTGAGTTTAGGAGTCGGGAGGTAATGCTGCAACTTTATAAGACCCTTGTCAGGCCTCATTTGGAGTACTGTGTGCAGTTCTGGTCGCCTCACTATAGGAAAGATGTAGAAGCTATTGAAAGGGTACAGAGGAGATTTACAAGGATGTTGCCTGGACTGGGAGGCATGCCTTATGAAGTTAGGTTGAGGGAACTGGGTCTCTTTTCCCCGGAGAGACGTAGGTTGAGAGGCGACCTGATAGAGGTTTACAAAATGTTGAGAGGAATAGATAGGGTGGATTCTCAGAGGCTATTTCCCCGGGTTGAAATGGTCGCTACGAGAGGACACAGGTTTAAGGTGTGGGGAGGAAAGTACAGAAGTGATGTTAGGGGTAAGTTTTTCACTCAGAGGGTGGTGAGTGAATGGAATCGGCTGCCGTCAGTGGTGGTGGAGGCGAACTCGCTGGGGTCTTTTAAAAGACTTCTGGATGAGTATATGGGGTTTTATGGGATTGGGGGTTATAGATAGGTGTTGATGGGATCGGCGCAACTCGTGGGCCGAAGGGCCTGTTTGTGCTGTAGTGTTCTATGTTCTATGATTTTGGTCCTTATCTGGGCTAGGGACGGGGAGTATAAAAGATCAATTACACGGAGTTATATTCTGCACCCCAACGTTAGCCTTAGACCAGTATTCAGACATCCTCCCCACTTCACAACACTCTGGAAGGAACGCCGCTAGCTTTTATTTCAATTATGGCAGATCTCATGCTCAGCTCTGCTTGTTGGTCATTGTACCTTTTCTCTTGATACCCTTAACAAAAACCCGTCAACACAACCCTACAAACTCAAATTGGCCCCCCAAGAATCTGTAAAAAAGCTAAAGTTTTTTAAAGTTTATTTAACATCACAAGTAAGGTTTACATTAACACCACAATGAAGTTACTGTGAAATTCCCCTAGTCGTCACACTCCGGCACCTGTTCGGGTCAATATAACTAACCAGCACATCTTTCAGACCATGGGAGGAAACCGGAGCACCCGGAGGAAACCCAAGCAGACACAGGGACATATAGCTTTTAGGGGGTGTGCTGTTGTCTAGCAATAATCCAAACTCTTAAAATCAAGTGCAAAGTGTAATTCTGGAATGCCAGCTCAGGTAAGGGATGGCATAAACAATGACAGATGCTTCTTAATAGTACATCTTATCCAGAGGTAGATTCACCTCAAATCCATTATTCATGGATTCAAGTCCCATTCCACACACACACACACATATATCCAAGCTGATACTTACAGTACTGAGGGAGAGCTGCATAGTCAAAGGCATCACTTTTAGGAAACAATATTAAACAATGCTCTGTCTGGCCTCTCAGGCGGAGTTAGAAGATCCCACAGCATCATCCCCCTGGCTAACATCTGTCCCTCAACCAACATCACTGAAACACATGATCTAGTCATAGTTGTTTGAGAGGCCATACTGTGCATAAGTTCACCTGTGTTCCCTCTTAACAGTTATGATTACAATTCAAAAACATACATAATTGGCAATGAAAGTTTATTTAATAGTGTCACAAGTAGGCTTACATTAACACTGCAATGAAGTTACTGTGACAATCCCCTAGTCGCCACACTCTGGCACCTGTTCAGGTCACGGAGGGAGAATTTAACATGCCCAATGCATCTAACCAGCATGTCTTTCAGACTGTGGGAGGAAACCAGAGCACCTGAAGGAAACCCATGCAGACACAGGGAGAACATGCAAATTCCACAGCCAGTGATCCAAGCCAGGGATTGAACCCTGCTCCCTTGTGCTGTGAGGCGGCAGTGCTAAATACTGTGCCACCCTTATAAAGGCTGGAATGTTACCAATGTTTACGCTGATGGGATTTTCCCGTACCGTTGTAGCGAACAGAGATTTGGCTGGCTATTAAATTCTCCGATATTGCTGCGACGGGAACATGGCATGGACGGCAGGTAAGAAAGATTGCACCCAAAGCATTTTGGAAAACATCCCTGGGGTTGTGAATGATGTCACATAAACATAAGCCACTTCTTTCTAATGCGATTAGAGTTAGAATACCTGGAATGATTGATTCTGTAACAGTAGACATTTCAGGTGTTAGTATTGTCTATCAGTTTTTGTTACTGCCTAGGAAGTAATGGAGATAGCTGGATGTTAATCAGCAAGACAATCCAAAGCTGAGCTTGAAGTACAATCACTGAATCTTGCCAGCAAGTAGCCCAGCCCATACAAAATTCAATCCTTGTTATTTCAGTCCCACAAACACTGAGCAGCAAATGGGATTTCTAAGCTCGTTTGGAACACAAAATATTCCTTACTGCATCCAACCATAAGAAGGCCAATAAATGAGGCATGAAATTTCTGTCTTAAAAAGAGTAAGCACTGATTACACTCAAACTATACTGATCCAAAAATCTGGGGCTTCACAAATGAATCCAACAAGGTGTGTTTATTAGCAAGCTTCAGTAACCATGGACATTCCCCCAAAGAAAAGGTGATAACTATCCAAGGAAACCCGCCTGTAGTTTGACTGATTTCCAGTGGGGTCTGTCACTGTGGGACAAGAACACAAGATCTTTGGAAAAGAAAGTAACTCTGAAATTACTGGCAGCTACAAACCCAGGAGCATCTTATTTAAATATACAAACATTGCCAGTTTATGTTTAACTAATCATTGAGAAAGCAATTTATCCAATCTCCTGAATATACTCCCAAAAGTGAAATTTAATACAAACAAATTAAGTCTGGTTGCTAGCCTGACTGTGTCAGGTAAAACTTCCCAGCCCCCTGATACAGCCAAGCGTCAGCATTAACAAGTAACTATCTGATACCCACCAATGGATTCCAACCCGGTTCTGCTTGTCTGGACATAGCTGGGGTTAAGGTCACCATCATAACACTATCAAACTGGAGATTTCAGCAGCCTGCTGCCCAGCTGTCTTTAGCCTGCATCATTCACAGCCCAGTCTCCACTAAGCTAATAGGCAAGTCTGAAACACAACAGGAAAATCGGAGTTACTGCGTTTCACAATGACAGGAAAGCCAGCTCCACCTAAAACCACCTCCGTCAAAGAAGTGACACGGAGGGGGAGAGCTGGGCGGGACCTCCACAGCCCGGCTGCCACTCACTATCCAGCCAAGTCTTTGCTCTCTGTCTCTGGTTTCAGCTGAATAAACAAGGAAGATCAAATTCTGTTCAAGAATGTCTCCTTAACACTAACTTCTTGTCATCGGGACTTTTTGCAGCTTTCATTTTCAGACACGACATGGAGGAATGGGGAAAGTTGTAATTAAATAATCAGCAGAAAACAGGACTGATGATTTGCAAGCTGCCAACGGGAGACTATTTGTTTCTCATGAACAAAAATCAATTTACTGAACCCAACCCTCACATCACCCAAAACTCGCAGTGTGGAGCAGTCCAGAATGAAACCATGAATGATTCAGCCACCAGTTAAATGTTATGCAGTGTAATACAGCTGATAGGGACATACCACAATAAACCCTTGGGTGTGTCACAGTCCATACTGACCCCCCAAGAGTGTGTCACAGTCCATAGTGAACCCCCAGAGTATGTTGCAGTCTAGACTGATCCCCAGAATGTGTCACAGTCCATAGTGAACCCCCTATTGTGTATCACAGTCCACACTGAACACCCAGAGAGTATCACAGTCCACACTGACACCACCACATCGCCCCCCACCCCCGAGTTTTTCACAGTCCAGACTGAACACCCAGAGTGTGTCACAGTCCATAGTTAGTGAACTTTTTACAATAATCTAACAGCTTCATGGTCTCTGTTACTTATGCCAGGGTTTATTTCCAGACATTTAAAGAAAAGCACAGAATTCAAATATTCTAACTACATAGCCAACTTGGACTATTCGGTACAGTAACACAATACTGCACCAAGATATCCAGGAGTCAAACAGTCTCAACTATGTGTTAAGTTTCACATTGCATGCTCTTAATCATGGATAACACATTTTAAACCAGACGTTGACCTTCCTGGAATAGATAGTTTGCCATGTGTAAGTTGTGTATTAACACATACTCAGCCATGTCTCTGTTTTTATCCATGGATCCAAAGTGGCACAATGGTTAGCACAGCTGCCACACAGCACCGGGAACCGGGCTTGATTCCTAGCTTGCGTCACTGTCTGTGCAGAGTCTGCACATTCTCCCCGTGTCTGCATGGTTTCCTCCAGTGCTTCAGTTTCCTCCCACAGTCCAAAAGATGTGCTGGTGAAGTGTAAGCTGAATTCTCCCTTAGTATAGCCGAACAAGTGTATAAGTGTGGCGACTAGGGATTTTCACAGTAACTTAATTGCAGTGTTAATGTAAGCCTACTTGTGACAATAAATAAACTAAACAAACAATGCAAGAAATTGAATGCTTTCTCCATGTTTGTATCTAGTGTCACCTTTAAGCTCTCCCAGACCTAGCATAATGTAGGTCATTTGCCAAGTAATGCTGTCCCTGCAGTTCAATAGCAAATGTAATCTCGATACAGTAGCACAGTAGTTGGCACTGTACCTCACAATGTCAGGAGCCTGGGTTCAATTCCTGGCTTGGGTCACTGCCTGCTTGGAATTTTCACATTCTCCCCGTATTTGCATGGGTTTCCTCTGGGTGCTCCGGTTTCCTCCCACAGTCCAAAGATGTGCAGGTTAGGTGGATTTGCCATGCTAAATTGTTCCTTAGTGTCCCAAGGTGTTTAGGTTTCATAGATTAGGCATGGTGAATGTGCGGCGTTACGGGGGTTGGGCTGGGGAGAGGGCCTGGGTAAGACACTCTGTCAGAGAGTCAGTGCAGTCTCACTGGGCCTCCTTCTGCACTACAGGTAGTCTATGATTCTATGATCATAGAACATAGAACAACTACAGCACAGTACAGGCCCTTTGGCCCTCGATGATTTCACAGGTTGGCGCATCAATCTAAAGGCCATCTAACTTACACTATTCCAATATCATCCATAATATGGAGCCATCCATATTCAGTAATGGTGGCATCTCAATTACCTACACCAGCCAAGCTCAGGAGCTCTGAGAACTGTGATTGGCATGCTTTGAATTGGTGGCCATGCAGCATTCACTGCTGAAAGCTACAGGGATTGAACCTGTGTAGTTTTGCATAGGCTTTCGAGTCCATTTACTTCAGTGTATCCAAATGGGCACCAGAATGTGGCAACTGGGGATTTTCACAGTAACTTCATAGCAGTCTTAATATAAACCACTTGTGACACTAATAAATAAATTTAAACAGGTGCAAATGCTTTTAATCAGCAACAACAATTTACACATTTAGCGCTGGATGATGACGCAAAACATTTTAAGATGCTTTAGGAGGAGCTTTATCAGACAACGTTTGGTGCAGAGCCATAGGGAGACTTTTTTTTAAAGTTTGGTCAAAGAGGTAGGTTTTAAGAAGGATCTTGAAGAAGGTTCCAGGAGTGGGCATTTAGGAAGGAAATGCCAGAGTTTCAGGGCCTATTCAGCTGAAGGCACAGTCACCTATTGCAGTAATCAGAAATGTGCAAGAGGCTGGAATTGGAGGAGCGCAGATATCTCAGACGATTGCAAGCCTGGAGGAGATTAAAGAGCTTGTGAAGGGCAAGGTCATGGGAGGATTTGAATAGAAGGCTCAGAATTTTAAAACTACAGTTATTATGCACGTGGTGACTGTGTGACTGTACTCACTACCCTCGGTTACCCACACAACGAGGCCTCTCGAGTGACTCAGCTCACAGGCAGCAAATTGCTGTCTCTCCTTGCCAAGAATGAAAAAAATACAAATTCTCAATGTGCTGCCAGACAATTGCTGGAGCACAGGGAGAATCTAGGGAGCTGTGACTGCACCTCAGCGCCTTCTTAATCAGTGGCAGCCTCTAGCCTGGGGAGTCTCTCAGAACACCATCTGCTCCCAGTTCTTTACAGCAATGCTGTCTTTTAGTGCACAGGGAGAGGTCACAGTCCGGTATGGAGTTCTCTCTCGTCTTCCCCTTTGTTCCTTTGACCCATTTATCTCAGGGTTATTGGGCAAGTGATTGCTACTTTCTTGGCATCTCAACCTTGCTAGGCCATACATGAATGCAGAGGCTCTGTTAGGTTGATATGGGTGCAGAGAATTAAAAATGATGAATGATCCACAATGTGATGTGAAGCGACTCTTCATATCATGTTTGTTTAACTTTTAGGCGGAGCAGTTCCTTCCTCGTACTGAAAACTGTTTATCTCTCTGACAAACTTCTTTAGCTTTCATTGATCTGAATCCTTTTGCCCCATCATCGTCAAGTCTGCAACAGGATTAATCTTCCGGAACTTTCTGGCACTGATATCAAGGACAAAATGAAATTGAACTTTTATTTTCCCTGCCCGTCTTTAATTAACTCTTGGATCACTGTTCATTAAAGGAACAATGAGCCTTAATTATTAGAAATAATTATTTTCTGGATGAGATTATGTATCAAGAAAGAACAACAAAGCTTGCATTGACAGCTCCTTCCGCAATCTCAGGAATGGCATGGTAGCACAGTGATTAGCACTGCTGTTTCACAGCGCCAAGGTCACAGTCACAGGTCACAGTCTGTGTGGAGTCTGCATGTTCTGCCCATGTCTGCATGGGTTTCCTCTGGGCGCTCCAGTTTCCTTCCATGGTATGAAAGATGTGCTGATTGGTGCATTGGCCATGATAAATTCTCCCTCAGTGTACCCAAACAGGGCCAGAGTGTGGCAAATAGGGGATTTTCACAGTAACTTCATTGCACTGTTAATGTAAACCTACTTGTGACTCTTCTGGACACTCCCACAGATAAATGAACTTTAAACTCCCCTAAGTGCTCTATAGCCAATTAAATACTTTCGAAGAGTCATCACTGTAGGTAAACACGTAGTCATTGTCTTTAGCAAGATCCCACAAATAGCAGATCTGTTGTTGGTCAAGGGATAAATAATTGGCCATACCATGGGGAGAATTCTCTTGCTTTTCTTCCACTCCTGCCATGGGAGCTTTTATATCCACCTGCAAAGCAGACAGGACCTCATTTTTAATGTCTCATCTGACAGGCAGCATCACTGACACTGCAGCACTCCCTCAATGCTTACTGAAGTGTCAGACTGAATAAAATGGTCTAGTTTCTGGAGTGTGGCTCGAAGCTACAACCTTCCAACTCACAGGTAACAAGGCTCCCACAGAACCAGATCTGAGAAATGGGCATAATTTTCCTGTCCTGCCCGCCACGGGAATTGTAGCAGGTGGGATATGGACCATGCAAAGGTCCTCTGGGGAGGCCTTAGGGTGGGTGCAGCTGGAAAATCCCATCCATGAGGTGGGAGCAGGGGTGTATGTACCCTTAGTTGTTGCTACGTGAGGTCATCTTTAGAAAGGAGGCTGAAGTAAAATCTTGCCTTTGCTACCTTTTCCAAGGGTCAGTTTGAAGCATTGGCCAGCATTCTGCAAAGTCAAGTATTCTGAATGCTGAACTGGAAATGTACGGGACCCCTACTCACAGGTGGGACAGCTGGCCACATGCAATCCCCCGATGGACAGCCAATTAGATATTTGTGGCTGACGTGCCTCGCCAATCATGTGGCAGGGCAAGAAGTTGATGATCTCACTATTATCTCATAGTCTCGATATTTAAAGGAAACCGGGACAGGTATCCATTCCCTGCAATCCACTAGGCTGTGTGTTTTCCTGTGAGAGACTATAGCTGCTTCTAGAACTTTCTGACCTCCACTCCTCACCCCCCAAGATTTTGTCAATTAATATCCAACCATCTTTCTCTCACCAGGTTGCCTCCATTGCTGCTGCGAGCTACTGTTCAGTGCAGACAACAGCTTACTGGAGGCTTCCTTCAGGTCCTCCTCCTATCCTTCTAGGAACAAAGAGAAGTCTTGTTTCCCAGTAATGGCAGTAGTAGCCCCTTCCCTCCTGACCTGAGAAGTTTTGACAATGTGCACTGACCACAGCCTGGTCTGCACCCATTCCACCATGGACATCTCCATCTTCAACCTGCACTGCATCTTCATTTGGTCACAGTGAAGTCCCTGGACACTCTCACACTGACCCTTGAGCTTGAAACCATCACGCTGCACCCTCCTTCAGTTGCCTTCGACCTTCCCTCCATCCGCCTCAACCCTTACTCTAACACCACTGACCTCTCGTACCCTCCACCATGGAGGATCTCGCCACTGACCTTCCCTCCAAAACCCTGAACCTCCCCACAATCGTACTTGCCCTTCTGTGTTGTCCAGCTTCCTACCCCACCCTCTCCAGGTTCACCATGACCCTCCTTCAGTCGGTCATATCCTGATTCCCCCTCACTCAGCCAGCACTTGATCTCAATATATCAAAACCTCTGTTTCCAAGCTCCAAACCCCTACTCAGCCCAAATTCACAGGAAGGCCACCGTGCTTGCTGCACACCGCTCTTAATCCGTCAGGTACCCAAAGGAACATGTTTCACATTTGCTGAAGAGTTAATTACAAAGGTACTATTTAATCCTGGGAAATGGCGTTTTAATGTGTACAAATACATGCTACTTCTGCTAGGAAACTTGATCCACAGCCATAACCTAATTTCCTACTTTCATACTGGGTGGCACAGTCGTTAGCACTGCTGCCTCACAGCACTAGGGACCCAGGTTCAATTCTGGCCTTGGGTGACTCTTTGGAGTTAGCATCTTCTCCCCATGTCAGGTGCTCCAGTTTCCTCCCGTACTCCAAAGATGTGCAGGTAAAGCACATTAGCCATGCTAAATTCTTGGGATTAGTGAGATAGGGCAGTGGATTTCATCTGGATAAAGTGCTCTGTCAGAGAGTAATTGCAGACTCAATGGGCCGAATGGCCTCCTTCTGCCCTGTAAGGATTCTATGAAATCCCTCCTTTAGGAAGATGACATTTCGCTCCCCACTCACATAAGTACGCATGCCCACTTTGTGTCTTGCTGTCAGTAACAGTGGAAAATTCCATCCTGCATAAAATAAGCATAAGCTTATATTTACAACTGGCCAAAAATTTAAATAATCTCCAACAGAAAGTGCACAAATTTCACCTGGACTAAACATTTAGAAATGAATTGAGTAAATTCATCCTAACTCCAGCACTCATTGAAGACACACTCAAAGCATCCAATATAACTAGAGCAGTACTTTCATTGCCAAAGACCTAATCACAACAGCCAATCTCAGTAAACTACTCTGAGGGCATAAACCTAAGTTACTGCATTGAATCATGGAATCCCTAGTGCAGAAGGAGACTGTTCAGCCCATTGAGCATCCACTGATAACAATCCCACCAGGGCCCCATCCCCGCCACCCCATGTATTTACTGTTCTAATCCCCCTGACACTAAGGGGCAATTTAGCGTGCCAATCCACTAAGCTGCACATTTTTGGACTATGGGAGGAAACCTGAGCACCTGGAGGAAACCCATGCAGACACAGGCAGAATGTGCTAACTCCACGCAGACGGTGAACCAAGTCAGGAATCGAACTTGGGTCCCTGATGCTGGGAGGCAGCAGTGCTAACCACTGTGCTACTGTGCCACCCATAGGTCTCAGTTTAGTGCGAGGCAATAGACTACTAAACCACATTCCATTGAAACCTTGTGTAGATTCACTTCTGGGAAGACATTCATCTCAATCCAGTATTATTGCAACTGAACCTCCATCCTCCTTGGCTGGGCCACCCAAAAGAAGGTGGCAGTTGACCTAAGTTGTTGCCTTGCTGCATAAAATGTCTGTTGAAATTCAAAATTTGGCATATTTGCTTTAAGATTCTAACAAGGTGATCTTGCTGAATTTGGTGAGAATCTTATTACTCCTCAGAAGGATGAAATTTGTCCTTCCCTCTCTTATTTTGTTTTGCTATCTGACGCACCCTCCTGGGCACCCATGAACTGCGCAAAAATATCCTGTTTGATTTAGAGTTATAGAGGTTTACAGCATGGAAACAGGCCCTTTGGCTCAATTTGTCCATGGCTTAACATCCCTCAGCTAATCCCAATTGCCCACATTTGGCCCATATCCCTCTATACCCATCATAGAACATAGAACACTACAGCACAAACAGGCCCTTCGGCCCACGAGTTGCGCCGATCACATCAACACCTACCAATCCAATCATACCCATGTTCCATCATACCCATGTAACTATCTAAATACCTTTTAAAAGACAAAATTGTACCCACTACTCTGGCAGCTTGTTCCAGAAACTCACCACTCACCACTGTGAAAAAATTGCCTCTCTGGACACTTTTGTGTCTCTCCCCTCTCACTTAAACCTATGCCCTCTAGTTTTAGACTCCCCTACCTTTGGGAAAATATATTGACTGTCTAGCTGACCTGTGCCCCTCATTATTTTGCAGACCTCTATGAGATCACCCCTGAGCCTACTACGCTCCAGAGAAAAAAGTCCCGGTCTATCCAACCTCTCCTTATAACTCAATCCATCAAGTCCCAGTAGCATCCTAGTAAACCTTTTCTGCATTCTTTCTAGTTTAATAATATCCTTTCTATAACAGGGTGACCAGAATTGCACACAGTATTCCAAGAGTGGCCTTACCAATGTCTTGTACAACTTCAACAAAACATTCCAACTCCTGTTATTCTGACCAATGAAACCAAGCATGCCAAATGCCTTCTTCACTACTCTGTCCACCTGTGACTCCACTTTCAAGGAGCTATGAACAGTACCCCTAGATCTCTTTGTTCTGTAACTCTCCCCAGTGCCTTACCATTTACTGAGTAAGTCCTGCCCTAGTTCAATCTGCCAAAATGCAGCACCTGCATTTGTCTAAATTAAACTCCATCTGCCATTCATCAGCTCACTGGCCCAATTGATCAAGATCCCATTGCAACTGGAGATAACTTTCTTCACTGTCCACTATGCCACCAATCTCAGTGTCATCTGCAAACTTACTAACCATGCCCCACTGTATTCTCATCCAAATCATTAATATAAATGACAAATAACAAAAACAGCACGAATCCCTGAGGCACACTGCTGGTCACAAGCCTCCAGTCTGAAAATCAATTCTCTACAACAACCCTCTACTTTCTGTCAAGAAGCCAATTTTGTATCCATTTAGATACCTCACCCTGGATCCTGTGAGATTTAACTTTATGCAACAACCTACCATGTGGTTCCTTGTAAAAGGCCTTGCTAAAATCCATGTAGACAACATGCTCTCATCTACCTTCAAAAAATAATCAAATTTGAGAGACATGATTTTCCACTCACAAAGCCATGCTGACTGTCCCTAATCAGTCCTTGCATCTCTAAATGCCTGTAGATCCTGTCTCTCAAAATAACTTCTATGAATTTACCCACCACAGATATGAGGCTCACTGGCCTGTAGTTCCCAGGCTTTTCCCTGGGACCCTTTTTAAACAAAGGCGCAACATTTGCCACTTTCCAATCTTCAGGTACCTCACCTGTGACTATTGATGATTCAAGTATCTCGGCTTGGGGCCTGCAATTTCCTCCCTAGCCTCCCACAATGTCCTGGGATACACTTCGTCAGGTCCTGGGAATTTATCTACCTTGATGCGCTTTAAGACTTCCAGCCGTCTTTCTCTGCAATATGTACATTCCTCAAGACATCACTATTTGTTTCCCCAAGTTTCCTAACATCCATGCTTTTCTCAACAGTAAATACTGATGAGAAATATTCATTTAGGATCTCACCCATCTCTTGCGGATCTGCACATAGATGACCTTGTTGATCCTCAAGATGCCCAACTCTCTCCCTTTATACCCTTCTCTTTTGCCCTTTATGTATTTGGCATCACTTCCTGCTTATTGACGTAGCAACATAGAAGATAGGAGAAGGAGGAGGCTATTTGACCCTTCGAGCCTGCTCTGCCATTCATTCAGATCACGGCTGATCATCCAATTCAATAGCCTAATCTTGCTTTTTCCCCATAATCTTTGATCCAATTTGCACCAAGTGCTATAACCAGCCACCACTTGAATGCATTCAATGTTTTGGCAACAACTACTTCCTGTGGTAATGAATTCCACAGGCTCACTTTTTGGGTAAAGAAATGTCTCCTCACCTCCGTCCTAAATGGTTTACCCTGAATCCTCAGATTGTGACTCCTGGTTCTGGACTCCCCCACCATCGGAAGCATTCTCCCTTTATCTATCCGGTCTAGTTAGACCCATTAGAATTTTATAAGTCTCTATGAGATCCCCACTCATTTGTCCAAACTCCTGCAGTAACAATCCTAACCTAGTCAATCTCTCCTCATACATCAGTCCCACCATCCCCAAAATCAGCCTGGTAAACTTTCGCTGCACTCCCTCAAGAGCAAGAACATCCTTCCTCAGAAAAGGAGACCAAAACTACACACAATACTCTAGATATGGCCTCACCAAGGTCCTGTAAAGTTGCAACAACATATCTCTGCTCCTGTACTCGAAACCTTTCGCAATGAAGGCCAACATGCCATTTGCCTTCTTTACCACCCGTTGCACCTGCATGCTTACCCTCAGTGATGGTGCACAAGGATACCTATGTCCTGCTGCACACTGCCTTTTCCCAAGTTACAGCCATTCAGGTGGTAATCTGCCTTCTTGTTTTTGCTTCCAAAGTGAATAACCTCATACTTACCCAAATTATACTGCATCTACCATTACTATTAGCGCACTCACCCAACCTGTCCAAATCGTTCTGAAGGATCTCTACATTCTTGTCACAGTTCATTCTCCTACCCAACTTGGTATCATCTATACCAAGGTTACATTTTGTTCCGTCATCCAAATCATTGACATAATGGCCTGTTTGTGATGACCCCATTTCCTTTACTTACCATAGCTAAAGTTGAGAACAGTGACAGACATGAAATCCCATTCCACCCATCAATGATCCAAGTCTTATTGTTCCAATTCCATCAACCAGCACATTGCTTTCGATCGGAATAATGAAGTCCTTCCCACCTATGCTTTAGGCGATTGCATTAATTTTCCAACAAATAAGCAACAGATGGGAAATTTGTGGAACAAAGTATGAGACACAGGAGCTCCTTTGCCCTTTTGTCAGGCTTGCATTAGCTCTGGTGTCCTCGAGGTGAAAGACACACACCTAGTTTTAAAAAGACCCTGCAGGTAAAACCCTTTCTGCAGTTTAGTGGGAAAAAACAGCAGACCTGGATTTAAAGAATTTCCATAATTTAATATCTGTGTGAAATTAAAGAAAGAAATTCCCTCCCTGACTCCATCATAGACTTTCACAGTCCTTGAATCCTTCTGTCACTGAATATCAGTTTGAGACTGTACCATCCTGGGCAGAGACTTGTGCCACTGGTGAATTGCTGAGCATGAGGGAGGGAGGGGCTACGAAACTAGAAATTCAATGGTGAGTAATTCACCTCCTGACTCTCCAAAGCGTCTACTATCTAAAAGGCATAATTCAGGAGTGCAGTAGAATACCCTGCACTTGCCTGGATGAGTGCAACTCCAATAACATTCAAGAAACTCAACACCTTCCATAACAAAGCAGCCTGTTTGATTGGGCCCCCATCCATCACCATAAACCATCCCTCCATCACCAAAGCACAGTGGCAGCAGTGTGTACCATCTACAAGATGCACTGCAGCAACTCACCAAGGTTCTTTCAGCACAACCTTCCAAACTCATGACCTCTACCATCTAGAAGTAGACACACGGGGCAAATTTTTCCAGTTGTGCTCATCCCAAGACTGAAAAATCCTGCCTGAGGTCAATGGACCTTTGCATGGTCTGCAACCCCCCACCCCCAAGCCCCCTCCCCTCCAGTCTGCTATAATTCCTATGGCAGGCAGGGGGGGAAAATTCCACTCATGGGAACACCACCAGCTGCAAGTTCTCTGCCAAGCCACTCACCATCCTGACTTGGAAATATATTGCCTTTCCTTCACTATCACTGGGTCACAATCCCAGAGCTCCATCCCTATCAGCCCTGTGGGTGTACCGACACTACATGGACTGCTATGGTTCAAGAAGGCAGCTCACCACCTCCTTCTCAATTAGGGATGGACAACAAATGTTGGCCTAGCCAGCGACACCCACATCCTACATGAAAGAATAAATTTTAAAAACAAATAAACGAAAAGCATTGAAGCAACTGAGAGAAAAGGTTTATGCAATCCCATCTCATTGTTTTAAAGTCCCAATTGCAAGGACTGAGAATCTGACGTCCTTATAGTGACTCCTCCAGTCTCTTCTGGTTGCAGAGAACAAAATGTAAGTCACAGTTTCCTTTGCAAACAAACTGACTGAGTCAGGAAACTGGTATCCTCAGGTAAAGGGAAACTGAGGGCAGCTCAAACACTGTTCGGATGCACAGTTTTTTATTTAAAAAAGAAAATGATGCTTAATACGCCTGCCTGGCAGTATTGAATAAACATTTTTAAATGACATGGAAATAGATAGACTGCACAACATTAGGAACAGGCCATTCAGCAGTTGCTTTATACTTGCTTTATGTTCCACATAAGCCTCCTCCTATTCTATTTCATTTCACCGTATCAACAAATTTCCTTCTATTCCTTTCTCCTTCATTTGTTTATCTTACTTCTCCTAAACTGCATCTATATAATGTCCCTCAACTATTGCTTGTGATCATCAGTTTTTCATTCTAACCACTCTTAATCGGTGCAGACTCGATGAGCCGGATGGCCTTCTTTCTGCACCATCGGATTCTCTGATTCGAAGTGGTTCCCTCTGAATTCTTTATTGAATTTATTCGTACCTATCCATCTAGTTTTAGGATAACCCATAAGATAGTTCACCTGCTGACAGCTAGGAACTTACCTTTTTTTGGCCAGGTAAATTTAGGAATTGTATTATTTGTACTTTGTTCAAACAAAATAGCTATTTGGTTTGGACCAGAAAATCAGTTGAATAAGAAAAAGCTGAAAGAGGTTACACGTAATCAGATACAGGAGCAGAGATTGGAGATGGCAGGAGAGGGTTGGCCATGGAAATATTATCAGAGGGTTTATGTGGTCAAGTATTTATATCACTTCTTACCAAGTCTACAAATCATCTCCTTTCAAAGGAATTTCCAGGTGCGTGAAGCATGGAAGACCCATAGACCCTTGACTGCTCCATTTTGGAGAGTGGTTCGAAGCCATCAGTGTAGAAATTGGGAGGTTCATTGCAACAATTTTATGGGCATTAACAAGGCCCAATTGTGAGCACCAATTTGTTGCAACCCAAGGACATGGTGGCACTGCAGTTACACCAGGGACCCGGTTTCAATTCCAGCCTCCGGTGACTGTGTGGAGTTTACACACTTTCCCAGTGTATGCGTGGGTTTCCTCCGGGTGCTCCAGCTTCCTCCCACAGTCCAAAGATGTACAGATTAGGATGATTGGCCATGTTGAATTGTACCATAATGTCAGGGGGGCTAGCAGCATAAATATGTGCCTGCTGGTTCTTCTGACATTGAGCCTGCACTGACAACAATCCCACCCAGGTCCTATCTCCGGGTTATGAGGATAGGACCTGAGTGGGATTGTTGTCAGAGAAGGCTTGAAGGACTGAATGGCCTCCTTCTGCACTGCGGTGATTCTATCCTGTGGCATCTGAGCCAGATTTGGGTTGTGCCTATATTTTGGGCAACAGCATCAGTGATCTAAGGCAACATTCTGTATGCTGGTGAGGGGCTTAATGCTTGTTTTTAGAATCCTCCAGGGAGGCTGGGCTGCTGTGTGGAGTAGGCATTGAAACTACTTCACTCAGGTGGCCCAGGCATGGATTTGGCGTGGCAGACTGTAGAGAAGCGTATGATGATTGCTTCATTGAGCTAGATGGAGCTGGAGTACTCCTCTCAACTCCACAGCTCATGGCAGTTACTGGCCATAACTATCCTCCTTTCCCCAGTAAACCCTTACTGGCAAGGCAGGTCGACACAAATTTGCCTCTTTGATTGTCAAATTGTCTGCAGAAGCACAACAGCCACTGACAGCTAATTACAAATATTTAAATATTTGTTTATATGACTGGTTGAGCACCAGTCTCATCTCCTAGGCAGAGGGTTGTGGGTTCGAGTCTCACTCCAGAGGCTTGAGCTCATACTCTAGTGCATTACTGAGGGACTGTTGTACTATCAAGGTGCATCTTATTCCAGTTGAGAAGTTAAACTCTACCCAGTGTACAGAAAAAATCCCATGGGATTCTTCAAGGGAGTTCTTCCAGTCTCCTCACCAACATTTATTTCTCAACCAACATCTAAAACAACTTACCTCAACATTTATCTTGTTTTTTTTTGTGGGACCTTGCTGCGCTGTGTTTCCTACATTACAAAGTAACTATGCTTCAAAAGTACTTAATTGTACTATAAAGTGATCTAGGCTGTCCTGAGATTGTAAAAGGTGCTACATAAATGCAAGTTCTTTCTTTCTCACTAGGATGCAGGGGCCAGCTACCTGGGAGAAGAAAGAAGCAAGTTGTTACTGAGATTGTTGACTGTCTTTCCAACACAGCTTCTGATGAAGGGTGTCCAACTCAAGCATAAACTCACTCCTTCCTCCCATCCTCAGAAAACAAACCAAACACCAGCACCGCCAATGAAAAAGAGACTATAAAGGCCTGAACTTATTAAAATCAATGTCAAAGCCTGCAATTTGTTTCATTAACTATTTTAGACATTGTGAAGTCATGCAAATGCTAGATAAATGCACATATGTTTCAGTACCATGTGAAGTGCAGAAAATGAAGCAAATTGCATGTTGACTGTGCGTTACTTGCATTGCCAGTTATATTCATAAGATCATAAGAAATAGATACAGGACTAAGTCATTCTTCCCTCAAGCCTCCATTGCCATTCAATGAGATCATTGCTAAACTGACTGTGGCCTTAACTCCACTTTCCTGCCTGTGCCCCATAAGCCTTGACTAGCGTATGATCAAAGGGTCGTCCAGCCTTACTGAATGCCCCTCTCCCAAGGCTATTTCACAACTGGGTGTCCTTAGAGAGGGAGCACACAGTCCCACTGGCATGATTTAGGCCTTCCATGCCAAATGGGCATTGCAGGGACTGAGGTGATTTATTATCCCCTTAACTGCATTTCGTTTTAAGTTTCCTTTGTGATTCTGTTTATTTTGACACAGTGCGGGGCTGCCTTTTAATTTATCCCTCAATTTATTGCTTTAGCTTAATTATTTTATCTGAAATAGTATAAATCTCAGCTTCCTTGTTGTTAAAAATCTGTCTAACTCAGTCTTCAATATATTCAATGACCTAGTGTCCACTGGTCTCTGAGGAAGAAGATTCCAAAAACTAAAAGCCCTCTGCAAGAAGAAATGCCTCCTCATCTTAAATGGGGAGATCCCTTATTTTTAAACCATGACCTTCCCTCTCCCCTCATACTGGATGTGCGGAAACATCATATCCAATTAGCAGTTAATTAAGCATTGCCATCAAGTTGACTGTGATTAAAGGTGATTGGCAAGAGAGGCCTAATCGTAATGAGATATGGATTTATTATTTTAGAAAACAATCATGGACAGTCAAGGACACAGGCCTTCTGGACAGCTAACATTTGGGAAGTTCAAAGTCATCACACATTGTTTTAGTAGACGGTTTCATGGGTTTTTAGAATTTTGCAATGTGCCATGTTTAGCATTTTGTCATGGCAAGGGCACTTGTTCAGAATGCATCTCATAGCACTACAGTTAGCAATCTTAATCTGAGTATTTTGTAGAAACAAAGGTGGAATTTTCCCATCACGCCTGCCACAGCAATCATTGCAAGTGAGGATAGATCATGCAAAGGTCTTGGAATTTCCGGCTTTGTGGCGAGCACGATGGAAAGTCCTGCCTAAAGTTCCATCTCAACGAATAAACTTCCCAGGCCGATTTTATACCCATTCTCTCCTTTTCTTTAAGCACGTCTGAAAGTGCAAATCAGATAACCAACTTCCCGGGATTGTTCAAGCATTAATCTTCAGGAAAGTGCCGTAGGAACCAGGCCAGCCAAGCCCCAGTAACGTTAAGGAAAATTGTGCATTTTAAAATAAAATTGAATGATTTTCATTGTTTCCAATAAAGATATTGGGAGATGTGAAAAAAGGGTTTCTTTGACAATGGAGAGTCAATAGAGTTGGATAAGAAGGAGTTCCAATTGGTTTGGGAATGTGGGACACTGCGAAGATGGGCATGCCAGCTGACCAATGACACCACCCCATGGGTGGGATGTTGGAAACAACAGCTTGTGTGATTAAAACTCCAGGAACTTGTCCAACCAAACTTGGCAACTCTTGTGCAAATGGCAAAGTAAATACCAAAGTGCTGCTTCTAACACTCCATATGTTTCTAATTGAATGCGATAGGTGGAAATGGGAGATTACTGATAGATTCATGGCCAAATATTCTGCTCACTTTCTGACTGCTGAGTCTACCAAACAAAACAGAGCACAATAGCTCGGAACAATTTTAATTACCAAGTTGGGGCGGCATAGTGGTTAGCACTGCTGCCTTACAGTGCCAGGCACCCAGGTTCGATTCCTGACTTAGGTCACTGTCTGTGCAGAGTCTGCATGTTCTCCCCGTGTCTGTGTGAGTTTCCTCTGGGTGCTCCAGTTTTCTCCCACAGTGCAAAGAGCATGCTCGTTAGGTGCATTGGCTGTGCTAAATTCTCCCTCAGTGTTCCCGAATAGATCATAGAACCCTACAGTGCAGAAACAGGCCCTTCGGCCCATCGAGTCTGCACCGACCACAATCCCACCCAGGCCCTATACTGTGTATATTCCTACACATTTTACCTGCTAATCCCGCTAACCTACACATCCCAGAACACTAAGGGGCAATTTTTAGTATGGCCGATCAACCTAACCCGCACATCTTTGGACTGTGGGAGGAAACCGGAGCACCCGGAGGAAACCCACGCGGACACGAGGAGAATGTACAAACTCCACACAGACAGTGACCCGAGCTGGGAATCGAACCCAGGTCCCTGGAGCTGTGAAGCAGCAGTGCCAACCAGTGTGCTACCGTGCCGCCCCAGGCACCAGCTCACACATTCCTGACACGTTCCCGTGGCTTTTAACCAAGAACATTCCAACCCAGGCAGGCAGGAAGCCTGGTGATGTCTAGATAACACCAAATCTCACTAGTGAAATTTGTTTCAGTGAAAATATGGCAGATGTGTGCATGTATAAGGTGAATTTATTAACCTCCACTACTGTCCTCAGAGGGAAAAGTATATTTAAGTTTAAGTTTATTTCTTAGTGGCGTAAGTAGGCTTACATTAGCCTTGCAATGAAGTTACTGTGAAAATCCCCCAGTTGCTACACTCTGGCGCCTGATCGGTACGCTGAGGGAGAATTTAGCATGGCCAATGCACCTAACCAGCATGTCTTTTGGACTGTGGGAGGAAACCGGAGCACCCGGAGGAAACCCACATAAACATGGGGAAAATGTGCAGACTCCGCACAGACAGTGACCCAAGCTGGGAATCAAACCTGTGTCCCTGGCGCTGTGGGGCATCAGTGCTAACCATTGTGCCATGAAAGTGGACAATCAAAGAAACAGCCCAATGAGGAAGATGGTGAAGTAACTAATGTTGATTCAGTCAAATGTAACTTGGACAGAATTCTTCCAGGAAATAGTCAACAAAGAGCAATACAGCACAGGAAACAGACCCTTTGGCCCTCCAGGCCTGCACCACTCATGCTTCCAACTATTCATTTGTATCCCTCTATTCCCATCTGCTCATGTGGCTATCCAGATAAGTCTTAAACAATCCCAGCGTGTCTGCCTCTACCACTTTGCTTGGCAGTGCATTCCAGGTCCTCACCACCCTCTGTGTAAAGTATGTCCTTCTGACATCTGTGTTAAACCTTGCCCCCCTCACCCCTTGAACCTGTGACCTGGGAAAAAGTTTCCCAATGTTCACCCTATTGATGCCCTTCATAATTCTATACACCTCTATTAGGTCGCCTCTCATCCTTCGTCTTTCCAGGGAGAACAACCTCAGTTTACCCAATCTCTCCTCGTAGCTTCCCTCTATACCAGGCAACATCTTTGTAAGCCTTTTCTGTACTCTCTCCAAAGCCTCCACGTCCTTCTGGTAGTGTGGTGACCAGAACTGGACGCAGTATTCCAAATGTGGCCTAACCAATGTTCTATATAGCTGCAACATCATACGCCAACTTTTATACTCTATGCCCCATCCTATAAAGGCAAGCATGCCATGTGCCTTCTTCACCACCTTAGTCCTATAAGATTCAGTTTTGAGACATGCGCCAAAAACCTCTGACCTCATCGGTGGCTGTGGTTCTTTATTGCCGCTGAGTGATTAGTTTTAGTTAAGCACCAAATTCTCTATTCTTGTTGGCAGCAGTGGCGGGATTAGATGAGATTGGACAATCCCTTGTACTTGGGAGGAACTGATAACTTTGAACCTGTGGTTCCCAAAGATCTCCAACAGTGTGGCCTTTCCTTGCCTTGTGTCTGGGTCCGCTGTAGGCAAATTATGTAGAAATTGATTGTAGTGAGCGATCAGCAACTTTATGTTATGAGGGTGAACGAGGTGGACACTGTTCTTTTCTCATCTGGCAACTCCTACGTCCCTTACATCAAGCACTTTTTAGACATAGAATAAGTCCACTCTCAATAACTCTGCAAAATAATGTTGGAGTCCTGTACGTGGTAGTAGATTTCTTTACATTTACCCTTTACAGATCAGTGCTGTGGTTCTTCATTCACAAGGAGTGCAATGCGGTGATGTAACTCCCAATTAAAAACATTTTTGGTTTAGTAGTGACTGTGGCCCAATGGACTTTCTCTCCAGAAATGAAATACTTTTTAGCTGGATTTTGGACCTGATTCTGTTGTGCTGAAACACAGCTCTCAATACATAAAGGAAAGACATCACAGGGAATCTTGTATACCAGGCTGGGCACTGATCTTGATGTCAACGAGGAAATAGAGATATCTTTAGCAGTTGGAGACTTCTGTATAATTTCAAACAGTGATGGTAATTCAGGTTATTGGGCAAATTAAATTTGGCTGATTTAATGATGCAGTATGTGATAGCAATTCCTGTCCTTTTGAGAATCATTTTGCCCTCTACTGTCTGGGCAATGGACTGGCAGAAATGTTCACTCATCAGTTTACAATTGTACACACTTGCTTTTCCCATCCCACTCAGTGACACAGTGGTTAACACTGCTGCCTCACAGTGCCACGGACCCAGATTCGATTCCCAGCTTAAGTCACTGTCTGTGTAGAGTCTGCATGTTCTCCCCGTGTCTATGTGAGTTTCCTCTTGGTGCTCCAGTTTCCTCCCATGGTCCGAATAACGTGCTTGTTAGGTGCATTGGTTGTGCTAAATTTTCCCTCATTGTACCCAAACAGGCACCAGAGAGTGACGATCAGAGGATTGTCACAGTAACTTCGTTGCAGTGTTAATGTCAGTTACTTGCGACATTAATAAATAAACTTTAAGCTTTATAAGCAAAGTTTCGATGATTCCAGCTAAAAGGTGTTTCATTTCTGGAGACAGAGTCTGTTGGACCTTTGGACACTCACCACTAAACCAAAAATGATTTTGATTGGGAGTTACATCACCACATTGCACTTCTTGTGAATGAAGAACAAACAGTTTGATACGAAGACAAAGATGTGCATTTACACAGTGCTTTCATGACTGTTGGATGTCCCAAGCCACTTTACAGCCAATTAAATATTTTTGGAGGGTATTCACTGATGTACTGCAGGGAAGGTCCAGTTTGTGCCCAGCAAGTTCCCACAACTAGCAATGAAACAATGAGCTGATTATCTCTTTCAGTGATGCTTTAAGGTATAAATATTAATAAACACTCTTCACAAAGCCTTAACAGATCTGAATATTAAACCAGCCTCGCTTGGAAGAATTTTCTTTTCAATAATTGCCAACAAAATTTTTTTAAAAGAGCCAGTCCCAGTGACAGTCTGGAGATTTTGTTTTTAAATGGATATTGTTCAGTACCGTCAAATGGCAGAAAGTTCCCTGTGCCCACGTCACTCACTTCATTCACTGTCCAGTCACACTGCAGCACCCTGGTTGAGCATGTCAAACTCAGCCCTATCTCTACACAAAACCTTCTCAAAGGCATGAACAAACCCTTGAAATCCCAATTTCATGCACCAGCCCCCAGTCGCTATGAAGCATGCTTTCTCTGACTGAAGATATAGCCTCTATCCTTTGTTCAGGAACCCTGCACTGTAAACAAATGATGCTCTTTGATCGTCCAGGGCAAGGGAGGCAGTTGGCTGAATTCAAGCTTAGATTTCATCCAGTGTGCATTGGCGAGAAATGTCATTTTGTCAATAGGTCGAAACCTGAGGGTGCAGCCTAATGGAGCATCAAAGCCAGTCTGTTCAGTTGAATAACCCCATTTACACAAACTAAGATAATGTAGTTAGATACATTTTCATTCAGACAATATTTTTTGCTAGATGCTGTCAATATGTATTTGTGGGGGTTTGTGCAGGGGTGTATGTCCATGTGTGCATAAAACGGGGACAATGAAGGCTCTTCCTTCATTTTTCTGCTTTGACTCCTACAATAGCACTGCTGCCTCCAACACCAGAGACGCGGGTTCAAATCCCGGCTTGGGTCATTTTCTGTGCAGAGTCTGCACATCTGCCCTGTGTCTGCATGGGTTTCCTGCACGTGCTCCAGTTTCCTCTCCAGTCTGAAAGAGATGCTGGTTAGGTGCATCGGCAATGATAAATTCTCCCTCAGTGTACCCGAACAGGCACCAGAGTGTGGCAACTAGGTGATTTTCACAATAACTTTATTGCAGTGTGAATGTAAGCCTATTTCTGACTAATGAATAAATGAAATAAATAAATAGAGATCTGAGAAGACCCATTGATATTAATACCTCGAGAAATTGAGGCTGCGAATACCTGACTATCAGAATTCAAGCAGCTGTATTGAGATTTCCATTTCTTATCATAGAATCATAGAACCCTACAGTGCAAAAAGAGGCCCTTCAGCCCATCGAGTCTGCACGATCCCACCCAGACCCATCCCCATATCCCTACATATTTTACCCGCTAATCCAAGCATCCTAGGACACTAAGGGGCAATTTTATCATGGCTAATCAACCTACCTACACAATTTTGAACTGCGGAAGGAAACCGGAGCACCCAGGGGAAACCCATGCAGACACGAGTAGAATGTGCAAACCCCACACAGACAGTGACCCAAGCCGGGAATCGAACCCAGGTCCCTGGAGCTGTGAAGCAGCTGTGCTAACCATTGTGCTACCGTGCCGCCCTTATTCACCACATTTTCCTGTTTGAATTTGGTGGACCTTGGGGTTTGGAAGGATGCGGGCAGCACATTTGCACAGTGATTAGCACTGCTGCTTCACAGTGCCAGGGACTTGGATTCGATTCTGGCCTTGGGTGGCTGTCTGCATGGAGTTTGCACATTCTCTCCGTGTCTGCATGGGTTTCCTCTGGGGGTGGGGGGCAGGGGGGCAGTCTTTCGGGATGGGTTTCCTCTGGGTGCTCCAGTTTCCTTCTACAGTCCAAAGATGTGTGGGTTAGGTGGATTGGCCATGCTAAATTGCTCCAGAGAGATTAGTAGGATAAATACATGGGGTTACAGGATACAGCCAGGATGGGATTGTTGCTGGTGCAGACTTGATGAGCCGAATGGCCTCCTTCTGCACTGTAGGGATTCTATGATTTGGTCTCATGAGTGTGAAAAATCCAAAATCGAAATACCAAGGTTTATTAACATTGGCAACTTGAGAAGAAAAGGGAAAGTACGTGGGTTTCAGTCTTTCCACACCAAGCAGACTTTTATTCTCAATTTAGAAAGACATTGGTTTGAAGCCCATCCCAGAGAACAAATAATCCCAAACACTCCCACCAGGTCTCATGGTTGCTACAGAATCCTAAGGTTGTTTCTATGAGTTTTACAGAATGAAATTTAATGCAGTCGAGCTGGATTTATTCTTTTTTTGGTTGAACTTAAAGCTACAGGATCGGATACACATTAAGTATGGTCATTGGGTGAGTTTTCCTTTCACTGGCCCAGAAAGAGTTTGCAGTTCATTTGCTTAAGTTAGGTTTTAATGAGCAGCAAAACTTGTTTTGCTTTGAATTATTGCTGCAATACACAATATTAAAGCAGCCAGCCCTGCTGGTTGAAACTGTCAACAAGCAAATCAAGGTCTTTCCTGCACTGGCCAACAGGCATTGTTATTTACTGCTTGGATCGAATAAATTTAAAATGGCAGCTACCTGTATGTGTTGGGAAATCATGACACCATTCATGATTTTCTATCTATTAATTTAAAAAAATCTGTATAACCATCTGTTAGGAAAAAGATTGAAAGTATAAGAAATAGTTTTGACAGAAGGTGATACCATTTTTTCCTCAAGACAACACCCTTGTCTCTGAATCAGAAGGTTGTGGATTCAAGCTCCACTCTGGAGGCCTGAGCACCGAAGCAGTCCATATCCAAATGCAGGCGCACTGGACAAAATCCAGGCTTGGGCTGGCAAAATGGCAAGTAACATTTACACCATGTTCAGGCAACATAACGGGCGCCAGAGTGTGCTGACTAAGTGATTTTCACAGTAACTTCATGCAATGTTAATGTCAGCCCACTTGTGACACTAATAAATAACCTGTAAAACATTGTGCCAGTTAGGTGGATTGGCCATAGTAAGTTGCCCCTTAGTGTCAGGGTAAATAAGTAAAGTTACGGGCATAGGGCCTTTGTGAGATTGTGGTCGGTGCAGACTCAATGGGCCAAATGGCCTCCTTCTGCACTGTAGTATTCTATGATTAAAGTGATCTAATCATTAAGGGGAAATCATGAAGCAGCTTCAAGCAAATTACTTCAGGGTCTCATCCACATACAAATTGCTGCGGCATCTCAGTGGCTTTAATACTGTATAAGAGACCCAGGATGAAATCCTGCAATGACAAATTGTGAAACTGAATTCATTAAATCTGATCATTTATAGGCTCACACTACATAATTAGATGGAAGGTTCCAAATGCCTGCAATTAGGGATGAGAAATAAATACTGCCTTGTCAATCTTGCTCACATCCCAAGGATACGGACAGCATGGTGGCACAGTGTTTAGCACTGCTGCCCCACAGCTCCAAGGGCCCAGGTTCGATTCTGGTCTTGTGTGACTATCTGTGTGGAGTCTGCACATTCACCCAGTATCTGCATGGGTTTCCTCCACATGCTCTGGTTTCCTCCCATAGTCTAAAGATTTTCATGTTTAGGTGGATTGGCCATGCTAAATTGCCCTTAGTATCCAAGGGTGGCACAGTGGCAAAGTGGTTAGCACTGTTGCTTCACAGTGCCAGGGACTGGGGTTCAATTCGCAGCCTCCCAATCTGAATGGGTTTCCTCCGGGTGCTCCAGTTTCCTCCCACAGTCTGAAAGATGTGCTGGTTAGGTGTATTGGCCAAGCTAAATTCTCCCTCAGTGTACTCGAATAGACACCAGAGCATGGTGACTAGGAGATTTTCACAGTAACTTCATTGCAGTGTAAATATAAACCTACTTGTGACACTAATAATTAAACTTAAAAAATACAAAGATTTATAGATTAGCAGAATTAGTGGGCTAAATATGTGGGGTTATGGGGATAGGACCTGGGGAAGGTACTCTGTTGGAAAACCAATGCAAGCTCAATGGGCCAAATGGCCTTCTTCTGCACTGCAGGAATTCTATGAGAAACACAGTCCAAAAGACCAATTTTGCAAAGCTCCTTGCTGACATCTGGAAGGCAAAGACTTTGCAAGCCATGATACTTCCCTCGGCCACCAGGGATCTTAGTGTGTGCTGTTAAATCACGCCTGTCTCCGCTTGAGTGTCATCAGTTTCCAACGCAGCACTCAGACAACCAGAACATAAACTTGTCAGGCCTCAGGAAGACATGGCAAAAAAGTGGGACCATCTAACCATCTGCCTAGTTGGAACTCTGGTCATTTATTTTAAGGATACTGTTGGCTACAGACTGGCATGTGAGGACCCCGTTAAAAATAATTAAGAGGGAAAGTGTCACTGTAATGATGATGGAGGATAAAAAAACCATGGAATGCACAGAAATATTGGAACTTAAGAAGACCTGATTTAAAAATGTTTTAAATGGACACAAAATCCCGAAGAAGGCTGCGAATGTGCAGTTTGTCATTGACAGGAACGGCTGCAGGGTATTTCTCTAAAATACAATGGATCCCTTCCCTGTGTTTCCAGTCAAGGTACCTCTGAAAGCATCCAAAGACTGATTACCATCGCTGGTAAAGACGAAGGAATGACTATCACATCTTAAAGACCCTGGGTATTATTGACTCGACGGACGAGTGTATTCCAGGTTTCCAGTTGGAATATACAGAAAGGGAGATAAAAACTAGGTGACAGAGCTGCCCTGGGCCTGCTCTACGAGACTGTTAGCACGTGTGTGCCATGAACAGAAACAGCCAAACATTTTCCATACTGAAGCAAATGAGGCAGTGGCTCTGAAAATAGGAAACAGTCATTGTTGCAGCAATATCAAAAAACTGGCTCTCTCTCTGACTGTGGAAGTCAACCAGCCAGCAACAAGGATCCAGGCTAGAAAAAAAAGAACTGAAATATCTACAACAAACCACAGAACACCTGAATCAAAGAGTCATCTATTCACCTGCAGAAATCAGCAACACTGCAATCTATTTGTGACATCTGCAATGTTTCATCATCAATTCCTCCAGCTCAACCACATTTTCGTATTTTATTTATTATTGGATTCAATTATAACTTCTAACCTGTATGAATATAGATGCATGTGTTTTAGCATTTCTCCTTATCATTTCAGTGGTTACGAACTAACTCCATCTTAACTCACGTCTGGTAAAATTGCCTTTTTAAATGTAGCGATTTGATCAGGAAAATGTATCCAAGGGGAAGGGGCCTCATCAGATAAACTACCAGCAGGTCTGTTGAATGAAAAAGGTAGCCCTTCTCACCTGAATGAGACAATTTGGGGGAATTGCAGCATGGTGGTGACAAATCAAAGAACCTTTCCATAATCAAAAATGTCTGGGGAATCTCAGCAGGAGCTGGCCATGAAAGCTACCTTCAAAGAGCAAACTCAGTCTGGAAAATAATAGTGTGCTGTTGACATTGGTGGCAAAGTGTATAAAGTGCTGTGTTGGGAGATAAATATGATTTGGTATCAACAGCACCAGGAAACGGTGTGACAATAAGAGCACAGCAAACATGTTCCATTTATCCAAGAAACAAAATCGATTCCTTCAAACGGCAGAATCACAGCATCCCATCAAGGTTCAGGGACGGCTTCAAAGTGTAACACGATCTAGTTATCATCAGAAAGCTAACAGAGTTCAGAGACAGAAAATGCTGACACACAGATGGAGGACAGCTGACTTCAGTCACTGGGCGGCGCTAACGCACCCGCGTTCGGGCACTGGGCGGCCCTAACGCACCCGTGTTCGGGCACTGGGCGGCGCTAACGCACCCACGTTTGGGCACTGGGCGGCGCTAACGAACCCGCGTTCAGGCACTGGGCGGCGCTAACGCACCTGCGTTCAGGCACTGGACTGCGCTAACGCACCCGCGTTCGGGCACTGGACTGCGCTAACGCACCCGCGTTCAGGCACTGGACTGCGCTAACGCACCCGCGTTCAGGCACTGGACTGCGCTAACGCACCCGCGTTCAGGCACTGGACTGCGCTAACGCACCCGCGTTCAGGCACTGGGCGGCGCTAACGCACCCGCGTTCAGGCACTGGGCGGCGCTAACGCACCCGCGTTCAGGCACTGGGCGGCCGTAACGCACCCGCGTTCAGGCACTGGGCGGCCGTAACGCACCCGCGTTCAGGCACTGGGCGGCGCTAACGCACCCGCGTTCAGGCACTGGGCGGCCGTAACGCACCCGCGTTCAGGCACTGGGCGGCCGTAACGCACCCGCGTTCAGGCACTGGGCGGCCGTAACGCACCCGCGTTCAGGCACTGGGCGGCGCTAACGCACCCGCGTTCAGGCACTGGGCGGCGCTAACGCACCCGCGTTCAGGCACTGGGCGGCGCTAACGCACCCGCGTTCAGGCACTGGGCGGCCGTAACGCACCCGCGTTCAGGCACTGGGCGGCCGTAACGCACCCGCGTTCAGGCACTGGGCGGCGCTAACGCACCCGCGTTCAGGCACTGGGCGGCGCTAACGCACCCGCGTTCAGGCACTGGGCGGCGCTAACGCACCCGCGTTCAGGCACTGGGCGGCCGTAACGCACCCGCGTTCAGGCACTGGGCGGCGCTAACGCACCCGCGTTCAGACACTGGGCGGCGCTAACGCACCCGTGTTCAGGCACTGGGCGGCGCTAATGCACCCGCGTTCAGACACTGGGCGGCGCTAACGCACCCGCGTTCAGACACTGGGCGGCGCTAACGCACCCGCGTTCAGGCACTGTGCGGCCGTAACGCACCCGCGTTCAGGCACTGGGCGGCCGTAACGCACCCGCGTTCAGGCACTGGGCGGCGCTAATGCACCCGCGTTCAGGCACTGGGCGGCGCTAACGCACCCGCGTTCAGGCACTGGGCGGCGCTAACGCACCCGCGTTCAGGCACTGGGCGGCGCTAACGCACCCGCGTTCAGGCACTGGGGGGGCGCTAACGCACCTGTGTTCAGGCACTGGGCGGCGCTAACGCACCCGCGTTCAGGCACTGGGCGGCGCTAACGCACCTGTGTTCAGGCACTGGGCGGCGCTAACGCACCTGTGTTCAGGCACTGGGCGGCGCTAACGCACCTGTGTTCAGGCACTGGGCGGCGCTAACGCACCCGCGTTCAGGCACTGGGCGGCGCTAACGCACCTGTGTTCAGGCACTGGGCGGCGCTAACGCACCCGCGTTCAGGCACTGGAGGGGCGCTAACGCACCTGTGTTCAGGCACTGGGCGGCACTAATGCACCCACGTTCAGGCACTGGGGGGCGCTAACGCACCTGTGTTCAGGCACTGGGCGGCGCTAACGCACCTGTGTTCAGGCACTGGGCGGCGCTAACGCACCCACGTTCAGGCACTGGGGGGCGCTAACGCACCTGTGTTCAGGCACTGGGCGGCGCGAATGCACCCGCGTTCAGGCACTGGGCGGCGCTAACGCACCTGCGTTCAGGCACTGGGCGGTGCGAATGCACCCGCGTTCAGGCACTGGGCGGCGCTAACGCACCTGTGTTCAGGCACTGGGCGGCGCTAACGCACCCGCGTTCAGGCACTGGGGGGCGCTAACGCACCTGTGTTCAGGCACTGGGCGGCGCTAACGCACCCGCGTTCAGGCACTGGGGGGCGCTAACGCACCTGTGTTCAGGCACTGGGCGGCGCGAATGCACCCGCGTTCAGGCACTGGGGGGCGCTAACGCACCTGTGTTCAGGCACTGGGCGGCGCTAACGCACCCGCGTTCAGGCACTGGGGGGCGCTAACGCACCTGTGTTCAGGCACTGGGCGGCACTAATGCACCCACGTTCAGGCACTGGGCGGCGCTAACACACCCGCGTTCAGTCACTGGGCGGCGCTAACGCACCCGTGTTCAGGCACTGTGCGGCTGTAACGCACCTGTGTTCAGGCACTGGGCGGCGCGAATGCACCCGCGTTCAGGCACTGGGTGGCGCTAACGCACCCGCGTTCAGGCACTGGGCCGCGCTAACGCACCTGCGTTATGACAGTGGACAGCATGAACACATCTGAGCTCAGATCCAGGATAGTGTGAACATAGGTTAGTTCACACACTGGACAGGGCTAACACACCTGAGTTCCAACACTGGTCAGCGTGAACAGGCCTGAATTCAGGTATTAGACAGTGTGAACACAACTGAGTTCATACACTGGACAGTGCTATCGCCTCTGAATTCAGATACTGGAAAGTGCAAACACACCTGAGTTCAGTCAGACTTAGTCCCTGGAGCAGCAGGGAGAACAATAATCAGTCGGACTTATCAAATGCTCCAGGGGCTAAGTTCCCCATACAAGGCTTATTGAAAAAGTGAGGGGGCATGGGATCCAAGCGGACTTGGATTTGTGGATCCAGAACTGGCTTGCCCACAGAAGGCAAAGAGTGTTTTTCTGCATGGAGGTCGGTCACCAGTGGAGTGCCCCAGGGATCTGTTCTGGGACCCTTGCTGTTTGTGATTTTTATAAATGACCTGGATGAGGAAGTGGGGGGATGGGGTGGTAAGTTTGGTGATGACACGAAAGTTGGAAGAGTTGTGGATAGTTTGGAGAGATGTCAGAAGTTGCAGCAAGACATAGATAGGATGCAAGACTGGGCAGAGAAGTGGCAGATGGACTTCAACCCAGGGAAGTGTGTGGTGGTTTATTTTGGCAGGACCAATGGGATGAAGGAATATAATATTAAGGGTAAGACTCTTGGCAGTGTGGAAAATCAGAAGGATCTTGGGGTCCGGGTCCATAGGACTCTCAAATCGGCTTTGCAGGTAGAGGATGTGGTTAAGAAGGCGTATGGTGTACTCGCCTTCATCAATCGAGGAATTGAGTTTAGGAGTTGGGAGATAATGCTGCAGCTCTATAAGACCCTAGTCAGACCCCACTTGGAGTACTGTGCTCAGTTCTGGTCACCTCATTACAGGAAGGATGTGGAAGCCACTGAAAGGGTGCAGAGGAGATTTACAAGGATGTTGCCTGGATTGGGTGGCATGCCTTGTGAGGATAGGTTGAGAGAGCTCGGTCTTTTCTCCTTGGAGACACGAAGGATGAGAGGTGACCTGACAGAGGTGTATAAGATGTTGAGAGGTATTGGTCGTGTGGACTCTCAGAGGCTTTTTCCCAGGGCTGAAATGGCTGCCACAAGGTTTAGGGTGCTGGGGAGTAGGTACAGAGGTGATCTCAGGGGTAAGTTTTTCACTCAGAGGATGGTGGGTGCATGGAATCGGCAGCTGGCGGTGGTGGAGGCGGATTCGATAGGGCCTTTTAAGAGACTTCTGGATGTGTACATGGGATTTAGTAGGATTGAGGGTTATAGGTAAGCCTAGTAGGTAGAGATGTTCGGTGCGACTTGTGGGCCGAATGGCCTGTTTGTGCTGTAGCTTTTCTATGTTCTATGTTCAGACACTAGACAGTGCTAATACACCTGATTTCAGACACTGGACAGTGACAACACACCAGAGATCAGACATTGCATGGTGTGAACGACCTCAGTCCGGGTGCTGGACGGTGCGAGCGCGCACCTCAGTCCGGGTACTGGACGGTGCGAGCGCGCACCTCAGTCCGGGTACTGGACGGTGCGAGCGCGCACCTCAGTCCGGGTACTGGACGGTGCGAGCGCGCACCTCAGTCCGGGTACTGGACGGTGCGAGCGCGCACCTCAGTCCGGGTACTGGACGGTGCGAGCGCGCACCTCAGTCCGGGTACTGGACGGTGCGAGCGCGCACCTCAGTCCGGGTACTGGACAGAGGAAACGCACTCAAGTTCAGATACTCGACATTCAGAACACTGAATTCAAACACTGGACAATGCAAACACACCTAATATCAGACATTACACAGAGCAAACACACCTTAGTTAACATACTGGATGGTGTGAACATAGCTGTTTTTAAACACTGGACAGTGCAAACACACCCGAGTTCAGGCACTGGACAGTGCAAACACACCCGAGTTCAGGCACTGGACAGTGCAAACACACCCGAGTTCAGGCACTGGACAGTGCAAACACACCCGAGTTCAGGCACTGGACAGTGCAAACACACCCGAGTTCAGGCACTGGACAGTGCAAACACACCCGAGTTCAGGCACTGGACAGTGCAAACACACCGGAGTTCAGGCACTGGACATTGCAAATACATCTTAGTTCAGAGAGTGGACAGTGCAAACACACCTGAGTTCACATACTGGACAGCGTGAACACACTGAGTCCAGATACTGGACAGTGCAAACACACCTGAGTTCACATACTGGACAGCGTGAACACACTGAGTCCAGATACTGGACAGTCAAATACACCTGAGTTCTGGTACTGGACAGTGGGAACGTACCATGTGACAGTGAAGCAGGTTCTCTCCAATTGCAGCGGGATCTTGATCAATTGGGCCAGTGCGCTGACAAATGGCAGATGGAGTTTAATTTAGACAAATGGGAGGTAATGCATTTTGGTGAATTGAACCAGGGCAGGAATTACTCAGTTAATGGTAGGGCGTTGGGGAGAGTTACAGAGCAAAGAGATCTAGGGGTACAGGTTCATAGCTCCTTGAAAGTGGAGGCACAGGTGGACAGAGTGGTGAAGAAGGCATTCAGCATACTTGGTTTCATCAGTCAGAACATTGAACATAGGAGTTGGGACGGCTTGCTGAAGTTGTACAAGACATTGGTAAGGCCACACTTGGAAAACTGTGTACAATTCTGGTCACCCAATTATAGAAAAGATATCATTAAACTAGAAAGAGTGAAGAAATGATTTACTAGGATGCTACTGGGATTTGATGGTTTGAGTTATGCAGAGAGGCTGAATAGACTGGGACTTCTTTCCCTCGAGCGTAGGAGGCTGAGGGGTGACCTTATAGAGGTTTATAAAATAATGAGGGGTGTGGACAAGGTAGGTAGTCAATATCTTTTCCCAAAGGTGGGGGAGTCTAAAACTAGAGGACATAGGTTTAAGGTGACAGGGGAGAGATACAGAAGTGTCCAGAGAGGCAATTTTTTCACACAGAGGGTGGTGAGTGTCAGAGGTAGTAGTAGAGGCGGGTACAATTTTGTCTTTTGAAAAGCATTTGGATAGTTACATTGGTACGATGGATATAGGGGGATATGGGCCAAATGCGGGCAATTGGGATTAATTTAGGGGTTTTAAAAAAAAAGGGTGGTGAGGACAAGTTGGATCGAAGGGCATGTTTCCATGCTGTAAACCTCTATGACCCCAAGATCAGGCACCGGACAGTGCCAAGGTGCCCGAGTTTCAGCACCGGACAGTGTGAACACAGTAAGGGGTCTCACAACACCAGGTTTAAGTCCAACCAGTTTATTTGACAGTAATCCCACAAGCTTTCAGAAACGGTGTTCCTTCGTCAGGTGTGTGGAAGGTTCTGATCGGAGAAAGACATATAAAGACACACACAGTTTACAGAATACTGATTGGAATGCAAGTCTTTACAGCTAACCTGCTATTCAAGTGTTAAAGATGCAGACAATGTGAGTGGAGATAGTATTAGCATAGGTTAAAGAGATGTGTATTGTCTCCAGACAGGACAGTAAGTGAGATTTTACAAGCCCAGGCAAGTCATGGGGGTTACAGATAGTGCGACACGAACCCAAGATCCCGATTGAGGCCGTCCTCATGTGTGCGGAACTTGGCTATCAGTCTCTGTTCAGTGATTCTGCGCTGTTGTATGTCGTGACAGCTGCCTTGGAGAACGCTAACCCGAAGATCAGAGACCGAATGCCCATGACCGCTGAAGTGTTCGCCAACAGGGAGGGAACAGTCTTGCCTGGTGATTGCCGAGCAATGTTCGTTCATCCATTGTCGTAGCGTCTGCATGGTCTCCCCAACGTACCATGCTTCGGGACATCCTTTCCTGCAGTGTATCAGGTAGACAACGTTGGCCGAGTTGCAAGAGTATGTACCGTGTACCTGGTGGATGGTGTTCTCATGTGAGATGATGGTATCCATGTCGATGATCCGGCATGTCTTGCAGAGGTTGCTGTGGCAGGATTGTGTGGTATTGTGGTCACTGTTCTCCTGAAGGCTGGGTAGTTTGCTGCGAACAATGGTCTGTTTGAGGTTGTGCGGTTGTTTGAAGGCAAGAACTGGGGGTGTGAGGATGGCCCTGGCGAGATGTTCGTCTTCATCAATGACGTGTTGAAGACTCCGGAGAAGATGTCGTAGCTTCTCCGCTCTGGGAAAGTACTGGACGACAAAGGGTATTCTGTCCACAGTGTTTGTCTTCTGAGGAGGTCGGTGCAGTTTTTCGCTGTGATGCATCGGAATGTCGATCAATGAGTCAAGTGCCATATCCTGTTCTTATGAGGGCATCTTTCAGCGTCTGGAGGTGTCTGTTGCAATCTTCCTCATCTGAGCAGATCCTGTGTATATGGAGGGCTTGTCCGTAGAGGATGGCTTCTTTAACATGTTTAGGGTGGAAGCTGGAGAAGTGGAGCATTGTGAGGTTGTCTGTGGGCTTGTGGGAGGGTGAAGTGCTGAGGTGTGACTGTCTTTAATGGAGATGCGTGCAACCCAGTCTGGAGAGTAGTCCATGGGGAGTCTGATGGTGGGATGGAACTTGTTGATGTCATATAGTTGTGTCAGTGATTGTTCACCATGAGTCCAAAGGAAGAAAATGGCATTGATGTATCTAGTGTATAGCATTGGTTGAAGATCCTGTGCAGAAGAGATCTTGTTCGAACCTGTGCATGAAGATGTTGGCATATTGAGGTGCGAATTTGGTCCCCATGGCTGTTCCGTGTGTCTGGATGAAAAACTGGTTGTTGAAGGTGAAGACATTGTGGTCTAGGATGAAGCAGATGAGTTGTAAAATTGCATCTGGAAACTGGCAGTTGTCAGCGTTGAGTACTGAGGCAGTCGCAGCAATGCCATCGTCGTGGGGGATGCTGGTGTAGAGCACCGAGGCATCCATTGTGACGAGGAGTGTCCCTGGTTCAACTGCTCCATGTGTGCTGAGTTTCCGTAGGAAGTCCGTAGCGTCGTGACAAAAGCTGGGGGTTCTTTATACAATGGGCTTCAGGATGCCCTTGACATAGCCGGAGGGGTTCTCACACAGGGTCCCATTGCCCGATACGATGGGACGGCTGGGTGTGTTTGCCTTGTGTATCTTTGGGAGACAGTAGAGAATCTGGTGTTGACGCACCTCCTGATGGCTTGGACGTACATGTCCGGTTGAGAGCAGCGGCCTTCCGGAGGAGTCCAATTGGAACTGAATTGTGAACACACCAGAGGTGAGACGCCGGACAGTGTGAACACACCAGAGGTGAGACGCCGGACAGTGTGAACACACCAGAGGTCAGACGCCGGACAGTGTGAACACACCAGAGGTCAGGCGCCGGACAGTGTGAACACACCAGAGGTCAGACGCCGGACAGTGTGAACACACCAGAGGTCAGGCGCCGGACAGTGTGAACACACCAGAGGTCAGGCGCCGGACAGTGTGAACACACCAGAGGTCAGATGCCGGACAGTGTGAACACACCAGAGGTCAGACGCCGGACAGTGTGAACACACCAGAGGTCAGACGCCGGACAGTGTGAACACACCAGAGGTCAGGCGCCGGACAGTGTGAACACACCAGAGGTCAGGCGCCGGACAGTGTGAACACACCAGAGGTCAGGCGCCGGACAGTGTGAACACACCAGAGGTCAGATGCCGGACAGTGTGAACACACCAGAGGTCAGACGCCGGACAGTGTGAACACACCAGAGGTCAGACGCCGGACAGTGTGAACACACCAGAGGTCAGACGCCGGACAGTGTGAACACACCAGAGGTCAGACGCCGGACAGTGTGAACACACCAGAGGTCAGACGCCGGACAGTGTGAACACACCAGAGGTCAGACGCCGGACAGTGTGAACACACCAGAGGTCAGACGCCGGACAGTGTGAACACACCAGAGGTCAGACGCCGGACAGTGTGAACACACCAGAGGTGAGACGCCGGACAGTGTGAACACACCAGAGGTCAGACGCCGGACAGTGTGAACACACCAGAGGTCAGACGCCGGACAGTGTGAACACACCAGAGGTCAGACGCCGGACAGTGTGAACACACCAGAGGTCAGACGCCGGACAGTGTGAACACACCAGAGGTCAGACGCCGGACAGTGTGAACACACCAGAGGTCAGACGCCGGACAGTGTGAACACACCAGAGGTCAGACGCCGGACAGTGTGAACACACCTAACATAGAATACAGAACAGTACAGCACAGTACAGGCCCTTCAGTCCTCAATGTTGTGCCAAGCTATGTCCAATCCCAAGATCAAGCTATCCCACTCCCTATCATTCTGGTGTGTTCCATGTGCCTATCCAATAATCACCTGAAAGTTCCTAAATGTCCGACTCCACTATCACAGCAGGCAGCGCACTCCAAACCCCAACCACTCTCTGAGCAAAGAATCTACCTCGGACATCCCTCCAATATCTCCCACCAGGAACCTTACAGTTATGTCCCTTAGTAACAGCTACATCCACCCGAGGAAATAGTCTCTGAACGTCTACTCTATCTATCCCCCTCATCATCTTATAAACCTCTATTAAGTTGCCTCTCATCCTCCTCCGCTGTAAAGAGAAAAGCCCCAGCTCCCTCAACCTTTCCTCATAAGACCTACCCTCCAAACCAGGCAGCATCCTGGTAAATCTCCTCTGCACACTCTCCAATGCTTCCATATCCTTCTTATAGTGAGGTGACCAGAACTGCACACAATATTTCAAATGTGGTCTCACCAAGGTCCGGTATAGTTGCAGCATAACCCCACGACTCTTAAACTCAAACATCCTGTTAATAAACACTAACACACTGTAAGCCTTCTTCACGGCTCTATCCATTTGAGTGGCAACCTTCAGAGATCTGTGGATATGAACCCCAAGATCTCTCTGTTCCTCCACATTCCTCAGAACCCTGCCGTTGACCCTGTAATCCACATTCAAGTCTGTCCTACCAAAATGAATCACTTTGCACTTATCAGGGTTAAACTCCATCTGCCACTTTTCGGCCCAGCTCTGCATCCTATCAATGTCTCTTTGCAGCCTACAAGAGCCCTCCACCTCATCCACTACTCCACCAATCTTGGTGTCATCAGCAAATTTACTAACCCACCCTTCAGCCTTCCAAGTCATTGATAAAAATCACAAATAGCAGAGGACCCAGCACTGATCCCTGTGGTACACCGCTGGTAACTGGCCTCCAGTCTGAAAATGTTCCTTCCCCCACCACCCTCTGTCTTCCATGAGACAGCCAGTCACTTATCCATTTGGCCAAATTTCCTTCTATCCCACACATCCTTATCTTCTTCATGAGCCTACCATGGGGAACCTTATCAAACACCTTAATAAAATCCATGGATGCAACATCAACTGCTCTACCTTCATCTGCACACTTAGTTACCTCCTCAAAGAATTCAATCAAATTTGTGAGATAAGACTTACCCCTCACGAAACCATGCTATCCCGGATTAATCTGCATTTTTCCAAATGGCCATAAATCCTATCCCTCAGGACCCTTTCCATTAACTTAACAACCACCAAAGTAAGACTAACTGGCCTATAATTACCAGGGTCATTCCTATTTCCTTTCTTGAAGAGAGGAACAACACTCGCCACTCTCCAGTCCTCTGGCACAATCCCCGTGGACAGTGAGGACCCAAAGATCAAGGCTAAAATCGCCACAATCTCATCCCTTGCCTCCAAAAGTATCCTAGGATGTATCCCATCTGACCCAGGGGACTTATCAACCCTCAGTTTTTTTCAAAATTGCGAATACATCTTCCCTCAGAATATCTACCTCCTCTACTGTCTGTCCAGTGAGCTCAGGCACTGGGCACTGCGAAGGTACCAGAGCTCAGGCACTGGGCAGTGCGAAGGTACCAGAGCTCAGGCACTGGGCAGTGCGAAGGTACCAGAGCTCAGGCACTGGGCAGTGCGAAGGTGCCAGAGCTCAGGCACTGGGCAGTGCGAAGGTGCCAGAGCTCAGGCACTGGACCGTGAAAATGCACCATAGTTCAAACAGTGGACAGTGCAAACACACCAGATTTCATACGCTGGACACTGCAAACAGATCTGAGCTCAGATATTTGACAGTGCGAACACACCTGCGCTCAGATACTGGACAGTTTCTAACACACCTGAATTTGGACACTAGATGATGGATTGTTCATCCCCCATAGCCAATTGAATTTCCCGCTGCCATTTCATGGTTGCACTGTTGGTCAACCAAGCAGAGGCTTGTCTTGGACTTTTAGGTTGAGGGGGACAGGGGACAGAATTTGGCATAAATCCTGCTTCCAGATAAAATTTAACCCAAAGAGTCTGTGGGCTTTCTATTGGTTGATGGGAATTGCAGTGTCATTGAGATGGATGTGTCAGGTGACCAATGGCAGAAGCCTGGCCAGTCAGGGCATCTGGAGGTTGGAAGTGGAACCTCCAGCATCTAACTACAATTGACAACTTTACATGGAAATGAAGGATAATGGTCGATCTCCGTTTCAACTTGCTTTTTTATTGATGAGGAGGCATGGGCATTGCTTTGGGTTTTATGGTCAGTTGGCAGGACAGGCGATTGCAAGTTAATAATACTCAGGAATGATTCTTTTGCATCTTCACACACCCTTTGGAAAATAATGAAGACATGTTGGAAATTCTCACAGGCTGCTTAGTCTTGGAGTAGGACCTGAACCAGGAGCAGCTGGCCAGAGACAGTGGTCCAATCCACTGAGGCACTAGTCAACAGTGGCTCAACTAAACTAAGTAATAATAGCTAAAAGCATTGTTCCTTCATCGATACCCACACCACCAAAAGAATCCTCTTAAAGAACAGTTCTGACTGCAATGAAGTTGTGTTTAATTTTTATTAATAATCTGGCAAATATTCAGCAATTTACGTGTCGTTAAAAAAAAACTACTCACTCCACTGACCTTGTAATTAGGTTTAAGTACAATCAAATACATTATTGCCTCAGTATTTTATTTATAATTACCATGTAGATGTTGACACAGTTGCACTGCAAGCAATCTAGATTATTTATTAATGACTGTCTGTGCTTTGAATTATAAAAATATAAAAACTTGCACTGTACCATTTCCAAAGAGTCAATTTAGACTTCTATAGTAACACCTATATAACTATAACTAGTTGTGCTTTTGGCCAGAGGTTCTGGAGAAAACCAGAGGGAAGAGGTGGGTGGGAGGAGTGGATTCAGTTGGGTGAAGGAGTTGGTTTGATTTGATTTGATTTATTATTGTCACGTCTATTAGCCTCCAGTGAAAAGTATTGTTTCTTGTGTGTTATACAGACAAAGCATACCATGTATAGAGAAGGAAAGGAGGCGCAGAATATATTGTTACAGTCATAGTTAGGGTGTAGAGAAAAATCAACATGTCCATTCGAAAGTCTGATGGCAGCAGGGAAGAAGCTGTTCTTAGTCAGTTGGTATGTGACTTTAGACTTTTGTTTCTTTTTCCCAATGGAAGAAAGTGGAAGAGAATATGTCCGGGGTCCTTCGGGTACGTAATTATGCTGGCTGCTTTTCCGAGACAGCAGGAAATGTAGACAGAATCAGCAGATGGGAATCTCGTTTGCGTGATGGACCAGGATATATTCACAACCCTTTGTAGGTTTTTGCTGGGGCAGAGCAGGAGCCAATCCAAGCTGTGATACAACCAGAAAGAATGTTTTGTATTGTGCATCTGTAAAAGTGGGAGGGGAAGGAGCAGTCGGCAATCAGAGCAGAGTTAGTAGAAAAGAAAGATGGAAGATGGCACGAAGGAGCAACAACCAGTCATGAGGAGTTAAAAGGACCAATTTATAAGAACTGTGAACACATGATCCCTAAAATTACACATACTAACATCTTAATCATTGAGAGAGATGCATTGAATATCCCAAAGGTACTGTGTTCTAATTGCCATCAGGATGACAATATTGCAACACTAATTATGAAATTTTACATCTCAATTAGCGATTCTGTGAAAAGAATTCAATTATTTTTTTCTGAATGTTGCTCATGTCTCTTTTACAGGCCATTGCCCATTTAATGCCTTTAGTTAATTTTCAACATCCTTTCCCACAGAATTAGAGTTTTTTTTGACTAAGGTTATGCACTAATTAACTACAAAATAATTAACTCCTTTTTCATTAGGAGTTCTCTGTCATTCTCTGCTTTTCTTTATCAAATGGCTATTTTGACCTGCCACTGATTCACATGGATATCATTGGGCAGTATGTGGGTGTTGCTAAGAACTGGCGTGAGCCATGTACATGCTCAGAAAAACTTCATGCACTGAGGTCATGAACTCGGTTGTGCATCCCCCATGGCAGCACAGTGGCACAATGGTGAGCATTGCTGCCTCACCAGCACCAGGAGCTGAGTTCAATTCCAGCCTTGAGTGACTGTCGGTGTGGAATTTACACATTCTCCCCGTGTCTGAGTGGGTAGCCTCTGGGTGCTCCAGTTTCCTGCCACACTGAAAAGATAGATAGGTGGATTGACCATGCTAAACTGTCCATTAGTGTCCGTTGCAAAATGTGTAGATTAGCAGTGTAAATGGTTGAGGCTTTGGAATGGGTGGGATACCCTGCTGGAGATCTGGTGCAGACTTGATGGCCTTCTTCCAGTGGTCATAGCATCATATAATGTGGATATACGATTCTATGAGCACTCAGAAGATCAAATACCCATCAGCTCCCCCACCTCAGGGTAGTCTCTTTCCAAGAACAACTTAAACTTATATCACACTTTTTAAATGATGAGAGGTCTAGGCAGTGTGGTTAGGAAGACATTCTTCCCATTGTTGGGAGGATCAAGAATGTGGGAAGAATAAGGGAATTGGCAAAGGGAGCAATGGCAACATGGGTAGAAGGTCTCTTTTCAGGCAGCCAGTGGTTAGAAGTGGTCTGGAATGACAGCCTCGGTGTGTGTTGGAGGTAGGTTCAATTGAGGCATTCAAAAGGGAATGGAGTTATTATCTTAAAGTGAAGAAGGTGTGGGGCTCTGGGGAAAAGGTGGAAAGCGGCAATAGGTGAATTCCCCTTTTAGAGAGCCAGTATAGACATGATGAGTCAAATGGACTTCTTCTCTGCAGTAACCAACATATGATTCTGAAATTTAATGCATCAAACCTGACCAAGGAACTCCACAGAGGCATTATAAAACAATAGGTTAACACTGAACCACATAAGGAGGCACTAAGTCAGATGATCAAAAACTTGTGAGTTGGAGAGGTGAAGGGACTCAGGAAACACTCAGGACCTTGGTAAAGCCGGCAGCAGTAGAGGAACTGGGGAAACTCCGGAAACTGGAACGAGAGGAGCAGTGATATCACAAATCTAGGGATAGAGGAGATGACAGAGGCGGGGAGGGGAAAGGACATGGAAGGATTTGAAAATGAGGACGAGAATTTTAAAAATGAGGCAGCTTTAACTTCTCTGCTCTATTTTGACATCATGCTATGTGATCTAGTTACCGAGTAGTAACTGTGTGTGAATGGGGAGACAAGCCACTGATGGCAATTCTCTGCCTGCAATTAGATTGATAAGAATGTGGGAACCAAGGTGAGTGCAGTCTGCCCACTGGTGGGGCTTGGGACAAAAAATAATGCGGTCAACCACATCAAAGACTTCATACTATCACGGGGTGAGGAGAGATCATTTACCTTAGCCAGTCACAGAGGACAGCAATCTTAGAGTAGCACAGCTAAAAGTCTGAAGATCACAGTTAGTGGATGAGCTGCATGAATGGAGGGAGGTTAGGCAGAAATGTCAATCATGGCACAATCTTGTTCTTTCATGTCAACTACGTTAGGTATGCACAATCAATAGCACTCAACTCTAGAGTCAACTGATCATCGAACCAACCGTGTCACTGTCAGTTTACAGACTAATGGGGCTGAGAGCAGGCTTATAAATTATACTTTATATTCCATCAATCCCTGTTTACATCTAATAAAGACTGACTTTCACTGGCCCAGAAATGGAGTCATTAATTTTAACTAGAGTCTGCCCCCTGGTCGAATACTGTTTTGTCTCTGAGGCAACTAGGTCTCCTGAAATGTATCTTAATATTCCCCACAGATTTATTGCTTAATATCGTGATGGGTTGAGAATGTAACATATGGAACGCATAAAAAGTTTATTAAAGTCTAAATTAAATTATACTCATTTCAGACGACCAGCATGCTGCCAAAAGACCTCAGATTTTGAACGACAATGTACTTTTGGAGATCTTGATTGAGTGTTATTTAGTATGTGTACCAACAATCAGGGTATCAGAAACTATTTTGCAAACTTTGAAAAGGCACAGCCATCTCTCCAGAGAAGCCTATCATTTATTTTGGCTTAATTTCTAATTGATACTGCCATCTGTCTACGATTTCAAGGTTGTGCCAAGTCTATTGGTGAATTGTAAGGGGTAAGACAATGATAGCATCTTTTTTTGGGTTGATGGCAGCATTCCTCTTCTCTGAAAAGGTCATTCCTCTTCTCGGCCAATAGACTTTGTGAGAATAACTATTCCCAAAGTATGGACAGATGGTAGGGGTTTATGCTTGACCTGAGTTTGAAACCAAGTTGCTGTGTTTGGCCTGTGAATAAGGATATTGTTTAGTGCCCAGGCTAAGGTGGAGATTCACTGCAGACTGAGATAATTGGTGAATGAAAAACTCTTGGCCTGGATCTTGCCACCTATTTGTGATGCGTACACTGATTCAGGCATGAATTTGGCATGATTACTGAAAGGACGAAGAGAGAAGCCGCGAGAATATTTTTGGGGAGGGAAGCAATTGGTGTTCAAGAGGATGGTAACCATCTTCTTCATGGGGCACCAGGGATGGATAGTGAAGGCTGGCCTTGCCAGTGATGCTCACATAATCGATAATGAATTTTTAATAATGAACTAAGGTCGGTGGTGTTGTGGATGGTCTGGAAGGATGGCAAAAGTTGCAGCAGGACATAGATAGGATGCAGGACTGGGTGGAGAAGTGGCAGATGGACTTCAACGCGGATAAATGTGTAGTCGTCCATTTTGGCAGAACCAACGGGATGAACGAGTACACTATTAAGGGCAGAAGTCTGAGTAGTGTTGAAGAGCAGAAGGATCTAGGGGTCCGGGTCTACAGGACTCTTAAATCGGCCTCGCAGGTGGAGGAGGTGGTCAAGAAGGCGTATGGTGTACTGGCCTTCATTAATCGAGGGATTGAGTTTAGGAGTCGGGAGGTAATGCTGCAACTTTATAAGACCCTTGTCCGGCCTCATTTAGAGTTTTGTGCGCAGTTCTGGTCGCCTCACTATAGGAAAGATGTAGAAGCTATTGAGAGGGTACAGAGGAGATTTACAAGGATGTTGCCTGGACTGGGAGGCATGCCTTATGAAGTTAGGTTGAGGGAGCTGGGACTCTTTTCCCTGGAGAGACGAAGGTTGAGAGGCGACCTGATAGAAGTTTACAAAATGTTGAGAGGAATAGATAGGGTGGACTCTCAGAGGCTATTTCCCCGGGTTGAAATGGTTGCTACGAGAGGACACAGATTTAAGGTGCAAGGAGGGAAGTTCAGAAGTGATGTTAGGGGTAAGTTTTTCACTCAGAGGGTGGTGAGTGAATGGAATCGGCTGCCGTCAGTGGTGGTGGAGGCGAACTCGCTGGGGTCTTTTAAAAGACTTCTGGATGAGTATATGGGGTTTAATGAGATTGAGGGTTATAGATAGGTCTGTAGGTTGGTAGGTGTTGATGTGATCGGCGCAACTTGTGGGCCGAAGGGCCTGTTTGTGCTGTAGTGTTCTATGTTCTATGTTAACATGATTGTGGTTCTTGATTGTTGAAGCTGCTAGCTAGTGAAGCAATCCATTGAACAGCTTTTATATGTCATGAGCAAACACCATCCATAAATCATACAGCTAGCTTGACTGCCACACATGAATGTAGAACTGAATCATCTTTACAACATATCTATGTTTTAGTTGTTTCGTTATTAATCCTGACAGACTTTCATTATTCTGGTTTCAAGTGCTTCTGCAATCAAATAGATCTGATGTTTTTCAAATAAATCCTCACTTTGTATGACAGCCATGTAGTAAACCTGAAGGTTAGTAAGGAAAAGACCTGCATTTATATAGAGCCTTTCACAATGTCAGGATATTATGCTGCCAATTAAGTATCTTTTAAATGTCAATCTAGATAACACAATACCAATTTTTTCTCGTGCCCCTAACACTATAAATTAGTGCAGAGAGGATTCCCGATTCTCTACACTGGTAGAGAATCCCACCCTTCCACCTCCTCTAACCTAATTATAAGTGTGAGGGAAGTTTTTTTTTATATTTTTACTTTTCTGCTGGTAATTGATTCAGGGATGGCAGTTCAGGCTGTAAGCTGCATCTCCTGTGGGATGTATGTAGTGAGGGACTCCCACAGTGTTTCAGGTGATTTTACTTGTGGGAAGTGTGTTAGATTGCAGTTTCTGGAGGAGCGTGTAAAGGAGCTGGAAGGGGAATTAGAGGAGCTCCGTATAATTCGGGAAGTGGAGCAGGACATAGAAAGGAGTTATAAGGAGATAGTCACTCCTAGGAATAAGTCTTGGGTCACTGCCAGGAAGAGGGGCAAAAAGCAGTTGGGGGGACAATCCCCTGGGGCTGTTCCCCTCCAAAATAGGTTTTCGGTCCTGGAGGCTACAGTTGAGGAGAAATCAACTGGGGATAGCCAAAGGGAGCAGGTCTCTGGGGGTGAGCCTATTGGCAAGCCTCAGGTGGTTAGGGGTAAGAGATTGGGCCTCGTGATTGGGGACTCCACAGTTATGGGGACGGATAGGAGAGTTGGAGGTAAGGGTAGGGACTCTGGGCTGGTGTGTTGCCTACCAGGGGCTGGGGTCCAGGATGTATCGGACAGAGTATTCAGGACTCTTAGGGGAGAGGGAGATCAACCCCAAGTTATAGTTCATGTGGGGACACATGACATAGGGAGATTAAGGGAAGGGGATATTAAGCAAAGATTTATGGAGTTGGGGTGGAAACTAAAGGCGAAGTCAGAAAGAGTAGTTATATCTGGACTCTTGCCTGTGCCACGGGATAGTTTAGAGAGGAATAGGGAGAGGGAAAGTTTGAACTCGTGGCTGAGGGGATGGTGCAGGAGGGAGGGGTTCAGGTACTTGAGCAATTGGGGCTCATTCTGGGGAAGGTGGGACCTCTATAAGAGGGATGGTCTACACCTGAACCAGAGGGGAATCAATATCCTGGGGGGTAAATTTGCAAAAGCGATGCAGGAAGGTTTAAACTGATTCGGAGGGGGGGAGGGATAGTGAGGAAAGGGGGTGAAAGTGAGGGGGGCATAGTTGGGGAATGCAAGGCACGGCATAGTGGGGGTGGGGCGGAGCAGGGTTTGAAATGCGTGTACTTTAATGCGAGGAGTATTCGCAATAAAGTGGATGAACTTGCAGCGTGGATCAGTACCTGGGACTTTGATGTTGTGGCCATTTCTGAGACATGGATAGAGCAGGGTCAGGAATGGATGTTGCAGGTTCCGGGGTACAAATGCTTTAGTCGGAGTAGAGAAGAAGGTAGAAGGGGGGGTGGGGTAGCATTGCTAGTCAAGGACTGTATCACAGTGTCGGAGAGAAAGTTTGATGAGGACTTGTCAGTTGAGGTAGTATGGGCGGAGATTAGAAATAGGAGAGGGGAGGTCACCCTGTTGGGAGTCTTTTATAGACCTCCTAAAAGTTCTAGAGAGGTTGAGGAAAGGATTGCGGAGACAATCCTGGTTAGGAGTGAAAGTAATAGGGTAATTGTTATGGGGGACTTTAACTTTACGAATATTGATTGGAGTTGCTATAGTTCTAGCTCGCTAGAGGGGTCAGTGTTTGTACAAAGCGTGCAGGAAGGTTTTTTGTCTCAGTATGTAGACAGGCCAACTAGAGGTGAGGCTATATTGGATTTGGTGCTGGGAAATGAGCCAGACCAGGTGCTAGACTTGGAAGTTGGTGTGCATTTTGGTGATAGTGACCACAATTCGGTTACGTTCACCTTAGTGATGGGAAGAGATAGGCATGAACCTCGGGTCAGCAATTTTAGCTGGGGTAAGGGCGATTATGAGGCTATCAGGAGTGAATTAGGAAGCATGGATTGGATTAGGGGATTACAGGGACTGGGAACGTCTGAAATGTGGAGTTTTTTCAAGGAGCAGCTACTGCGAGTCCTTGATAGGTATGTCCCTGTCAGGCATGGTGGATTTGGTAGATCTAGGGAACCGTGGTGCACTAAAAGAGTTGAGTCGATGGTTCAAAAGAAAAAGGTGGCTTATGTTCGGATGAGATTGGAGGGCTCAGATAGTGCACTAGAAAGCTTTAGATTGGCTAGGAGGGAGTTGAAGAGTGAGTTGAGAAGGGCTAAAAGAGGACATGAGAAGAATTTGGCTGATAGGATTAAGGAGAATCCTAAGGCGTTCTATAGGTATGTCAAGAACAGAAGGTTGGTCAGGGCAAGATTAGGGCCCGTTACAGACAGCAGGGGGAAGTTGTGTGTGGAACCGGAGGAGATTGGAGAAGTATTGAACCAATATTTCTCTTCGGTGTTCACGCAGGGGGACATGAATATAGCTGAGGAGGACATTGGGTTGCAGGGGTGTAAAATAGACAGTATTACGGTTGATAAAGGGGATGTGCTGGAAATTCTTGAGGGGCTGAAAATAGATAAGTCCCCTGGTCCGGATGGGATCTACCCTAGGATTCTCTGGGAGGCTAGAGAGGTGATTGCAGAGCCTCTGGCTCAGATCTTCAGGTCGTCATTGGTCTCTGGTGTAGTCCCGGAGGATTGGAGGATAGCGAATGTTGTCCCATTGTTTAAGAAGGGGAACAGAGACTTTGCCGGGAATTATAGACCGGTGAGTCTTACTTCTGTTGTGGGCAAGGTTTTAGAAAAAATTATTAGGGATAGGATTTATAGCTATTTGGAGTGTAATGAATTGATTAGAAATAGTCAGCATGGTTTTGTAGCGGGTAGGTCGTGCCTTACTAACCTTATTGAGTTTTTTGAGAAGGTGACCAAAGAGGTGGATGGGGGCAAGGCAGTTGACGTGGTATACATGGATTTTAGTAAGGCGTTCGATAAGGTTCACCATGGTAGGCTTCTGCAGAAAATGCAGATGTATGGGATTGTGGGTAATCTAGGAAGTTGGATCAGGAATTGGCTATCAGATAGGAGACAGAGGGTGGTGGTGGATGGTAAATATTCATCATGGAGTACAGTTACGAGTGGTGTGCCTCAGGGATCTGTTTTGGGGCCACTGTTGTTTGTAATTTTTATTAATGATCTGGATGAGGGTATAGTTGGGTGGATTAGTAAATTTGCTGATGACACCAAAGTTGGAGGTGTGGTAGATTGTGAGGAAGGGTGTCATAGTCTGCAGGGAGACTTAGATAGGTTGCAGAGCTGGGCCGAGAGGTGGCGGATGGAATTTAATGCGGAGAAGTGTGAGGTAATTCACTTTGGTAGGAACAACAGATGTGTCGAGTATAGGGCTAACGGGAGGACTTTGAATAGTGTGGATGAACAGAGGGATCAGAGGGAACAGAGGGATGAACAGAGGTGTGTGTGTACATAGATCCCTGAAAGTTGGGAATCAAGTAGATAAGGTTGTTAAGAAGGCGTACGGTGTCTTGGCGTTTATTGGTAGGGGGATTGAATTTAGGAGTCGCAGTGTAATGTTGCAACTGTACACTACTCTAGTGCGGCCGCACTTGGAGTACTGTGTGCAGTTCTGGGTCCCCGCATTACAAGAAGGATGTGGAGGCGTTGGAGAGGGTGCAGAGGAGGTTTACTAGGATGTTGCCTGGTATGGTGGGGAGGTCCTATGAGGAGAGACTGAGGGATTTAGGGTTGTTTTCGTTGGAAAGAAGGCGGCTAAGAGGGGATCTTATTGAAACATATAAGATGATTAGAGGTTTAGATAGGGTGGATAGTGATAGCCTTTTTCCTCGGATGGAGAAAGCTAGCACGAGGGGGCATGGCTTTAAATTAAGGGGGGGTAGCTACAGGACGGATGTCAGGGGTAGGTTCTTTACCCAGCGGGTGGTGAGGGATTGGAATGCCCTGCCTGCTGCAGTTGTAAATGTGTCTAGTTTGGGGGCGTTTAAGAGATCTCTGGATAGGTTTATGGACGAAAAGGGATTGGTATAGGCTAGTGGGTCATTGTTTTTGTAACTGGTCGGCGCAACATCGTGGGCCGAAGGGCCTGTTCTGCGCTGTAATGTTCTATGTTCTATGTTCTATGTTCTATAAACAGTAATGCTGTATTATTGTAACTTTATTTTGATGCTACGTGTAATGCTAATAGGAAGCATTTTGCATCTGGACATTTGAGATGGTTGGAAAGACTACGGGTGGGATTTTATGTCCCCCCATGACTTGTTTTTTGGAGGCAGAGGCGGCTCTTGTCCAGCAGGAATCTAACTATAGCTTTACCCTTACACAGAAATGAAACCCACTTAAAAATATAGCAAGGCCAGAATTCTCCAGCCATTCACACCCCATCACCATTGCCAGGGAGAATGGAGAACAGAACGCAGCCAAATTTCCATTCACTTCAATGGGACTGGAGAATCCCAGCTGCGGATGAAGTCAGAGAATCCGGCCCCTTATTTCTAATATTTACCTGTACAAATATAAATCCCTTAAGCTACCTTTGGTTTCCTAACAAGAGATAATGGAAGTTGATTACCATCAATTAGGTCTACAAAATAATGATGGGTATAGATCAGCTAGCTAGTCAACATCTTTTCCCAAAGGGAGGGAAGTTTAAAACTAGGGGGCATAGATTTAAAGTGAGAGGGGAGAGATACAAAAAGGTCCAGAGGAGTATCTTTTCACACAGAGGATGGTGAGTGTCTGAAGTGAACTGCCAGAGGCCATAGTAGAGGTGTACAATTTTGTCTTTTAAAAAACATTTAGACAGTTATGTGGGTAAGATGGGTATAGAGGGATATGGGCCGAACACAGGCAATTGGGAATAGCTTAGTGGTAAAAACTGGGTTGCATGGATAAGTTGGGCCAAAGGGCCTGTATCCTTGCTGTAAACCTCTATGACTCTAAGATATTCAACCACCACAAGCAGCAATCAAATAATGACCAGATCATGTATGTTTTGTCTCGTTGGATGTGGAAGAAATAGTTCCAAGGGCGTCAGCAAGAATTGCCCTCATCTTCATAAAATGGAAGAACAGCACAGGAACAGTCTCTTTGGCCCACAAAGCCTATGCCAACACATGATACCTTTCTAAAGACCCTTTGCTTCAACGTAGTCCATATCCCTCTCTTCATGTATCTATCAAGATGCCTCTTAAACGTTGCTATTGTATCTGCTTCTACCTCCTCCTTCTAGGCACTTATCACTCTGTGTAAAACACTTGCCTCTCACAACTCCTTTAAAAATTCCCACTTTTATCTTAAACTTATGTCCCCTAGTAATTGATATTTCTACATTAGGATCTTTTATATCCTCCAGAAAGGGCATACAATTGAAAGACAGCACTCCACCATTTATGTCAGTTGCTTGAGGGATGAATATTTATGCTGCACTCCATGACAGGCTACATGTTGTGATCAAGTCACTAGACTTGGGCACTCTTCAAACAATTTCCTTAAAACACAACAAACCTGTATTTTAAGTGAAAATTACTGTGGTCCTCCTAAGAATAAAGTTAGGACTGTTTTAATTTGCACATCAAATGGTATTAAGTGGCTTGCCAGAATATAGACACTGCCGGTAAATTCCAGCTGCAAACAGCAAGGCAGACATATCAGGCTGCTGTGAATCTTCCACTCTGCAGTCCTGGTGACTCAGAAAACAAGAGGTGTCAGTTTTCTGAAACATCCCAGTGAACAAATGCACATTGTTTACGGACAGCCAGCCCTCTACTTTCCAAAAAAAGAGCCAAGTGCCTGGAAAAGGCACAGCTGCTTTAACTGATAGGGATATGATTGTATCCAGGCAACCATCCAAAAACAATAACTGGTGCTTTCCAATACATCCTGAGATTCTAGCTATGAATTTTCTCTGGGATTGCTCATGTGAGGGAAATTAAATTAGATTACATGAAAAATATAAAGACCACAGTGGAAAATCGCTCCATTTTAATTCAAGTAAATGGATTAAAAACAAAATGCTCAGAATCGGGGTTAAGGGAGACATTTCTGGGAGTTATGGCAAGTTGGGTATTTGTGATGATGAGTGAAAAAGAGATTAAAAAGAAAATAGACTTGCATTTATGGAGAGTAGGTTTCCTCCCACAGTCCAAAGATGTACAGGTTAGGTGGATTGGCCATGATAAACACGTGGGGTTACGAGGATTTTTTAAATTCATTTGTGGGACTTGGGTGTTGCTGGCTGGCCAGCATTTCATATAATCATGGAAGCCCTACAATGCAAAAGGAGGCCATTCGGTCCATCGAGTCTGCACTGACAACAATCTCACCTTGGCCTCATCCCCATAACCCCACATATTTACCTTGCTAATCCCTAACCTATGCATCCCAGGACACCAAGGGGAAATTTAGCATTGCCAATGCACCTAATCCGCACATCTTTGGACCATGGGAGGAAACCAGAGCATGGGAGGTAACCCATGCAGACATGGGAAGAATATGAAAACTCCACATAGATAGTGACCCAAGCCGGGAATTGAACCCAGGTTCCTGGAGCTATGAGGCAGCAGTGCTAATCACTGTGCCACCATGCCACCCCATCCCTATTATTGCCTGTCCCTTGTTGCCCAAGAGCAGTTAAAAGGTAATCACATTGCATGGGGAACCTGTGGATGTGGTGTATCTGGGTTTCCAGAAGGCATTTGACAAGGCGCCGCACCAAAGGCTGCTGCATAAGATAAATGTGCACGGTGTTCTGGTTAATGTATTAGCATGGATAGAGGATTGGTTAACAAACAGAAAGCAAAGAGTGGGGGTAAATGGGTGTTTTTCTGGTTGGCGATCAGTGACTCGTGATGTGCCTCAGGGATCAGTGTTGGAACCGCATTGTTTACAATTTACATAGATAATTTGGAGTTGGGGACCAAGTGCAGTATGTCAAAATTCGCAGATGACAGCAAGTTGAGTGACAGAGCAAAGCATGCAAGGGATATAGATAGTCTAAGTGAGTGGGCGAGGATCTGACAGATGGAGTACAATGTTGGTAAATGTGAGGTCATCCATTTTGGTAGGAATAACAGAAAAATGGACTATTATTTAAATAGTAAAAAATTGCAGCATGCTGCTGTGCAGAGGGACCTGGGTGTCCTTGTGCAGGAATCACAAGTGGTTTGCAGGTGCAGCAGGTAATTAAGAAGGTAAATGGAATTCTGTCCTTCGTTGCTAGAGGGATAGAGCTTAGAAACAGCAAGGTTATATTGCAGCTGTATAAGGTGCCAGTGAGGCCACACCTGGTCTGTGGTCTCCTTACTTGAGAAAGGATATACTGGCACTGGAGGGGGTGCAGAGGAGATTTACTAGGTTGATTCCAGAGTTGAGAAGGTTGGCTTATGAGAAGACATTAAGTGGACTGAGGCTATACTTACTGGAATTCAGAAGAATGAGGGGAGATCTTATAGAAACATAAAAGATTATGAAGGGAATAAATAAAATAGAAGCAGGGAAGTTGTTTCCACTTGCGGGTGAAACTAGAACTAGGGGGCATGACCTCAAAATAAAGGGGAGCAGGATTTAAGACTGAGTTGAGGAGGAACTTCTTTACAAAAAGAGTTGTGAATCTGTGGAATTCCCTGCCCAGTGAAGCAGTTGAGGCTACCTCATTAAATGTTGAACAGTAAAGGAATTAAGGGCTATGTGAGCAGGCGGATAAGTGGAGCTGAGTCCACGGAAAAATCAGCCATGACCTTATTGAATGGCAGTGCAAGCTCGAGGGATCAGATGGCCGACTCCTGCTCCTAGTTATGTCCCTCTGGAGTCACATGTAGGCCAGACCAGATAAGGACGACAGATTTATGTCCCCAAAAGATATTTCTGACAATCAACATTGGTTTCATGGTGATCAGTGGAATCTTAATTCCAGATTTTTTAAAATTGATTCAAATTCCACCATCTGCTGTGGTGGGATTCAAACACGGGTCCCCAGAACATTAGCTGAGTTCTGGATTAATAGTGTAGCAATAATACCACTAGGCCATTGCCTCCCCACTGGGGATGGGACCGCCTCTATGCAATGCTCTTTCAGATGGCCTCTTTCTGCACTGTAGGGATTCTAGTGTTTAGCACACCTCGAGCGCTTTATTGTCAATTAAATATTTTTGAAGGGTAGTCACTATTGTAAAGCAAGAAAATTGACAGCCCATTTGTGCACAAGTTCTCACAAACAGCAATGTAATAACAAGCAGATAAGCAGCTTTAGATCAAGGCAAAAACATCAGCCAGGACACTGAGAATAACTCCCCTGTTCTTCAAAATAGTGCCATGGGATCTTTTACATCCACCTGAGGGAGCAGAAGGTACTTTGGCTCAACACTGCATCCAAAAGATAAATTAAAGCTTACACAGGCTGTGTGCTGATTTCTTTACAATGCCTGTAGTTGGCAATCTTTGTCTGTCGCTATGTCCTGCTAAGCCTGCACTGAATACCTCACAGCCTTCACTCAAAAACAGGGAAAGCCAGGACAGTTGCTGACTTGTGTTTCAGCTCTCAACAGATTGCAGCATTGAGAATGTGTCAGGTTCGATTCCTTTCCCACTGTGTGCTTATGAATGAAACTATGCAGGAAATCCCTACTCCAGCGCGAAAATAAAAACCCGAGGGCAAAGTTTTTGTAAACTGTTCATTGCTCCACAAGTAAACGATCTTTTTTGCAAGGGGTTCGGATTGAAAGATCATTTCATTGGAGACAAAACCTATTATTTGCAACTGAGGAAAGGGAGAAAAAAGATGGCTGTGTGTTTGTAGAAATGGAATCACTGAGGGCAGATCAAAAATTGGACAGGAATATCCAGAAAAGGAACTGTAGGATGAAATTGGGTACCTCACACCAAAGTGACCTGCAACCCACTTTCCAGGCTTGTCAAGGTTAGAAATTCAATGTTTTGGGAAGCAGTTTGTCAGCCCTTTCCCTCCTCCAACCCCAGTTAAAAACACTGCTCATCAGAATATACCAGGTCTGTGTTGAATCCTGCACAAGTTCAGTGGAGACTTATTCTTGCATTGATATCTTTCCCTCCTAGAGAGGAGCAACCGACAAAGCTGTGTATTGATGAGGATAGCTGTCTGCATATATAAAGAGCTTACATTTATCACAGTTACATCTTTCACAGCCTCAGCACGTTCCAAAGCAATTTGCAGTTATTGAAGTATTTTTCTGAAGTGCAGTCAGAGTTGTAATGTAGGAAAAAAGAAGACAGTCAATTTGTGCACAAACGCCCACAATCAGCAATTTGATAATGAGCAGATTTGTGCTGAACTAAAGTTTGGGTGCAGCCGCTGCAGAGGCTCAATGGGGGAAGGTCGCTGTCTAAGACCTTTTAGCCGTTGTGAACTGAGGGACTGGGAATTGTAAAGAATCCCCTCGGGCTGGATGACTCACAGTGAATGTATACAGTGTATACATTCACTGAATGTATAACATGTGTCACAATTGCATTAAAGCACCTCGAAAATGCAACTTGATCTGTGTAGACAACTTAGATATCTTTGCAGCATTTGAATTACCATTCTGAAATGTCTGTAATGTTTCTTTGACTGGATTGAAGCACCTCTGAGTGCAACTGGCTGCATACAGAGAACCTGAATATTGTTGCACTGTGTGAGATGGCTATTTTGAAACATTTTGAATGTTCTTTCAGATATTTTACAAATAAAGTATATTTCTGCAAAACAAAAATGTGTTTAGCAATTAAGGTTGAGGGATAAACATTGAATAGGACACTGGAAGAAACACTTGCTCTTCTTTGAATTGTGATGTGGGATTTTTTGACATCCACCCAAAAGGACAGATGGAAACTTGAGTTAATGTCTCAACTGAAAGATAGCACCTCGGCCAGCGCAGCACTCCCTCAGTGTGATACCAGAGTGTCAGCCTGGATTACGTGTTCAAGTCTCTGGGGTAAAGCTTTAAACTTTATTTATGAGTGTCACAAGCAGGCTTGCGCTAACACTGCAATGAAGTTACTGTGAATATCCCCTAGTTGCCACATGCCAGTGCCTGTTTAGGTGTACTGAGGGAGAATTTAGCATGGCCAACGCACCTAACCAGCACATCTTTCAGACTGTGGGAAGAAACCTGAACACCTGGAGGAAACCCACGCAGACAAGGGGAGAACATGCAGACTCCACACAGACGGTGATCTAAGCCAGGAATCGAACCTGGATCCTGGCGCTGAGGCAACAGTGCTAACCACTGTGCCATACTAGGAGGCTGGAGACTTTGGTGTGAAAGTGCCATCGATTAGGGGAGGTCGTGTCTCACTAACTTGATCGAGTTTTTCAAGGAAGTGACAAAAATGATTGAGGAGGGTAGGGCAGTGGATGTTGTCTACATGGACTTCAGTAGGGCCTTTGACAAAGTCCCTCGTGGCAGCCTGCTGCAGAAGGTGAAATCATATGGGATCAGAGGTGAGCTCGCAAGGTGGATACAAAACTGGCTCAGTCAAAGAAGGTCTGCACATTGTCTGCATCTTTAACACTTCAATAGCAGGTTACCTGCAAAAACTTGCATTCTAATCAGTATTCTGTAAACTGTGTGTGTCTTTATATGTCTTTCTCTGATCAGAACCTTCCACACACCTGATGAAGGAACACCATTTCTGAAAGCTTGTGGGATTCCTATCAAATAAGTTTGCAGATGACACAAAGGTTGATGGATTTGCAGATAGTGATGAGGACCATCAGACAATACAGCAGGATATAGATCAGTTAGAGACTTGGGTGGAGAGATGACAGATGGAGTTTAATCCAGACAGATGTGAGGTATTGCATTTTGGAAGGCCTAATACAGATAGAAAATATACAGTAAATTACAGAACCTTTAAGAATATTGATAGGCAAAGGGATCTAGAGGTACAGATACACAGGTCACTGAAAGCGGCAATGCATGTGGAGAAGGTAGTCAAGAAGGCATACGGCATGCTTGCCTTCATCAGTCAAGACACTGAGTTTAAGAATTGGCAAGTCATGTTGCAGCTTTATAGAAACTTAGTTAGGCCATACTTGAAATACAGTGTTCAATTCTGGTTGCCACACTATCAGAAGGATGTGGAGGCTTTGGAGAGGGTACAGAGAAGATTTACCAGGATGTTGCCTGGTACAGAGGGCATTAGCTATGAGAAGTTGGAGGAACTTGGTTTGTTCTGAATGAAATGACGGCAGTTGAGGGGCAACCTGATAGAAGTCTACAAGATTATGAGAGGCATGGACAAAGTGGATAGTCAGAAGCTCTTTCCCAGGATGGAAGAGTGAATTACTAGGCGGCGCAGGTTTAAGGTGCGAGGGGCAAGGTTTAAAGGAGATGTATGAGGCAGATATTTTGCATAAGTGGTGGGTGCCTGGAACCTGTAGTGGAAGTGGATATGGGAGTGACTTTGAAGAGTGTCGTGACAAGTATGTGAATAGAATGGGAATAGAGGGATATGGTTCCCGGAAGGATAGGGGGTTTTAGTTAAGTTGGGCAGCATGATCAGTGCAGGCTTGGAGGGCCTAAGGGCCTGTTCCTGTGCTGTAATTTTCTTTGTTCTTTGAATGAGCCACAGCTGTCTTTAGCTCCACCAGTATAATTTTGGATCCAATGAAAGCTGATAGATGAACAAAGGATCGATTCAGAAATACACCTCGGTCTGCTAGCAAATAAGTCTCTCTGTGGGCGAGGATATTTATCAAAGTATATTCTGATTTCATATAAAGTGAACTTTATGGATGGATCTGCCTCTCTCCATTGCAAGCCATTCTAAACTCTGTAAATTCTTCTGATATGTTTTTCCCCGTCCCTCTTTATAGTGAACTCAAACAGAGATAAGCTCCAGTTTACAGATGGGGTTATCTGTGGCGGGGGAAACTGGGGGAATGATCGTTCACACGCTGCTGCTCTTTCCATTGCCTGACCTCTGCAGGTTACCCAGAGAATCACATACAAGAGTGCCGGACCCTTTAGGGAAGACTTCGTCCAGTCACTCAGAAATCATATCAAACTGCCTAAATTGGAATAAGACCAGTTTGAAAAGATGGGGTGAAAGGAGGTGCAGTTTCAACTTGTTTCGCTCCCCTTAAACAAGTCAAATCTAAACACATGCACCTACCAAGCTATCTTTCCCAATCATTTCGTGCGGGCTGTTAATTGCGACAGACTGGATGAAACACCCATCTGTGACTCCAGACAACAAAATAGATAATTAACTCCAATACAGGCGAGGTATGCTGAATTTGAATGATTGCAAATCGCACTCCTGTTAGATCCAGTCTGAAGGAGAAAGTGCGACAATGGATCATTGCTACGGAGTAAGTGCCATTTAATTCTCACAGAATGCGGCCAACGTGGTCTTAAGTAACCTAAGTCATCTTAATCAGTTACAGCACGGCTGGATCGTAGGCTCCGAATGTCTCCCGAAGAAATAATACAGGAATTTCTGAGCACAGAGTTGTACTGTGGTTAACTTTTCAATGTCTGGCTGGCTACGCTGAGATTTATGATTTGTACGTTTGAAATAAGAAGTTAATGCTCCAAATCATCCCAGCTCTGAAATAGAGTTGAAAGAAAGTTGGACCTTGCAAAATAAACTATCAGTTTAGGACTCATGCCTCCATTTAAAATGGAGTAAAGCGACGGCACAGATCTGCTGTTTAAAATCAAGTATGCTAACGAACTGCTCTTTGTCCACTGAAGAATCTTTTCTGTTCCCACCAACCTACAAGCATGGGTTACCCTGGAGACACCGCACGTCCATTCGCCACACACAAGTGATCAAAGGGTCCAGACAACACAACAGAGTAAAAAAAAACTTGCCAGACTTCCTACTGGCTGCCCACTAATTAACTAACAGAGACTTAGACCAGTGATTCCATTCAACTCGCAGCAATGTTCACTGTTCTGCAAGAAAAAAAGTGCTTCAGTGGCAAGGCAAAAAAAAAAATCAAATGGCAAAGCTTTCAAACAGGCCAAAGAGTTGTGCCACAGTTGGTTAGAATGATCGTACCTGCTTCATCTTCAGAATCCCATTATCCACAGTGCACGGAGAAGTCTGCAGTCAACAATTTAAAAAAAACTTGGCACAAGGGGGAGGGTTAAATCCATTCACTGTACCCCCACACAAACACATACACAGAGATCTATCAGCTTCTTTGTTTAAACTTTGCGCTGGGAAATCGCTCCATGCTAATTTGACCAGATGATAACCGCACTCTCCCCTTCTGGTCTGTGAGAGCAAGTTAGCAGGAGGGGGACATATCTGCCTGCTTCCTTCGTTCATGTAAACCAAGCTCTGATCAGCTGCAGGGAGCTGGAGGAGGCTGTGATTGAGACTCGCCAATCAGGCGCAGGGGGAGGAGGCTAACATGTCTACACTGGGATTAGGGAAGGTTTTATAGGTATTTCAAGATAAAGGGCAACTGGGATCAAAGGCTAGCAAAAGAGGAGGGGATATGGTAAATTGCTCTATCTCTGCCTTTATAGCTGAAATGTGTTTCAAACCATCTCTAAGATGAAGACAAAACAACAGACCGGCCTGTGGCAGGACTTTGAAAGTCTGTGGTTCTGGATCAATTGCTGATACATAGGGTGAACAGTCTTGGGGGCCTGGTCGGGAACCCCGGGCATAGCCTTCCTTTTATTTTTTCCCTGCCTCCAAATCCTTTGATTAAATTTACCAAGTGAAAAGCATTAGCAGGTGGTTGAACCATGAAGATGGAACTAAAATTACACCGTCATCGTCCCCGGGAGGAATGTCCAAAGTGTCACAGGCCGTCTCAAAGTTAATGTGATCACCAGTTCACAACTGTTAACAGCCACAACTCACATGAAAAAAAGAAAATATTGGTTCAGTTGGGAAAATATTGGGTTCCTGATTCCATTCAACATAGAGGTTTACAGCACGGAAAAAGGCCCTTCGGCCCAACTTGTCCATGCCGCCCTTTCTTTTTTAAAATCCCTAAACTAATCCCAATTGCCTGCATTTGGCCCATATCCCTCTGTACCCATAATACCCATGTAACTATCTAAATGCTTCTACGACTACCTCTGGCAGCTTGTTCCAGAACTCACACACACACGGATTCACACTGGACTATGTACAATCCCTTAGATACTGATTCACATTGGGGTACAGTCCCACAAACATGGATTCAAATTGGGGTACAGTCGCAAAGACATGATTCACACCGGGGTACAGTCCCACAGACATGGATTCACATTGGGGTACAGTCCCACAGACACGGATTCACACTTGGGTACAGTCCCGCAGACACTGATTCACACTGTAGTTCAATCACTTGGACGCTGATTATTACTGGGGTACATTCCCACAAACACTGATTCACATTGGGGTTCAGTCTTACAGGCATTGATTCACACTGGGATACATTCCCATGGAAACTGATTCACACTGGAGTACAGTCCCACAGACACTGATTCACACTGAGGTACAGTCCTCCAGGAACTGATACATACTCGGGTATACTCCCACAGACACATATTCACACTGGGTATGTCCCACAGCCACTGATTCACACTGGGGTACATTCCCACAGAAACAGATTCACACAGGGGTGCAATCCTGCCGACACTGATTCACACTGGGGTATAGTCCCACAGGTACAGATTCACACTGAGCTATGAACAGTCCAATAGGTTCTGATTCACACTGGCGTACACTCTCAGACACTGATTGACACTGGGGTACAGTCTCACAGACACTGATTCTCACTGGGGTACACGCTCACAGAGATGGATTCACACTGGTTACAGTCCCACATTGGTGTTTGTACAGTCCCAAAGACACTGATTCACACTGTGGCACAGTCCCACAAACACAGATTCAAAATTGAGTACATACACTCCCACAGACACTGATTCACGTAAGGCTACAGTCTCACAAACACTGACTCACACTGAGGTATGTACAGTCTCACACTGCTTCACACTGGGGCTACAGTCCCACAGATACTGGGGTACAGTGCCAGAGACACTGATTCACACTGGGATACAATCCCACAGACAATGGATTCACACTGAGCTATGTACAGTCCAATAGATCCTGATACACACCAGGGTACAGTGTCAGACACTGATTGACACTGAGGTGCGGTCTCACAGACACTGATTCTCACTGGGGTACACTCTCACAGATATGGATTCACACTGGGTACAGTCCCACATACACAGATTCACAATAGTGGTGGTACAATTCCAAAGACACTGATTCACATTGTGGCACAATCTCACAGACACAGATTCAGAGTGGTGTACATACAATCCCACAGACACTGATTCACACTAGGGTACAGTCTCACAAACAGTGATTCACACTGGGGTACGTACAGTCTCACAAACACTGATTCACACTGAGGGTACAGTCTCAAAGATCCTGATTCACACTGGGGTACAGTCCTAAAGACACGGATTCACAGTGAGGTACAGTCCCACATACACAAATTCACACTGGGTACAGTGCCACAGGCATGGATTCACACTGGGGACAGTCCCACAGATACAGAGTCAGAATGGTGTACGTACACTCCCACACACACTGATTCACACAAGAGTACAGTCTCACATCACTGATCCACACTGGGGGATGTACAGTCTCACAGACACTGATTCACACTAGGGGTACAGTCCCACAAATACTGATTCACACTGGGCTACAGTCCCAGAGATACTGATTCACACTGGGCTACAGTTCCACAGACATGGATTCAAACTGGGGTACTGTCCCACAGAACTGATTCATGCTGGGATACAGTCTCAAAGATACTGGTACACACTGGAGTACAGTGCCACAGTTACTCATTCACACCGAGTACAGTCCCACAAACAAGGATTCACACTGGTGTACAGTCCCACAGACACTGATTCACACTAGGGTACAGTCCCACAGACATGGATTCATACTGGTGCACATATAGTCCCACAGACATGGATTCACACTGGGGTACAGTCTCACAGACACTGATTCCCACTAGGGTGCAGTCCTACAGACAAGGATTCGCACTGTGGTGCAGGCTCACAGACATGGATTCACACTGGGTATAGTCCCACATTCATGGATTCATACTGGTGTTTGTACAGTCCCTCAGACACTGAGTCACACCGGGTACAGTCCCACAGACTGATGTGCACTGGAGTATAGAACCACAGAACCATAGAAAATTACAGCTGAGAAACAGGCCTTTTGGCCCTTCTTGTCTGTGCCTAACTATTTTTTGCCTAGTCCGACTGACCTGCACTCGGACCATATCCCTCCACACCCCTCTCATCCATGCACCCATCCAAGTTTTTCTTAAATGTTAAAAGTGACCCCGCATTTACCACTTTATCTGGCAGCTCATTCCACACTCCCACCATTCTCTGCATGAAGAAGCCCCCCCTAATATTCCCTTTAAACTTTTCTCCTTTCACCCTTAACCCATGCCCTCTGGTTTTTTTCTCCCCTAGCCTCAGTGGAAAAAGCCTGCTTGCATTCACTCTATCTATACCCATCAAAATCTTATACATCTCTATCAAATCTCCCCTCATTCTTCTACGCTCCAGGGAATAAAGTCCTAACCTATTCAATCTCTCTCTGTAGCTCAGCTTCTCAAGTCCCGGCAACATCCTCGTGAACCTTCTCTGCACTCTTTCAACCTTATTTACATCCTTCCTGTAACTAGGTGACCAAAACTGTACACAATCCTCTAAATTCGACCTCACCAATGTCTTACATAACCTTACAATAACACTCCAACTTATATACTCGATACTCTGATTTATAAAGGCCAATGTACCAAAAGCACTCTTTCAGACCCTATCCACCTGTGACGTCACTTTTAGGGAGTCCTGTACCTGTATTCCTAGATCCCTCTGTTCAACTGCACTCTTCAGAGTCCTACCATTAACCCTGTACGTTCTACTTTGGTTTGTCCTTCCAAAGTGCAATACCTCACATTTGTCTGCCCTACATTCCATTTGCCATTTTTCAGCCCATTTTTCTAGTTGGTCCAAGTCCCTCTGCAAGCTTTGAAAACCTTCCTCACTGTCCGCTACATCTTTGTATCATCAGCAAATTTGCTGATCCAGTTTACCACATTATCATCCAGATCATTGATATAGATGACAAACAACAACGGACCCAACACCGATCCCTGCGGCACTCCACTAGTCACAGGCCTCCACTCAGAGAAGCAATCCTCCACAACCAGTCTGGCTTCTTCCATTGAGCCAGTGTCTAATCCAATTTACTACCTCCCCATGTATACCTAGCGACTGAACCTTCCTAACTAACCTCCCATGAGGGACCTTATCAAAGGCCTTGCTAAAATCCAGGTAGACAACATACACGACCTTCCCTTCATCCACTTTGCTGGTAATCTCCTTGAAGAACTTAATAGATTTGTCAAACATAACCTACCATGCACAAAACTATGTTGACTGTCCCTAATAAGTCCCTGTCTATCCAAATATTTGTAGATCCTATCCCTTATCACGCCTTCAAATAACTTGCCCACCACTGACGTCAAACTTATTGGCCTATAATTTCCCAGATTTCTTTTGGAACCTTTTTTAAACAACGGAACAACATGAGCCACCCTCCAATCATCTGGCACCTCCCCCGTGCATACTGACATTTTAAATATGTCTGCCAGGGCCCCAACAAGTTCACTACTAGCCTCCCTCAAGGTCCGTGGGAATACCCTGTCCGGTCCTGGGGATTTATCCACTCTGATTTGCCTCAAGACAGCCAGCACCTCCTTCTCCTATAGTCCCACAGTCTCTGATTCGCCCTGTGGTACAGTCCCACAGACACTGATTCACACTGGGGTATGGTCCTAAAGACACCGATTCACACTCGGACAAGTTGCAAAGGCATAGATTCATAATGGGGTACTGATTCACACTGGGGTACATTCCCACCGACGCAAATTCACACTTTGGTACATAGTGTTGCACAGGTATTGATTCACACTGGGGTACACTCTCACAGACATTGTGTCCCACTGGGATACAGTCCCACAGACACTGATTCACACTGGGGTACAGTCCCACAGATACTGTTTCACACTGGGGTACAGTCCCACAGACATGGTCTCACACTGGGGTACTGTCCCACAGACACTGTTTCACACTGGGGTACAGTCCCACAGACACTGTTTCACATTGGGGTACAGTCCCACAGACATGGTCTCATACTGGGGTACAGTCCCACAGACACTGTTTCACACTGGAGTACATTCCCACAGACACTGTTTCACACTGGGGTACAGTCCCACAGACACTGTTTCACACTGGGGTACAGTCCCACAGACACTGTTTCACACTGGGGTACATTCCCACAGACACGGATTCACACTGGGGTACATTCCCACAGACACTGATTCACACTGGGGTACAGTCCCACAGACACTGTTTCACACTGGGGTACAGTCCCACTGACACTGATTCACACTGGGGTGTAGTCTCACAGACATGGATTCACACTGGGGTGAGTACAGTCCCACAGACTCTGATACACATTGGGATACTGTCTCACTGACACTGATTCACTCTGTGGTTTTGTCTCACAGACACGGATTCCCACTGGGGTACAGTCCCACAGACACTGAATCGCACTGGGCTATAGTCCCTTAGACTCTGATTTGCAGTGTGATACAGTCCCACAGACTCAGATTCACACTGGGGTACAGTCCCACAGACACTAATTCACACTGGGTTGCAGTCCTAAAGTCACTGATTCACATTGGGGTATAGTCCCACAGTTACTGATTCACAGTGGGGTACAGTCCCTCAGTTATTCATTCACACTGAGTACCATCCCAAAGACACTGATTCAGACTGGGGTACAGTCCCACAGACACTGATTCACACTGGGTACAATCCACGTACACAATTTCACACTGGAGTTTGTACAGTCCTACAGACACTGATTCACTTGGGGTACAGTCCCACAAACACTGATTTGCACTGGGGTACAGGCCCACAGACTGCTTCACACTGGTTGACAGTCCCATGGTCACTGCTTCACACTGGTGTACAGTCCCACAGACTCTGTTTCGCGCTGGTGTACAGTCCCCCGGACTCTGATTCACACTGGGGTACAGTCCCACAGACTCTGTTTCGCGCTGGTGTACAGTCCCCCGGACTCTGATTCACACTGGTGTACAGTCCCACAGACTCTGTTTCGCGCTGGTGTACAGTCCCCCGGACTCTGATTCACACTGGGGTACAGTCTCAAGGTCACTGATTCACACTGGTGTACAGTCCTGCGGACTCTGATTCGCACTGGGGTACAGTCTCAAGGTCACTGATTCACACTGGTGTACAGTCCCCCGGACTCTGATTCGCACTGGGGTACAGTCTCAAGGTCACTGATTCACACTGGGGTGCAGCCCTTTTCCAGGATGGACTTTGGGTTCTATTACAAAGACAAGAATATGAAAATTACAGCACAGGAACAGGCCCTTCGGCCCTACAACCCTGCACCAACTACGCTGCCTGACTTAACTAAAACCCCCTGCCCTTCCAAGGACAATATCCCTCTACTCCCATCCTATTCATGTACTTGTCAAGACCCCTCTTAAAAGTCACTACTATATCCGCTTCCACTACCTCCCTCAGCAACGAGTTCCAGGACCCACCACTGTCTGTGTAAAAAATCTGCCTCATACATCTCTTTTAAACATTGTCCCTCGCACCTTAAACCTATGCCCCCTAGTAATTGACTCTTCCACTCTAGGAAAAAAGCTTCTTACTATCCACTCTGTCCATACCTCTCATAATCCTGTAGACTTCTATCTCAACCCCAGTTGCTCCAGTGAGAACAAACCAAGTTTCTCCAACCTCTCCTCATTGCTAATGCCCTCCATACCAGGCAACATCCTGGTAAATCTTTTCTGTACCCTCTCCAAAGCCTCCACATCCTTCTGGTAGTGTGGCGGCCAAAATTGAACACTATATTTCAAGTGCAGCCTAACTATCAATTAACCATATCAATTAATTGTACCAATTAATCGTACCAATATTCTATTGGTATAGGCTGGTGAGACTGCTAGACCGTTGTTGGAATCCACCAGTCTCACTTTAGTAATATAACCAGCTGTCCTGCCCAGTATGGTATGTACATAACAGCAGTCCCACACTAAGATGTTTGACTCTTAGCTGCTTACGCAATTGGCACTGCAAGATGTTACTATCACTAATCATCCACTTGGAAACTGATTCTTACAGCGCAGCTCAAATGATAACAAACTAATGCTGAACATCACATGATGAAATGACATTTCTTTTCAATTGTTATAATTCTAGTCTGTTTAAATATCGACACATTGAAAGCCAGATTCCTGTACTGCTTTGCTGGTTAATGCATTGACATCAGCCTGGAGAACTGGTGCTGAAATTGTTAAGGCATGGGATTCCAAAGCTATCTATTTCTGGAGAGCAAACCGCTTCCTAGCTCAAGATAGGCAGGTCAGGTTTATCGAGAAAATGGCTCTGGAGTTTTGTTTATACTCAGATCTGACATGATTAACTCATGTAACGCAATCTCACTGTGCTGTTTATGTTGCTGTAAATGCCACAGGGTTTGTAAATGTTTGCATCTCAAAATATTCAGTGGTAGAAGAGGGCAGTTTGAAACCAGCAATCTCAATCCTTCAATATCCAGATATGGGTCCTGATTTTCAGCATTGCTCCCTTTCTCCATCACTAGCATCACAGCATGGTGGCAATGGGGAGTGGCAGCGGTAACATTTTTAAAATCCCCACTCCGATTCACCATTTCCAGGCCTTTTAATCTCTCACCACCAATGAGGGCATCAACAAGACTCCCGTAAATGGCACTTGGGACCTATTTGGCACTTGTTGCTGATCCTCCTCTACCCTCTATCCCATTCCTTGACAGATCCTAGGCTGGAGGCATCAACTGACTAAGCATAAATGTTTCCAGCTTTTAGCTGAGATAAGAACAAGTGTTCTGTTGTCCTCCCCGCTCTCTCCTCCGTGCTCTAAAAGGTACTCTTGAGCCTCCCAGGCCCTCCCAATCCCACCAAACCCAATGACTCCTGATCTCATGCACAAGCCTCCTTCCACTGGCTGCCAGGATCCTGTCCATGGTTCCCCATCCATAGCCATCCACCACAGTATAGTGGAATAGTGGATAGCATAGCTGCCTCACAGTGCCTGGGCTAAGTCTAACAGTTGATGCAAACTCAATGGGCTGTATGGCCTCCTTCTGCATTGTAGAAATGGTTGGTGGTCAATGTGACCCAGTACCAGACAAGAATCTACAGATTTCTACTAACATATGGTCCAGTTGGCAAGATTGACAGAGCCTCTTCTTTTCTGGTGTTCCCACTACTGGGATGCCCCTGCACCTTTTCCGATACCTTATCAATATCAAGACCTTCTTGTTTTTAGTAGGGATAACTAAGTGGTTATCAGGTGTCAGGCCTGTGATCTTTCTAGCCTTGTCTAGCCTAGGCCCCCTTTCCCTTCTTGCTGAGACAGCAGGGTTTTCCTCCAGCCTTCGGGATCTGATGTTGGGACCAAATGGAGGTCTCAAATATATTCTTGCTGGCCTTAAGACTGGGGAAGTGATAGTCTTGGAGGATTCCTAATGATGGGTGAGCTCTGGAAGCTGCTAGCTCAGTCAGAGAGCTGGCAGCTTTGAAGCCTTGGTAGCCCCGCTATGAGAGGTGGGCACAGCTGAGTCAAGTCAGAGATTGTGAGGGCACTTCAACATGTATGAATCCTAGCACCTGTGTTCACATTAGTTGCTCCATGCATTGTGGCATGTACAAATTCATGGAAAACATTTTAAAACTGAAAAGGAAGCATGAGATTAAATTAAGTACACAAAACAAGTGCCAAGGGGTAAAGGGATTCAGAGGAGGGAGGTTTGAGTAGTACATCTACATTGTATTGAAAGCTTATACCTTCATGCACATTCCTTATCCACAAAACTAACTCCCTGCTGTAATACTCTGTGAACTGTTTGCATCGGCTATTCTCATTATCGATTCCACCATCTGTATAATCTATGAATGCTGCCTATGTAAACACTATAGTCAGAGACATAGAAACAGGAGTAGGCCATTTAGCCCCTGGAGCCTGTTCCTCTATTCAATCAGATCATGGCTGATCTGTGGTCCAACTCCAGATTCCCACCTTTGACCCAAACCCCTTAATATCTTTGGTAAACAACAAAAAAACTATTATCTCAGATTAATACGGACTGATCTAGCATCAACTGGCATTTGCATGAGAGAATTCCAAACTGCTTCCACCTTTTGACTGCAGAGGTGTTTCTTCACTTCACTCTGGTTCTAATTTTTATAATTATAACATCTATTTCTAAACTCCCCAAGCAATGGAAATAATTCTCTCTAACACCCTGAACTTTTAGGATGAATGAGGGTGGGAAACAACAAAGGCAAGAAGGGGATGGGGCCTCAGTTGGAAGGCCCCTTCAGGAACTAGAGAGCTCTAGCTCATTTCCACAACCTCCTATCCCTGTTTCCCCTACCAGCCTACACCCCAACACAGGGGTTGCCTTAACATAGAGGTTGCCCCCTCTTCCTTCCTACCTTCTCCCCTCCTCCCTCCACCATATTATGCTTCCTTCCACGCCTCATAACCACCAGTCCCTCCATCCTGACTTTGGACAGCTCTGACAAGTTGGAGGAATAGCACCTGATCTTCCGATTGGGAAGACTTTACAGTCTTCCAGACTTAACCTTGAATTCAACAACTTCAGATTTTGAACTCTTTTCTCCGCCTCATTTCTATTTATTTTATTTATATTCATTTCTTCCATTGTTCCATCTTTCAATTCTTTTTCATCTAGATTTCCACCTTTTTTCTCCACACAATGGTCTCCAGGCTCCCCACTCACTCAGGCCATCTCTAACATGTCTCAGGTTGTCCTTTGACACTCTGCTTACCTTTGTTCTGCCACTTACATATTCTGATCTCTTAATGGACCGCTATCAGCTCCCTACTACCGTGTTCTGCATTCTGGCTGCCATTCCAACAGCTTTTACCTTAACCAGCATAGGGCCCTCTTGTCCCCATTTTTCATCCCACCCAGCCCCTGCATGTAAAGGATCATCCTCTGCCATTTTCACCAACTTTAGTATGATGCCACTACCAAACACATCTTCTCCTGTCAGCAATTCGGAAGGAACTGGTCTGTCCCGGACACCTTGGTCCACTCCTCCATCACACTCAACACCTCACCCCCTTTTCAATATTCGAATGTAACCAGTGACAAATTTGTGTTGGATGTATTGTGACCAATAGGAACAAGATGTAAGGGTCAGCTGACCCAGTAAAACATGAAACCAATTACAGAGTGATGTTATAGTCAGCTAACCAACTGATTCACTATAAAAACTATGTAGAATTGTGGGAAGGTTGGAGTGGTCCAGGGTGAGGCTCCAAGTTTGGAGTAATGATGTTTCTTTATTAAATACTTTCTTTGATTTATAAGTTGGAGTAAGTTTTGTTGTTGTTTCATTTGCTGCATTTTGAAGAGTTCTTTCTGAAGAAACATTGATAGCAGAGGAAAATCCATCATAATTTGGTGTTTGTTTCTGAAGAAGTGCTACACCATGGCAGAAGGTAGAAGTAAACCAGTGGGATTGGATTGTTCTCCTGTCTTTTCAGATGTCAAATAATATCAACAATGGAAGGCAGAAGTGGAAATGTGGACCCTTGTCACCACAGTACTGAAATAAAATCAAGGTGTGACATTAGCTTTCAATTAGGAGTAAGATAAGAAACAAAGTATTTTCTGATTGGACAGCAGATGCCCTGAATAGAAAAGAAGAGCTACAGCTTCTGCTACAATACTTAGATAAGTTTTACCAGAAAGATGAGTTCTTAAAGAATTATGAAGGATGGGTGATGTTTGACAGGATTAGGAGACAAGACACCCAGTCCACGAAAGAGTATATCATGGATTTTATTAGGGGCTGTGACAGGCTAATGAAATTTAATTTGGAGATTCCAGATGCAGTATTGGTCTTTAAGTTGTTGGACTCTGCATGTCTGTCACATATGGATACTCTTTTAGTAATGACTGGAAAACAATTAAAGGAACACTTTTTAATCAAACGACAGCATCATTAAACTAGTTTTTCGGGAAACAATCCTGCCCCACCACCTTGTTCAATGCAGACTGGAATGCCATAGTGCCTCGAACGAAGGACTCAATGGTGACTCAACCACGTGCCAGACCAAATGGTACATAGAACATAGAACATAGAACATTACAGCGCAGAACAGGCCCTTCGGCCCACGATGTTGCGCTGACCAGTTAAAAAACAATGACCCTCTAACCTAAACCAATCCCTTTTCATCCATAAACCTATCCACGGATCTCTTAAACGCCCCCAAACTAGGCGCATTTACAACTGCAGCAGGCAGGGCATTCCAATCCCTCACCACCCTCTGGGTAAAGAACCTACCCCTGACATCCGTCCTATAACTACCACCCCTTAATTTAAAGCCAGTGGCCACAGCAATGGCCCCAAAACAGATCCCTGAGGCACACCACTCGTAACTGGACAATGGTACATTGTAAATTGTATATTGTAAATGGTACATGATGGCCTTTAAACACAGACAGTTACGTTAATAACAGACCTAGTGTTGAAAATGGTTATAAACGATTTGAAAATGGGGAAAGAAGACGCACATGAGATACTGATAATAGATGTTTAAATTGAAGAAATGCTAGAGGGATTGTGAATTGCTATTTCTGACGTGTTTTCCCCATACCATTACATTGTAAACTGTCTGAAAAGAAGAAATCAGATCTTTAAAACCTCATGTGACACAGAACACGTGGAAATTGATAAGTGACGAAGATAAGGACCAGGAAGACATTGTTTTGATGGCAGAAAAGTTGAGTCCCATAATAAGTGTCCTGGTAGACTGTTTCAACTGTGCTGTTTTAGATAGTGGATGTAGGCCCATTGTCTGCAGCCAAGATTGGCTAGATTGCTATTTAGGGTCTCTTGGTCATAAAGACTGAAAGAAAGTAAAAGAACATGATAGTTCCACTTAGAAATCATAGAACCCCTACAGTACAGAAAGAGGCCATTCGGGTCTCACCAACCACAATCCCACCCAGGCCTTATCCCCAAATCCATACATATTTTACCCACTTATCCTCTAACCTATGCATCTACGGTCAATTTAGCATGGCCACTCAACCTAACCCACACATCTTTGGACTGTGGGAGGAAACCGGAGCGCCCGGAGGAAACCCATGTAGACATGAGGAGAATGTGCAAACTCTAGACAGACAGTGACCCAAGCCAGGAATCGAACCCAGGTCCCTGGAGCTGTGAAGCAGCAGTGCTAACCATTGTGCTACCATGCCACCCATAACTTGTGTTAGATTTGGAGATGACAACACTCTATAACCCTCCAAAAGGGTGATACTTCCCTGTAAGATTGCGAGAATCAGTTTATTTATAAGTACAGATGTAGCTTCCAATGATATACCTTTGTTAAGCATGTCTGTGATGAAGAAAGCTCAGATGACCTCCGATTTGAAATAGGATAAAGCTGTGGTATTTGGGGAAAACTGTGGACCTACATTTTACAAGATCTGGCAATTATTGTCTTTCTTTAAGCGAACCAAAATTATCAGACCAAAGGATTCATCGGACATTAGTGTCCCTAACAGACAACAGCACAATGGACAAAAAGAAGATTATTCTGAAACGCCATAAGCAATTTGATCATCCAGCACCACAGAGACTGAGAACACTGGTGCAGAATGCAGGTGTTGCTGGACAAGGGATGTAATGAGCTTTTAAGAACAAATATCAGTCCAGTGTGAAACTTGTATAAAATATAGAAGGACACCCCAGCATCCAATCGTGAGTCTACCACCAGCACATGATTTCAATGATGTAATGGCGATGGATCTAAAGATATGGGACAAGGACAAAGGCGACTATCTATTACATTTTGTGGACATGGCCACCTGGTTTAACATATCCATGGTGATTTACAGCAAAAGACCATTATAGATAAAATTATGACCCACTGAATTGGGGGCACCATCTAAATATTTGACAGACAATGGGAGCAAATTCGCAAATGATGAGTTTCAAGATATGTGCGAAAATGTAAATATTGTAATAATGCACACTGCAGCAGAGAGCCCATTCAACAATGGCCTCTGTGAAAGGAATCATGTGGTTATAAATGACATGTTGCATAAAATCTTGGTGGATCATCCAGGCTGTAAATTGCAGATTGCATTAGCGTGGGCACTGCACATGAAAAATTTGTTACAAATAGTGGGGGGCTATAGTCCATACCAGTTGGTATATTCGAGGAATCCAAAGTTGTAGTTAGTATTAACAGATGCTCCCCCAGTGCTAGAAGGGACAAGCATTAGCTCCATGTTTTCTGCACACTTAAATGCTATGCATGCAGGAAGAAAGGCCTTCATTAAGGCTGAGGTTACAGAACGGATAAGGAGGGCCCTAAGCCATCGTATAAGACCACTGGAGGTACACTTTGAGAAAGAGCAAAAGAGGGCAAAAAAGGAATGGAAAGGGCCCGGGAAAGTGATAGAAAGATACAGTAAGGTGGTTATCATACAAAACGGTAACCAGACATTATCTTCAAGATAATGGCACTTGAGTATGAATTTGGAGCATCTGAACAAGATGCAGAAGTGCAGGAGGCACCTTGTACCTCACATGCACATACCCTGAGTTATTATGAGCAGCAGTCAACAATAGATGAAAGGGAATCTGATGATCAACAAAGTACCAATGAAGCAGGGGATGAAGCTGCTACTTCAAAGTTCAGCTACCCAAAGTAGGCACAATGGTATCATACGTACCCAAAGGGTCAAGAGAGTGAAGGGAGGCCACTATAATCGGGAAAGTGGGAAAGGCCTCAGGAAAGTACAAACACTAGCTCAACATACAAGAGCAAGGGCAAGAACCCAAAGCTATAGGTTGAGAAAATGGGGTGGACAGATGGAAACAAAAAAAGCTAGATCTAAATCCTGAGGATGAGACAGTAAACATTCGTGAACCCAGGAAAAAGTCATGAATCTGTGACCAAACGTGTGTCACTAGAGAACAGCGGTCTAAGAGTAGCAGCTTTGACAGAAACAGACGTGGCAGTAGAGGCCAGAGCTTAATGAGGAATGCTAGGAGTCAAATCAATGATATGAATAGGATCTGAAGCCCCCCATGATAAGGAAGTATTGATAACTGCGTGGAACTCACAGAAGTAAGAGGCCAAACAAAGGGAGCTGGGCAGTTGGAAGAAATTTGGGGTGTACACCAAGTTTGCTTTGTCTCATAGGTGGGTTTGCACTAATTTTACCAGATGGAACGTATAAAACTAAAGCCAGATTTGTAGCCCCCGGGTATGAGGAATATTTGCATAGGAGAGACATTAGGGTTGATTCACCCACACCAGGGAAAATCAGATTTTTTTAACTGCTCTAGCATCTCATAATTGGATATGTAAATCAATTGATATCAAAGTAGCATTTCTGCAGGGTGAAATATTTCAAAGAAAAGTTTTTTTGAGGCCATCCAGAGAAGCAGGTAATATACAGGGATATTTGTGGAAATTAAACAAATGTGTACATGAGTTAAGTGATGCATCAAGGGTTTGGTATTTCTCTGTATGTTCTGTATTGCTAAAGACTGGCTGTGTCCAGTTAAAAGCAGATCCAGCAATACTTTACTGGAAGACTAAAGGAAAATTAGCTGGAATTTTTATAAGGCATGAGGATAATTTCCTATGGGGTGACACAGAAGAATTTTAAAAAAGGACAATTAAGAAGTTGAAAACAGAACTTAAAGTATGGAGTCAAGCAGCTGGTGCTTTTCGATATCTTGCTCTTGGTATCCGACAAAGTGCGTCTGGTGAAATGAGTCAACAGGGGCATCTGAACAGTATTGATCCCATTCCCATCACCAGAGAAATGTCAATGAGAAAAGAGGAATGGGCCAACGAGAAAGAAACCGTTGTTGAGTAGTATGATGGGACAGCTAAATTAGCTATGAACACTGATAAGGCCAGGTGAGAGCTATAATGTCCTGGAACTCAGTAATATGTTGAAGGCCGCCACAGTCAGATCTTGCAGGCTAATAAAACATGTAAAAAGTTAAGATTAGGAGTATATAATTAAATTCCCAGCACTAGGAAATGAAATTGGTTCTGTTTAGTGATGCTTCACATGCCAATCTACCAGATGAACATTAAAATGGTGCTGGATTCATTATAATCCTGGTATGTGAGGAAGAAAAATGTTGTCCCTTGGTCTGGGAAACAAAGAAAATAAGAAGGGTAGTCAAAAGCACATTGGCGGCTTAAACCCTAGTGTTAGTGAAAGCATTGGATATGGAGATATATTTGTCAATATATATATTGTTATGGGGGATTTTAACTTTAATAACATTGATTGGAATAGCTATAGCTCTAGCTCGTTAGAGGGGTCAGTTTTTGTTCAAAGTGTGCAGGAAGGTTTTTTAACTCAATATGTAGATAGGCCAACTAGAGGTGAGGCTATATTGGACTTGGTGCTGGGAAATGAGCCAGACCAGGTGCTAGACTTGGAAGTTGGTGTGCTTTTTGGTGATAGTGACCACAATTCGGTTACGTTCACCTTAGTGATGGAAAGGGATAGGCATGAACCTCGGGTCAGTAGTTTTAGCTGGGGGAAGGGTAACTATGAGGCCATTAGGAGAGAATTAGGAAGCATTGGTTGGACTAGGAGATTACAGGGACTAGGAACGTCTGAAATGTGGAGTTTGTTCAAGGAGCAGCTACTGTGGGTCTGTGATAGGTATGTCCCTGTCAGGCAAGGAGGAATTGGTAGGGCTAGGGAACCGTGGTGCACGAAAAAAGTTGATTTGTTGGTTAGGAAGAAGAAGGAGGCTTATGTTCGGATGAGGCTTGAGGGCTCGGGTAGTGCAGTAGAAAGCTTTAGATTGGCTAGGAGGGAGTTGAAGAGGGAGTTAAGAAGGGCTAGAAGAGGGCATGAGATGACTTTGGCTGATAGGATTAAGGAGAATCCTAAGGCGTTCTATAGGTATGTCAAGAATAGAAGGTTGGTCAGGGCAAGATTAGGGCCAGTTACAGACAGTAGGGGGAAGTTGTGTGTGGAACCGGAAGAGATTGGAGAGGCATTGAACCATTATTTCTCTTCGGTGTTCACACAGGACGATATGAATGTAGCTGAGGAGGTCACTGGGGTGAAGGGGTGTAAAATAGAAAGTATTGTAGTTGATACAGAGGATGTGTTGGATATTCTAGAAGGGTTGAAAATAGATAAGTCCCCTGGTCCTGATGGGATTTACCCTAGGATTCTATGGGAGGCAAGAGAGGTGATTGCAGAGCCACTGGCTCTGATCTTCAGGTCGTCGTTGGTCTCTGGTATAGTACCGGATGATTGGAGGACAGCGAATGTTGTCCCATTGTTTAAGAAGGGGAGCAGAGACTTCCCTGGGAATTATAGACCAGTGAGTCTTACTTCTGTAGTGGGCAAGGTTTTAGAAAGAATTATTAGGGATAGGATTTATAGTTATTTGGAGAGTAATGAATTGATTAGAGATAGTCAGCATGGTTTTGTAGCGGGAAGGTCGTGCCTTACTAACCTTATTGAGTTTTTTGAGAAGGTGACCAAAGAGGTGGATAGGGGTAAGGCAGTAGATGTGGTATATATGGATTTTAGTAAGGCGTTTGATAAGGTTCACCATGGTATGCTTCTGCAGAAAATGCAGATGTATGGGATTGGTGGTAATTTAGGTACTTGGATCAGGAATTGGTTAGCAGATAGGAGACAGAGGGTGGTGGTTGATGGTAATTATTCATCATGGAGTTCGGTTACGAGTGGTGTGCCTCAGGGATCTGTTTTGGGGCCACTGCTGTTCGTAATCTTTATTAATGATCTGGATGAGGGTATAGTTGGGTGGATTAGTAAGTTTGCTGATGACACCAAAGTCGGAGGTGTGGTAGATTGTGAGGAAGGGTGTCGAAGTTTGCAGGGTGACTTGGACAGGTTGCAGAGCTGGGCCGCGAGGTGGCGGATGGAGTTTAATGCGGAGAAGTGTGAGGTAATCCATTTCGGTAGGAATAACAGATGTGTTGAGTATAGGGCTAACGGGAGGACTTTGAATAGAGTGGAGGAGCAGAGGGATCTAGGTGTATGTGTACATAGATCCCTGAAAGTTGGGAATCAAGTAGATAAGGTTGTTAAGAAGGCATACGGTGTCTTGGCGTTTATTGGTAGGGGGATTGAATTTAGGAGTCGCAGCGTCATGTTGCAACTGTACACAACTCTGGTGCGGCCGCACTTGGAGTACTGTGTGCAGTTCTGGTCCCCACATTACAGGAAGGATGTGGAGGCTTTGGAGAGGGTGCAGAGGAGGTTTACCAGGATGTTGCCTGGTATGCAGGGGAGGTCCTATGAGGAGAGACTGAGGGATTTGGGGTTGTTTTCACTGGAAAGAAGGCGGCTAAGAGGGGATCTTATAGAAACATATAAGATGATTAGAGGTTTAGATAGGGTGGATGGTGATAGCCTGTTTCCTCGGATGGAGAAATCTAGCACGAGGGGGCATGGCTTTAAATTAAGGGGGGGTAGTTATAGGACGGATGTCAGGGGTAGGTTCTTTACCCAGAGGGTGGTGAGGGACTGGAATGCCCTGCCTGCTGCAGTTGTAAATGCGCCTAGTTTGGGGGCGTTTAAGAGATTGGTGGATAGGTTTATGGATGAAAAAGGAGTGGTTTAGATTAGTGGGTCAATGTTTTTTTTTAAAAATAAGACTGGTCGGCGCAACATTGTGGGCCGAAGGGCCTGTTCCGCGCTGTAATGTTCTATGTTCTATGTTCTTTAAACACATTAACAGGATTATTTCTTATGGGCACATCAGATAAGAAAGTATCACTCGAGTGTTATGTGGAGAATGTTCACTCGACAAAAAGTGTAGCAGAAAAAAGATTCAGAATTTAGTTATGGATTAAGAAAGGCCAGCATTAAATAAATGCTGGAAAACAAGAAAGTTTCCAAACTTAACTGGGTCAATGCTAATCTACAGGTTTCAGATTGTTTTACAAAAAAGGTATTGGAAAGCTATTAAGAATACTGGAGGGTGGGTGTCTTAAATTATTTTCAAAAAATAAAAAACAAGGGGAATTTGTTAGAATGTAACCAATTACAAATTTGTGTTGGATGGAATGTGACCAATGGGAGCAAGATGTAAGAGTCTGCTGACCTATTAAAACATGGAACCAATCACAGAGTGATGTAATAGTCAGCTGACCAATGATTCACTATAAATAAGGAGCTATGTCGAATTATGGGAAGCTTGGAGTGGCATAGGGTAATTTCCCAAGTGGAGTAATGATGTTTCTTTAATAAACCCTTTCTTTAATTTATAAGTTGGAGTAAGTTTTGTTGTTTCATTTGCTGTATTTTAGAGTTTCTTCTGAAGAAACATCCAAGGCACCTTTCTGTGCAATTGCAGAAGGTGAAACACTGTACCTTTACCACCTCCCCTGCTCACCATTCAAGGGCTTTAACATTCTTTTCAGGTGAAGCATCACTTCACATACACTTCCTTTAGAACATAAGAACATAAGAAATAGGAGCAGGAGTAGGCCATTGAGCCCTTCGAGCCTGCCCCGCCATTCAATAAGATCATGGCTGATCTGAAGTGGCTCAGTTAACCTGGTCTATTGCATTCACTGCTCCCAATGTGGTCTACTCTACTTTGGGGAGAATGCAGACTGGGTGATCACTTTGCTGAAGATCTTTGGTTTTCTACAAGCATAACCCAGACCTTCCTGTTATCCTGCCCTCATGTCCACATGCCTCTCCTTGGCCTGTTAATGTTCCAATGAAATTCAAAGCAAATTGGAAGAACAGCACCTGATCTTCTGATTGGGCACTTTACGGTCTTCTGAGTTTGACATTGTATTTAACAACTTCAGAGCTTGATCTCTTTCCTCCACCTTATTTCTATTTATTTTCATTTCTTCCATTGTTTTGTCTTTCAATTCTTTTTCATCTAGATTTCCATCTTTTTTCCCACACCATAGCCTCTACTCTCCCCACTTCACTAAGGCCATCTGTAACACATCTCTGGCTGTCCTCTGACACTCTGCTTATCTTTGTTCTGCCACTTACACATTCTGATCTTTAATGGGCCACTACAGCACCCTTCTTTGCCATGATTACCACCATCTATGTTCAGTTTGTCAATCTCTGGCTCTCTATCCAGCCTTCCTCTGCACTTCCCTCTCCCCTCCTCACTACAACAATATAAACCTTCCTATTTTCTATTGCCTTCAGCTCTGATGCAGGGTCACCCAGACTCAAAACATTGGCTCTGTTCTGTCTCCACAGATGCTGTCAGACCTGTTGAGATTTTCTAGCATTTTTTGTTCGTTTCCAGCATCCTCAGTATTTAGCTGTTAGCCGTATCCTCACAAATAACAAATATACTGTACGTGTTGGACAGGTTCAATCTTGGTGGATCTTTACCTGGCTTACATTTATTCTGCACACTGTCAGTCACACCACCCCATTCTGATTCTGTATCTATGAGGTATGACATGAACAAACTATTCAGATAACACACCCTCTCATTACACATCGAGAGTGTCTTGCGCTCTCATTCCAGTGCAATGACTCTGAAGCTCAGAGATTAAAGATGGAGATATTTACTCCAGATAATCTCACGACCAACAAACACCCACATACTGCAGTCCAGATACACAAGCAGCTTTTTCATATTTTAATCTAGATTGTCTATATTTACTTTTATTTACCACTTTTTCTTGGAATGTTGGCATTGCTGGTTCAGCCAGCATTTACTGCTATCTCTAATTGCCCTTGAGAACATGGTGGTGAGCTGCCTTCTTGAACAACTGCACCATATGTGGTGTAGGTACACTCACTGTGCTGTTAGGGAGGGAGTTCCAGGGTTCTGACCCAGTGACATACTCCAAGTCAAGATGATATTTGGCTTGGAGGGGAACTTGTGTGGTGGTGTTCCTAAGTATCTGATGGTCTTGTCCTTCTAGATGGTAGCAGTCATGAGTTTGGAAGGTGCTGCCAAGGGAGCCTTGGTGAGTTGCTGCAGTGCATCTTGTAGATGGATCACACTGCTGCTACTGTGTATCAGTGCTGGAGAGAGTAAATGTTTGTGAAAGGGCTGCTTTGTCCTGGATGGTGTTGAGTTCCATTAGTGTCAGGGGGCTTAGCAGGGTAAATATATGGGGTTACAGGGATAGGGCCTGGGTTGGATTGTTGTTGGTGCAGGCTCGATGGGCTGAATGGCCACTTTCTGCACTGTAGGGATTCTATGAAGTATTTTGGACAAGGGATGAAAAAAATGGCTGCTTGACTGACAAACCAAGTGTCATCCACTTGCTGTCGACTTTCCTATTGGTGAGAGATTTGGTCTGCGCACAGCGTGACCCACCATTCTTTCATTTAGAATCATAGGATTCCTACAGTGCAGAAGAAGGCCATTTAGCCCATCAAGTCTACACTGACTCATACCCAGACTTATCCCGCAACCCCACTTATTTACCCTGCTAATCTCCCTAACCTATATATCTTGGGACACTAAGGGCCAATCCACCTAACGTACACATTTTGGACTGTGGGAGGAAACCAGAGCAGCCGGAGGAAACCCACGCAGACATGGGGAGAACATGCAAACTCCACACAATGACCCAGGGTTATGGGGAGAGGGCGGGAATGTGGAACTGAGCCACGACAGATCAGCCATGATCTTATTGAATGGTGGGGCAGGCTCGAAGGACTAGATGGCCTACTCCTGCTCCTATTTCTTATGTTCTAAAACTGGAATTGAACCCAGGTCCCTGGCGTTGTGAGGCAACAGTAATAACCATTGTTTCATAATTGGACCCTTTGTCTCTTGTCCTGTGAACATAGGACTTAGGAGTAGGGGTAGGCCATTTGGCCCATTGAGTCTGCACGACCGTTCAATAAGATCATGGCTGATTTTGTGGTCTGATCTCCACATTTTTGTCTGCTCCCTTGGCTTAAAAAAGGCTTAGTTCAGCTTTGAGTAAATTTAAAGATGCAGTTTCCACTACCCTCTGGGGATGAGAATTCCACACTCTAACAATCCTCTGAAAGAAAAATATTCTCCTGTCTTAAGAGTGAGATCTTTTATTCTTAAATTGTGACCCTTGTTCTAGTTTACCTGACAAGAAGAAACATCCTTCCCGTATCCATACTCTACAGGCTCCTCGGGTTCATTCATGTTTCAGCAAGATCACCTCTCATTCTGCTATTGTCAATGGGTATAGACCCAACCTGTTCAATCTTTCTTCATAAATCCTTTATCTTGAATGAGTCGAATAAATCTTCTTTGAACAGCTTTTATAGTTGCAATTATAGTTTTTTTCAAAGAAGGAAATCAAAACTATACAGCATTCCAGATGTGGTCTTACAAGACCTGTACAGCTGCTGTAAAATTTCTCTACTTTTGTATTCCATTCTCTTTGGTTGTCATTTGCTTTTCTAATCACTTGCTGTATCTGTATACTGACTGTATATGATTCATGTACCAGGTCACCCAGACCCTTTTATACCACCGAGTTCCACAATCTCTCTCTATTTAAATAATAAACTCCTTTTCTATTTTTCCTATCTGAATGGACTTGTTCATATTTTCCCACATTAAACTCCATCTGCCAAATTTTTGCCCACTCACTTAACCATGTCTATATCTCTTTGCAGACTTTCTGGCCCGAATTTTACCAGCACACCCGTCCCGGAACTAGGGAGTAGCTCCGACAACCTACTCCCCATTCCTACCCCCAACCTCACTCTAATGGATCCCTTTACCAGAGTGTTAGTTTTCGCCACAGGAATTGGCTACCTTGTGGGAGCAAAGAATGGAAGGGAGGGGGGGTATCAGGAGGTCATGAGATGAAACCTTCAGGAACCTGTCCAATCAGAGTTGGTCACCTGAGCTAGGCAAAAATATTTAATTGGTTTTAGGGGAGGCATGAGAGAATTGTGGAGGAGACTGACTGCTTGAGATGGGTGTTCTTACCACCTGGGCTATGATGAATGAGACAGGAAATGAGGTGGTTAGACCTCCAATTTCAATTCAACTCCCTCACCAAAGATAACATCAACTTTAAGACTTTAATGGAGGTATGAAGGAAAGTGCTAAAGGGAAGTTGAGAACCATGCACCAGAACAACAGATGGCTAGTTTAGCCCTGAAAAACTGTTGCATATACAGGGATGTGAGGAAAGCAGGACACTACATAATGTCTTCATTACTAGATTTGGCCATACTCCAATATTTACATAAAAGGAAAGACTTCCATAGGGGAAGTGATGGCCTCGTGGTATTATTGCTAAACTATTAGTACAGAAACTCAGCTAATGTTCTGGGGACCCGGATTTGAATCCTGCCACAGCAGGTGGTGAATTTTGAATTCAATAAAAAGAAATATCTATAATTAGAATCTACTGATGACTATAAAACCATTGTCAATTGTCAGAAAAACCCATCTGGTTCACTCCTGTCCTTTAAAGAAGGAAATCTGCTATCCTCTCCTGGTTATGCCTACATGGCAGCACAGTAGCACAGTGGTTAGCACTGCTGCTTCACAGCTCTAGGGACCTGGGTTCGTTTCCCGGCTTGGGTCACTGTCTGTGTGGAGTTTGCACATTCTCTTCCTGTCTGCATGGGCTTCCTCCAGGTACTCTGGTTTCCTCCCACAGTCCAAAGATGTGCAGGTTAGGTTGATTGGCCATGCTAAAATTGCCGCTTAGTGTCCTGAGATCTGTAGGCTAGAGGGATTAGTGGGTAAATATGTAGGGATAAGGGGATAGGGCCTGGGTGGGATTGTGGTCGGTGCAGACACGATGGGCCGAGTGGCCTCTTTCTGCACTGTAGGGTTTCTATGATTCTACGATGTGTCTTCAGAGCCACAGCAATGTGATTGATTCTCAACTGTCCTTGGGCAACTAGGGATGGGTAATAAATGCTGGCCAGCCAATGACACCCATGTCCAATGAATAAATAAAAAAATTATTTAACATCTTTCAGGATTCATCCCAACACATTGTATAGCTGATTCCGTACAGTCACTGTGGCAAGGAAACGCAGTCGGCAATTTGCGCACAAGATCCCACGAACAGTCGTGCAACAATGACCAGGTAATATTTAGCTTATTGAAGGTTAAATGTTAGCTAGGATATCAGTTAAAGGCTCTTATTTGAAACAGCAGTGTGAGATTTTTTGCATAGAACTGAGAGAGCGGATGGGGCCTCAGATTAATGTCTCACCCAAAGATAGCATTTCTGACAGCTCAGCACTCCCTCAGTACTGCACTGCCTGAACTGCCTGGAGCGGGGCTTTAACCCACAATTTTTAGGATTCAAAAACAAGTCACAGCAGTCACCTGTTTCCTCAGGAAAAGTTACCATGCTAGAGCTGAGAGACTCAAAGAGAAATAGAATTTGAAGGATAACTTGGGAAAAGTTACATTTCCAGTGTCAAAGGCTGGAATATGAAAGAGAAATGTTTATCTAAATGCTGCCAAAGATTAAAAATCCCTCTGTGGAAAGGAAATAAAGAATGAAGGAAGAAAGATGTGAGGAAGATGAAAGGGATGATAAATGTGGATTAGGTCCATATGTGACCCAAATACAAATGGGCCAGAGTTATTTCTTCCAAAATAAGCGTGGAAACTATTAGAACTGTAATCAAGCTGTTTCATAGGGTTACTGAGTGCCTCACAGTAATTGTATGAGGCCATATAAAGATACTTTTAGAGGACATAATCTACAATGCAATATTGACTGCATTTCAAAAAGTATTTCATTGATTGTAAAGCACTTGGAAATGGCTAGTTGTTCTGAAAATGCAATACAAGTTGTCTTTTTTCTTTTTAGATTTATATTAATGATTTGGCTGAGAGTTTAGAAGGCATGGTTTGTAAGTTTGCAGATAGCACCAAGATTGATGGCATAGTGGACAGTGAAGAACGTTGTCTAGGATAGCCAAGGGATCTTGATCAATTGGACCAATGGGCCGATGAATGGCAGATGGAGTTTAATTTAGATAAATGCAAAGTGATGCATTTTGGTAGATCAAATTGGGACAGGACCTACTCAGCTAATAGTTCGGAGAGTTACAGAATAAATTTTTACAAGGATGTTGCCTGGATTGGGAGGCATGCCTTATGAAGATAGGTTGAGGGAGCTAGGTCTCTTCTCCCTGGAGAGACAAAGGTTGAGAGGCGACCTGATAGAGGTTTATAAAATGTTGAGAGGTATAGATAGGGTGGATTCTCGGAGGCTATTTCCCAAGGCTGAAATGGTCGCTACGAGAGGACACAGGTTTAAGGTGCTGGGGAGCAGGTACCGAGGAGATGTCAGGGGTAAGTTTTTCACTCAGAGGGTGGTGAATGAGTGGAATCGGCTGCCGTTGGTGGTGGTAGAGGCGAAATCACTGGGGTCTTTTAAGACACTTCGGGTTGAGTATATGGGATTTAATGGGATTGTGATTTATAGATAGGCCTGGTAGGTATGGATATGATTGGCACAGCTTGTGGGCCGAAGGGGCTGATTGTGCTCTGGTGTTCTATGTTCTATGTTCTATAAATAGATCTAGGGGTACATGTTCATAGCTCCTTGAAAGTGGAGTCACAGGTGGGCAGAGTAGTGAAGAAGGCATTCGGCATGCTTGGTTTCATTGGTCATAACATTGAATACAGGTCATCTGGTTGAAATTGTATTAGACATTAGTAAGGCCACATTTGGAATACTGTGTGCAATTCTGGTCACTCTATTATAGAAAAGATATTATTAAAATAGAAAGAATGCAGAAAAGATTTACTAGGATGCTACTGGGACTTGATGGATTGAGTTATGAGGAGAGGCTGGATAGACTGGGACTTTTTTCTCTGGAGCGTAGGAGACTGAGGGGTGAACTTATAGAGGTCTATAAAATAATGAGGGCGCAGATCAGCTACATAGTCAATGTCTTTTCTCAAAGATAGGGGAGTCTAAAACTAGACGGCATAGGTTTAAGATGAGAGGGGAGAGATACAAAAGTGTCCAGAGGGGCAATTTTTTCAGAGAGAGGGTGGTGAGTGTCTGGAACAAGCTGCCAGAGGTAGTAGTAGAGGCGGGTACAATTTTCTCTTTTAAAAAGCATTTAGATAGTTACATGGGTGTAATGGGTATAGAGGGATATGGGCCAAATGCGGGCAATTGGGATTAGTTTAGAGGTTTTAAAAACAAAAGGTGGCACGGACAAATTCGGCCAAAGGGCCTGTTTCCATGCTGTAATCCTCTATGACTCTCTGACTCTATGAAATTTTCCCAAAGATAGGGGAGTCTAAAACTAGAGTTCACAGGTTTAAGGTGAGAGGGGAGAGATACAAGAGGTTCCAGACGGGTAATTTTTTTCACAGAGGGTGGCGAGTGCCTGGAACAAGCTGCCAGAGATAGTTGTAGAGGTGGTACAATTTTTGTCTTTTAAAAAGCATGTAGACAGTTACATGGGTAAGATGAGGGATATGGGCCAAATGTGGGTAATTGGGACTAGCTTAGTGGTAAAAACTGGGCGGCATGGACAAATTGGGTCAAAGGGCCTATTTCCATGCTGTAAACTTCTATTTATGTGCAAGGCCAAATCTGATCACTTCCTTCTGATCAGGATTCTGTTTCAATTACTGGACTGAAACTGTTGTAGGATGTGGTATGTGCTGGCATGCCTTAGTCATGTAAAGGTTCTCGGCCAGACCAAGGGTTAATCTGGGACTGGAGTTAGAACAGCACCACCCATTGGGTGGTGTATAGTCACATAGTATTAGACTCAGAGGGAACACACAGGAAGCAGCTTGCATGGAGGATCAGCTCCATGCATGACATTAACTGGGAGCTATAAATAAACATTAACAAGAAATGTATATGTTTAAAACTACCAAATCTCAAACTCCTCATAACTGAGACACCAATGATGAACCGGTAATACTACATGGTGCTCAGCAGTGATGCCATATTAGGATAGAAACAACACATACCAAAATTGCAAATGATAGCCTCAGTGACTGTAACACGGGTAAACTATCACTCCTCATTCTTCTCAACCTATCTACAGCCTTTGACACAATTGATCTCACCATCCTCCTCTGCATCCACACCATCACCCATTTCCATCTCTGCCTCACCACATCAGCCATTGAAACCCTCATCCACTTTTTTTCTACCTCTAGACTCAATTATTCTAATATACTCCTGGCTGATCAGCCACATCACTCCATTCATAAACTTAGACTCACCTAAAAGCTATTTTGCTGAATGCAAACTCACCAAGTCCTCTGTCCGTCACCCCTGTGCTCACTGGTCTATATCAGTGCTCAGTCTGGCAACATTTCAATGTTAAAATTCTCATCTTTGCTTTCAGCTCTGTCTGATGTCTCACTCTGACTCTGTAAGGAATCCAGTCCCACTACCCATTGCGATATCTGTGCTCCTCCAATTCTAGTCTTTACATATTCCCAATATTTTTCGTTCCTCGATTGGGGCAATGCCTTCAGCCTCTTAGACCACAAGATCTGGAATTCCTTCCAATAACTGCTCTGCCTCTCACTCACTCTCCTCCCTTAAGATGCTCCCTGAAACCTACTTTTTTGACCAAGCTTTTAATCAATTTTTGTTTGATAATGCCTCTACAAAGCACCTTGGGATAGTTTGTGATGTTAAAGGTGCTACATAAATGAAAATTGTGCTTCTTCCTTCACTCTGAGATTCTGAAACGAGTGAGGGTTCAAGCCTCACTCCAAAGACTTGAACATAAATCTCAGAGGAAATGCTGAGGGGGAGGGGAGCTGTCGGGTCCGATTTTACCATTTGGGGCCTAAGGGCCGGATCTGGGTGTAATACAGATCCGAGCCCGGAATCCTCTGTGCAGCGCGCCCATACGCTTTTTGCCAACTCTGGTCTGGTCCGTGCTGTGGACAGGGCTTAGCGCTGCCGGAATGATCGGAGCTCTGGACTGCGCATGCGCAGTTCGAAAAAAAACTGAAGTAGCGCGCCCAGGCACGAAAGAGAAAAACAGCTGGGGGGCAGGGGGGTGTGGGGTGGGGGGGAGGGGGGAGGTGGTGGTGGTGGTGGTGGTGGCGGGGAGAGGTGGGAGGATGGACTTGAGAGAATCTTGCAAAACCCGACAGTCAAAAGATTTGGGAAAATATTTCAAAATATATATCCCCCCATCCATATTTTGAAATATTTTCCCAATTTTTTTGATTTTCAGGTTTTTAGTTCCTGCAATTATAATTTTGACATTATCTTCCAAAGGGAATTCCTCTAATTTTGTGCAATGTTCAGATGAAAGAAAGGATCCAAGACTGCTCCAGAGGCAGATGAGCTGCACCCAACGTTGCCCATACAAATCACATTCATAAGTAGGGGCACATCTTCCATGGAATGTGAGAGAAGAGTTGCCAATACAAAGTTCTTTTTACTATGGTTGATTTCCCAGATTTAGCAATCTCCTTGAATCTTATTTCCGACCAAGTTCTACTACGGGAGCAATTTTTCCAAGCTCACCACATAACTCTGAACATTTGAGCACCTGGTTCATGGCTACAGGGACATCAACAATCCAGTTACAGATCACAATTATACAGGACACTAATTGTTCACTAGGAAACTGTAGTTTAATTACCTTCCCCATAGATAATTAGGCAGCACAAAGAAGATGCAACATTATTTTCAGTTTGCAAGCTCTCCCAAGTCCATCCTCCCACCCCATCCTTTGCCCCCCACCCCCAACCAGAGATCCATCTGAGCCCACCCCCGCCCTCCTTCACTGGACGCCAGCAGAAGACCAGGAAGGTGCTGCAGACTCTCGGAGGACTGCAGGTTGGAGGGATGACGGAGGGAGACTAGCAATTGAGGTAGGTTGGGGGTGTGCTCTGCTGAGGGGTCCATCCTCCCAGGGGGATCTGATCCGGGGGGGTGGGGGGGGAGTCTGCCAGGGGGCCTGATCTGAAGGAGGGGGTCTGCCAAGGGGGGCCTGCCTCCCAGGGGGAGCTGATCTGGGAGGGTCTGCCGAGGTGGGGGGGGGCAGCCTCTCAATGGGGTCTGATCCGGGGGCGGCGGGGGCGGTGCGGGGGGGGGGTCTGCCGAGGGGGGGCCTGCCTCCGAGGGGGGGGTCTGATCCAGGTGGGGTCTGCCAAAGGGGGCCTGTCTCCCAGGGGGGTCCGATTGCAGGGGTTGGGGGGAGGGTGGTGCGGGGCATCTGCTGGTGTGGTTAGCAGGGGGGGTTGGGGGGAGGTCTGAAAAGGATGGTTGAGGAGGATGGGCTTCGGAGGTTCCCCTGCAGAACAGGAATCGGCTTCGGATTTTTATCCTGCAGGTCTCTTACAGCGCGGATCCGGAATGAACCAGAGAAGATAAAGTGGGATTTGGTGGGAGAGTTGGGCGCGTGGTTCATTAAATCGATTTAAATACACGCTAATGCATTTAAATCATTGGGCTGCCGGATTCAGGCACAGACTGGATCTGCACCTGAATTGGGTGTTGGTAAAGCCGCAATCTGCTCAGATTTGACACCCGAATTTAACCACAATCAGGCGCGAACTTTTGGTAAAATTGGGCCCGTAGTGTCCAATAATAAAAATAAAGGAGCACCTCACTTGATTTTCTACTGGTCTGAATGGGAAAGAAAAGGCTTTGAAACAACCACTCAAGACCAGCTGCCCCTGTGAAGGAAGTGGGGTCAAAGCAAGGTCTGATTGGCTTGTCCTGATGGGAAATTCAAAGAAAAACATTAGAGTTCCAAAAGTGTCCTGGCCAACATTTATCCTCACAATTCATCCAGGTTAAAGTCCAAGCCACAAGCTTCCGGAGTGCTGCCCCTTCATCAGGTGAGTGGGAGTTGTGTTCACAAACAGGGCATTTAAAGACACAAACTCAATTTACAAGATAATGGTTGGAATGCAAGTTTTTACAGGTAATCAAGTCTTAAATGTACGGACAATGTGAGTGGAGAGAGCGTTAAGCACAGGTTAAAGAGATGTGTATTGTCTCCAGCCAGGACAGTTAGTGAGATGTTGCAAGCTCAGGCAAATCACGGGGATTACAGATAGTGTGACATGAACCCAAGATTCCGGTTGAGGCCATCCTCATGTGTGCGGAACTTGGCTATCAGTCTTTGTTCAGCGATTCTGTGCTGTCGTGTGTTGTGAAGGCCGCCTTGGAGAACGTTTGCCCGAAGATCAGAGGCCGAATGCCCGTGACCGCTGAAGTGTTCCCAACATGAAGAGAAAACCCTTGCCTGGTGATTGTTGAGCGGTGTTCATTCATCCGTTGTCATAGTGTCTGCATGGTCTCCTCAAAATACCATGCCTCGGTTTGTCTTTTCCTGCTGCATATCAGCTAGACAATGTTGGCTGAGTTGCAAGTGTATGTGCTGTGTACCTGGTGGATGGTGTTCTCATGTGAGATCATGGCATCCATGTTGATGATCCGGCATGCCTTGCAGAGGTTGCTGTGGCAGGGTTGTGTGGTGTCGTGGTCACTGTTCTCCTGAGGGCTGGGTAGTTTGCTGTGAACAATGGTCTGTTTGAGGTTGTGGAGTTGTTTGAAGGCAAGTACTTCCCTGGAGCGAAGAAACTATGACATCTTTTCCAGAGCCTTCAACATGTCATCAATGAAGACGAACATCTCGCCAAGGCCATCCCCACACCTCCACTTCTTGCCTTCAAACGACCTGCCTTTTCAACTTGCCTTTTTAAATTAACTCCCATCTGCTCCTACTCCCTCAGTGAAACCTCTCTCTTGGTTCTACCTGTGTGATATGACATTTCAACACTGGTGACAGTGGAGACTAAAGTTTCGCAGATCAAACATTGGCAACCATCCTGAACCCAACTAGTTTTTTGTCTAGTAAGATAGATTTAAACTACCCCCATTTATTTCTAATGATTTCAACATGTTGCAGGACATGCTCTTTAGTGATTCCAGGTTTTAAACCAGTTTAAATGATCTGTTTAACAGCAGCAGACAGTGAGTGGTTGAGAATCTTTTAAATCAATCTTTAGAAGAATTTGAATGACCTGAGCTGTAATTAGAAGTTTCAAGGTGAAGCATAAAACGTTTGAACTCTTGTAAAAACAGTATTTTGTTGAGGTAGAGACATAATTATTGACAAAAATATATTGGCTGTGTTATACTCCTACTAGCCAGTCAATGAAGGAAAAAAACGAGAGAGAGTCGAGTAATATTATTCTAGACTATTAATCCAGAAACTCAGCTAACGTTCTGGGGACCCAGGGCCAAATCCTGCCACAGCAGATGGTGGAAGCTGAGTTCAATTAAAACATAATCTGGAATTAAGAACCAACTGATGATTATGAAACTGTGTCGATTGCTGGAAAAATCCTTCTGGTTCACTAATGTTCTTTGAGAACAAAATCTGACATCCTTACCTGGTCTGTCTTACACGTGATTCCAGAGACACAGCAATGTGGTTGACTCTCAACTGCCCTCCAAGGGCAACGAGGGATGGGCTATAAGTGCTGGCCAGTCAGTCTGGTCACACCCATGCCCCATAAATGAAAAAGTTGGTATAGATTTATTCTCAGAGAGAATAATTCCGGTTATATATTTATCTACTGGGAAGGAGTTAGAGAAAGGTGGACCTGTCGGAGAAACACAGACCGGGGAGTGGATAAATAAACAAATAAATAAAAGGAGGCCTATGATTATTACTTTTTGGGAGAGAGGCAAAGATGCCCTGGAGCACCCAGATTTGAAAAAAAGTGAACAGTGACACCACAGGAAATTTGTAAGGTGATTGGATTGCGAATATTGCTGCTTAAGGACGGAGTCTAAAAACTGGATGTGTAAAAAATGTTAAAAGTATTAACAACAAGCAAGAGTAGTTGGCCAATCTTATCTTTTATTTGTAAGTAAATTTATTATCACTAGTGAGGTGTACTAAGTATTAATAGGGTTTAAAACCATAGAATTCCTACGGTGCAAAAGGAGGCCATTTGGCCCATCGAGTCTGCACTGACTCCCGACACAGCACTTTATTCAGCCACACACACTTCCCTATCCTGTAACCCCATGCGTCCACCTTGGATTATCCACCTAACCTGCATATGTTTAGACTGTGGGAAGAAACTGGACCACCTGACGGAAACCCAAGCAGACATGGGGAGAATATACAAATTCCACTCAGACATTCACCCAAGGATGGAGTTGAACCCAGGTTCCTTGCGCTGAGATGCAGCAGTGCTACCACTACACCAATATGTTGCCCTCAATATTGGTAAGATTTATTAATAGCAGTAAGTTTTATTAGTATTAATAAAGATTTATTAATGTTGGTATGGTTTATTAACAATAACAAAGGTTATCAGTTATTGAATAGGTAAATGGCAGGGCTGCTCCAACCTCAACATTGCACATCCTGTGCTCTGTGGGAACTCCAGGATACCTTGTGCTCTGGTTAACCATTTGAGCAGCAAGTGTCGTTGGTTCTAGCAGCTTGTGCTCTGGATTGCAGAACTCGAACAGCAGCTCGCATCATTGTGGTGCATCCATGAGGTTGAGAGCTTGGTGGATAGCAGTTTTATAGATATGATAACCCCACAGCTTGAGAGCATGCAGGAAAACAGGGAATGGTGACCACCTGACAGTCAAAAAGGAACAGGCAGGAGTCCCAAGTGCATCCTACGTTCGAACCAGTACTCAGTTCTGAATACTGACGAGAATGATGGCTCACATTGGGGAGTACAGCCAGAGCCAAGTCCATGGCCACCACAGGTGGTATAAGGAAATCTAGAAGAGCATACTGATAGGTGATTTATTAGGAGAAATCGATAGCAATTTCTGGGGCTGCAGATGTGAGTTCAGGAGGTGGTGTCTTGCGTCCTTGATGACACGGTCTTGGATGTCAGTAAGCATCTGCACTGTGAGAGAGTGTGAGGGAGGTGGGGCATGAACAGCCAGCAGGTGTGGTCTACATCAGTACCAATGATATAGGCAGAAAGGGGGATGTGGGCCTGCAGCCTGAATTTCAGAAACTAGGTAGAAAATGAATAATCAGGGCATCAAAAATAGTGTCAGGGTGATGTACAATGTGACAGGCATGTGTTCCTGTGTCTTCTGGGATGGGGAGGAAGTAAAGTGGTGGAATGTTGGAGGGAATGAGTCATGGAATTGTAGAATCCCTACACAGCAGATGGCCCATTGACTCTGCACTGATTTTTGGAGAGCGCATTTTACCCAATCCCTTTCCCCATAACCCATTTTTACTCTGCTAATCTCCCCTAATCGACACATCTCGGGACACTAAGGGAGAATTTATTATTGGCCAATCTATCTAACCTGCATATCTTTGGAATGTGGGAGGAAACCAGAGCACCTGGAGGAAACCCATGCCTACAGTCACCCAAGGCCGGAATTGAACCCAGGTTCTGACGCTGAGAGGCAGTAGTGCTAGCCACTATGCCACTGTGCTGCCCTAATGGAAGCACTTTGTTCCTTCCAGAAGAAACAAAGTCAAATGTGGAGGGGGAGTGAGGACAGGCTGGAGGGGGATAGCAAAGCTAGTGTTCCTCAGTCATGCAAGGAACAGGCATTGGAAGTGGCCTGCGAGTGTACAGCTCAGTCCACAGGTACCAGAGATGCAGGGGTGTCCGATGAGTGAAAGCGTCCAATGGAAAGGAAAGAGATTGGTGTAGCGTCTCAGAGTTGTGGGATTGTAAGGCTGGCGTGTGAAACGCATTTACTCCCATTGCTTGTGCAGTCAAGTGTATTTGCTTAGCCAGACATCAAGTGTAGCAAGACAGCAGGCAGCACACAGTCAGACTTTGTAATGATGGTCAGAGGTGACATTTATGCCTCCTCCCTCGGATGCCTCATCATCATGAGTGACCTTCAGGACCCCTTCTTGACCCCCAAAGAGGAACATCTGTCAGACACACTCACATCACATTCTCCCTCTGCAGCACCCACCACTGCAGATACAAACACATCAGTGGGCGTAAGTGTCTCAGATTGGATGGTAGCATAATGGTGAAGGCACATTGCACTTGCCTGAGGAGCTGTACGAGACAGAGAGTGCACGGGGTGCTGGTAATTGGTGGAGTTGTCACTCAGCATAGGGACCATGCTGGGTCTGAGTCATGGCAGATGCTGGATATCCAGTGGAATATGTGGCAGGGTCAGTGTGCCATGTCTGAGTGTTGGAGGAGACCATGAGGAACGTGAGCCCCATGTTGGTCCAGAGCTCTGGGACTCCTCCACAGAATGTGTGGCAACTCTGAAGGAAAAGCAGCTCCAGCAACTTAATCAGAGATTTTGTGGCTGCATTGAGAGCTGCAAGCCCATACTGTGGCAATGACCTCAGCAGGTCATCCACTGCCAATGCAAGCGATGGATTAGGTACCGAAAACTCTGCTAGCTGCTCCTCCATTGATAGTGAGCAGGGACATTCAAACCAACCTCATGCCAATGAATCAACTGTAGTGCCATGCAAATGGGGGCTCCTCTTGGGGTGCTCCCAAGATCATGACAGCAGCTTGCCCTCCCCAAGTTGTAGCATTTGCAAATAGAGGTTTAAGTTGCCCATAAGAGGTTGTCACGGGCGATTCATATTTCCTTGGCATGTGTGCACTAATTCATTTATATATTGCCTTCACATAGATCTCTCACTGAGCTCTGGAATGAACACGAGGTGTAAAAGTTCAAGGCAGTGACCTTAAGAGACATGGGCCTAGGATAGCCACCTACACCGCTGAAGGTGATCTCTGGACCAATCATGGAGCTGACAATCTTCCTGGAGAGGTACTGGATCTCGGACATGTCCAGCCTGCAGGAGTGCTGCCTGCAAACTTTGCCTGCTGAATAATGGCACCTTCTCCAGATCCCTTTACTTTGCACTTCCTGCTGGCCCTGCACGCTTTCTGTCTGCGTCTCTCAGTCCATTGGTCCCACTCTAGGCCACTGCCTGTGGGCAGCAGGAATCCTCCCCCTTCTGGCACTCTCTTCCTCTTCTGAGGATGTCTTCCCCAGCAGAGGACACAATTCCCATTTCTGTACTAATCTGCGCGAGGATATTTTGGCCCTGGAGGGAGTGCAGAGGAGGTTTACTAGGCTGATACCGGAGTTGAGGGGATTGAGCTATGAGGAGAGGCTGAATAAACTAGGCTTGTACTCGTTAGAGTTTAGAAGAATGAGGGGAGATCTCATTGAGACGTATAAGATGATGAATGGGATGGATAGGATAGAGGTGGAGAGACTCTTCCCGCTCAAAAAAGACAGTAGAACCAGGGGGCACAGCCTCAAGATAAAGGGGAGGCGGTTTAGAACGGAGTTGAGGAGGAACTTCTTCACTCAAAGGGTGGTGAATCTCTGGAATTCTCTGCCCGTTGAAGTGGTGGAGGCTGCCTCGCTAAATATTTTTAAGAAGCGGGTTGATGGGTTCTTGATAAGAGAGGGGATTAAGGGTTATGGGGAGAGGGCGGGAAAGTGGAACTGAGCCACAACAGATCAGCCATGATCTTATTGAATGGCGGGGCAGGCTCGAAGGGCTAGATGGCCTACTCCTGCTCCTATTTCTTATGTTCTTATGTTTTCCAGAAGATCTGCACTGAAGGGGCTTATTGACAGAAGGTCTGTGGAAAGCACAGAGTTCTCCAGAACAACACAAAAGTACCAGAAACCAGGACCGAACTGCTCACAGCCAAACTCATAACTATTGACGTTTGCATCTGTCTGTGGGCCATTCAGCCCACTCTCGATGTAGACTCCAGGAAACCTGCCTAGCAGAGTGACCTTTGTGCTGAGCCCTCTGGCTCTCCAAATTCAGCGTGTGTCCACTGATTAAAATATTGTGAGGTGGTGCGATGACATCAGGACATAACCCCACCCCCCCCAACTTCATTGCTCGCCCCTTTCCAAATGATCAGGACCGCCAGGTGCCCACAACATGTGCTTAAAATTCTGACTTTGACATCATTCCTTACATGTTGCATATTCAAGATGCCACACAACACTTTTTGCAACCCACTGTATTAACAGTCTCCCCCCGCCCCCCACTGTCAGTTAACGGGGAAATCAGCTATGACACTGTCTCTCTGAAAGCTGAAGAAGTCAGTGCAGACTCAATGGGCTGAATAGCCTCTTTCTAGGATTTTATAAAATTGTATTACAGTAGCGTATAGAATACAACCACACAAACATATATATAAAACTTGTAATCTAACCTCTATGTCACTGTTTCACTTTCTGAGCTGCATGTTTGGAGTCTGACCTGTACACTTTGTTGCTTAGAAAACTGGTGTAAAAGTGCTGAATGCATTGATTATACCATTAGAATTCACATACTACTGTCATAAACACTTCATTCTAATAGGATTTGTGTGTGAAGTAGTGGAGTTAATTAATCAAAGTCACACTTCTCGGGCTCCTCCTTCACTTCTTCCAAATTACCCACAAAGAACTCATTAGTCGTCTTGATCTATCTTGTCAAACAGTTAACCCTGGGTTCTTGCAATATCGTGATGTGGAGGTGGCGGCGTTGGACTGGGGTAAACACAGTAAGAAGTCTCACAACACCAGGTTAAAGTCCAATAGGTTTATTTAGTAGCAAAATCCATTTGCTTTCAGATCGCTGTTCCTTTGTAAGGTAAGTGGGAGTTCTGATCACAAACGGCATGTAAAGACACAAACTCAATTTACATGAATAATGATTGGAATGCGAATCTTTACAGCTAACCAAGTCTTAAAAGTACAGACAATGTGAGTGGAGAGAGCATTAAGCACAGATTAAAGAGATGTGTATTGTCTCCAGACAGGACAGTTAGTGAGATTTTGCAAGTCCGGGCAAGTCGTGGAGGTTACGGATAGTGTGACATTAACCCAAGATCCCGGTTGAGAATGTCCTCGTGTGTGGAACTTGACTATCAGTCTCTGCTCAGCGACCCTGCGCTGTCGTGTGTTGTGAAGGCCGCCTTGTAGAACACTAATCCAAGATCAGAGGCCGAATGCCCGTGTCTGCTGAAGTGTTCCCCAAAAGGAAGAGAACGTTCTTGCCTGGTGATTGTCGAGCTGAGTTCATTCATCCGTTGTCGTAGCGTCTGCATGGTCTTCCCAATGTACCGCGCCTTGGGACATCCTTTCCTGCAGTGTATCAGGTAGACAACGTTGGCCAAGTTGCAAGACTGTGTACCTGGTGGATGGTGTTCTCATGTGAGATGATGGCATCCGTGTTGATGATCCGGCATGTCTTGCAGAGGTTACTGTGGCAGGGTTGTGTGGTGTTGTTGTCACTGTTCTCCTGAAGGCTGGATAGTTTGCTGCGGACAATGGTCTGTTTGAGGTTGTGCAGTTGTTTGAAGGCAAGAAGTGGGGGTGTGGGGATGGCTTTGGCAAGATGTTCTTCTTCATCAATGACATGTTGAAGGCTCCGGAGGAGATGTCGTAGCTTCTCCACTCCAGGGAAGTACTGGACGTCAAATAGTACTCTGTCCTCTGTGTTTGTCTTCTGAGGACGTTGGTGCGGTTTTCCACTGTGGCGCATCGGAACTATCGATTGATGAGTCGAGCGTCATATCCTGTTCTTATAATAGCATCTTTCAGCGCCTGGAGGTGTCTGTTGTGATCCTCCTCTTCTGAGCAGATCCTGTGTACTCAGAGGGCTTGTCCGTAGAGGACGGTTTCTTTCATGTGCTTAGGGTGGAAGCTGGAGAAGTGGAGCATCGTGAGGTTATCCGTGAGCTTGTGGTACAGTAAAGTGCTGAGGTGACCATCCTTAATGGAGATGTGTGTGCCCAAGAATGCATCGATCCAGACAGTAGTCCATGGTGAGTCTTAATGCTCTCTCCACTCACATTGTCTGTACCTTTAAGACTTGATTAGCTGTAAAAATTTACATTCCAATCATTATTCTGTAAATTGAGTTTGTGTCTTTATATGCCCTGTTTGTGAACAGATCTCCCACTCACCTGATGAAGGAGCAGCACTCCGAAAGCTAGTGGCTTTTGCTACCAAATAAACCTGTTGGACTTTAACCTGGTGTTGTGAGACTTCTTATTGTTCTTGCAATATCACCATGGTTACTTGACGCAAAACATTCCCCACAGGATGAATAGACTCCCACTTAGGAAGGAAAAAAGAGACCTTTCAGTTGAATCTTTCATGACTTCAGCAGATTCCAAAGTGCTTTACAAGCCCAGAAAATAAAGTATGTGTGCTTTGAAGCATGCTCACTGAATAGCCTCCTTCTGCACTATAGGATTCTATGCGGAGGAATTTCTTGAAGATTGTTAGTCTGCAGAATTCTGTTCCCCAGAGATCAACGGTTACTGTAATGCAGGAAATGTGTAACAAGCAGTCCTGACATGATAAGGTCATCTGTTTTAGTGAAACTGGTTGAGGGATAAATATTGGCAGGGAGAACTTTGCTGATCTTTTTCAGAATGGTGCTCTGGAATCTTTCATAAGATACAGGAAAAGGAAGAGGCAATTCTGTCTCTTGAGCCTGCTCTACCATTCATTAATATGACTCATCTGATTGTGGTCTTAACTTCATTTTCCTGTCTGCAACCCCATAACCTTGGATTCCTTTTATATTCTCTAACTCAGCTTTGAATATATTCACTGACCTCTAGGGAAGAGAATTCCACAGACCAACAATCTTCAGAAGAAATTCCTCTTCATAGAATCCTACAGTGCAGAAGGAGACCATTCTGCCCATTGAGTCTGCACCGACAACAATCCCACCCAGGCCCTATCCCTGTAACCCTATACATTTACCCTACTAATCCTGCCAACCTTTATATCCTAAGGGACAATTTAGTATGGCCAATCAACCTAACCCACATATCTTTGGGCTGTGGGAGGAAACCAGAGCACTCAGAGGAAGCCCATGCAGACACGGGGAGAATGTGCAAACTCCGCACAGACAGTGACCCAAGCTGGGAGTCGAACTCGGGTCCCTGGAGCTGTGAGGCAGCAGGGCTAACCACTGTGCCACCGTGCCACCTTTTTCCATCTAAAATAGGAAATACCTCATTTTTAAACTGTGGCTCTAGTTCTGGAATCCCCCACAAGGGAAATACCCTCTCAGCATCTACTCCGTCAAGCTTCTTCAGAATCTTATGATTTTACGTTCCAATAAGACCAGCTCTCATTCTTCTAAACCCCAAAGAGTATAGATCCAAACTGATCACCTTTTCCTTGTAGGACAACCCCGTCAGCCCTGGAATCAGCGAGTGAACTTTCTCTGGCCTGCCTCCAATTCAAGTATATCCTCTCTTAAACGAGGAGACCAAAACTGCGCATTACTCATAGGGCGGAATTCTCTCATGCTCTTGCCAGAGGGTTCAATGGCAGGCGGGAGAAGGGGGTGGGTGGTGGGAGAGTTCTGCAGCAGCCCAAAAATCAGTCTTATGCCGGCGTGAATTTCCCATGGGATGATCCATTGGTGCCAGCCATGGCAGATTGCAAAACCTGCTGGAGGCAGAAGCTGATGTGCATTCTGTTAACGGGATGCAGATAAAGCCTCGACTGGAATCTTCTCACCACGCTCAATTCTCCGACAGCAAATATGTCCGTCCACAACATGTCTGCAACAACTTGTGGCACACTGGTTAGCACTGCTGCATCACAGCGCCAAGTTCGATTCCCAGCTTCAGTCACTGGCTGTGAGGAGCTTGCACTGTCTCCTTATGTCTGCGTGGGTTTTCTCCAGCTGCTCCGATTTCCTCCCACACTCCAAAGATGTGCGGGTTAGGTTGATTGGCCATGCAAAATTGTCCCTTAGTGTCAAGAGGTTAGCACGATGAATAAGTGGGGTTATGGGCCTGTGTGGCATTGTGGTCGGTCTCAATAGGCCAAATGGCCTCCTTCTGCAGTGTAGAGATTCTATGATTCTACGAACGTGTCGTGCAGAAGTTGGGACTCACCAGAACAGAGCCTGGCTCAGCCTCCAGGTTAGAGGCCACCAGCAATCCTGGACCCCAGAACGGTACAGCAGTGGTGGGTTGGGGGGGCATCTATTGGTTGCATCTTCCATATTCACATCATTGAAGAGGTCAATCTTCCAGCCTCAGTGTAGTCTTGGAGATCCATCTGCTTTCTTCAAAGGTGGGTGGACAATGTTAGGTGTCTTTTAAATATGGCACCCAGATATGATGATGGGATGATGCCATCAGTCCAACCTGCCATGGAATATGGCTCTAAATCCTGGGTACACAATTAATAAGCCTGGGACTGGGAGATATGGTGTTGTTTCCAGCCGACTTCTGCAGTGGGAAAATTCCCCATTCCTAGCCCTGCTACAAGAGATGGGATGGGAGATGGGATGTGGTCTCACCAACTCCCTGTGCAGCTCGAGAAAGACTTCCCTACTTTTATACTCCATCCCCTGGGCAATAAACATTCAATTTATCTTCCTAATCACTTTGCTGCATAGTATGCTAACTTTTTCTTATTCATGTACAATGACACCCGGGTCCCTCTGTGCAGCAGATTTCTGTATTCACTCTCCATTTAAATAATATTCTGCTTTTGTATTGTTTTTGCCAAGTGAGGACCCAAATTATACTCCATCAGCCAATTTCTTTTTTGCCCACTCCCTAAACATTTCATATCCAGCAGAGAAGGGCAAACAAGGCCTGTGTTTAACACCTCATTTGAAAGACTACACACTTCCAACACGATGCTACCCTCACACTGGAGTGTCAGCCTGGATAATAGGCTCAGTCTCTGGAGTGAAGCTTTCTGAGCGATCCAAGATTGACAGCACAGAAACTCAAATCCATGTTCACTTTAGACGTTGGCTGAGTAACAGATCATAAAGTAAACCTTTCCTAAGATCTGTGACCATTTCAAAATAGCTGAAACCCATGACTAGAAATCACTTACATTGTTAATATTCAGCCTCCCACCAATCAATAAAACATTCCTGATGCTGGACGTACAGTGGGTCAAAGGTCAAATATCATTCACTAAACTAAAAGGTGGCTCAGGATCATCCAGACCAGATAATAATAATTGATCTCACAGGAGTCTTGACATTATTTCAAGGGAAATTTGACGAAACTGAGGGCTCAAAGCTTGGGAAGGCAGCCCATTACAGACTGGGAGGCCGGTACTGTTTGCCTTTATTCCATTCAGATATCCAGGTTGAAGATTGCCAATCAGATGCGTTATATTTAATGATATGTTATTTGTTGCTACGGTACGTTTGGAGTCAATTCAGTTTGTAATAGCATGCTGCTGTCAGGATCACATAGATACGGGTTAAAATCCCACGCCAAAGATTGGAGTCCTGATCAGATAAAAATGCAGACACACAGGAATGACACAGCAGATCTAGGCTGGCATTCCAGTGTAGTATTTTTTAGATTTCAGTTTATGGGATACGAGTATCGCTGATTAGGCCAGCATTCATTGCCTATCCCTAATTGCCCTTTAGGTGGTGCTGAGCTGCCTTCTTGAGACACTGCAGTCCCTGAAGTACAGGTAGACCTGCTGTTAGAGAGGAAATTCCAGGATTTTAACCCAGCGACAGTGAAGGAATTGCAATATATTTCCAAGATGTGGAGATGTCGGCATTGGACTAGGATAAACACAGTAAGAAGTCTCGCAACACCAGGTTAAAGTCCAACAGGTTTATTTGGTAGCAAAAGCCACTAGCTTACAGAACGTTGCTCCTTCATCAGTTAAGTGGGAATTCTGTTCACAAACAGGGCATTTAAAGACACAAAGTTAATTTACAAAATAATTGTTGGCTTTAAGACTTGATTACCAGTAAAGACTCGCATTCAACATTATTTTGTAAATTGAGCTTGTGTCTTTAAATGCCTTGTTTGTGAACAGATCTCCCACCTGACGAAGGAGCAGTGCTCCGAAAGCGAATGCCTTTTCCTACCAAATAAACCTGCTGGACTTTAACCTGGTGTTGAGAGATTTCTTACTGGATATATTTCCAAGTAAAGATGGTGAGTGACTTGGAAGGAAACCGTCAGGTGGTGGCATCTGCTATTCTTGTCCTTCTAGGTAGTAGTGGTCATGGCTTTAGAAGGTGTTGCCTAAGGAATCTTGGTGAGCTCCTGCAATGCATCTTGTAGACAGTATACACTGCTGCCACTGTGCATCTGTGGTATCATAGAATCCTACAGTGCAGAAGGAAGCCATTCAGTCCATTGAATCTGCACTGACTACAGTCCCATCCAGGCCTTATTCCTGTAATCCCATGCATTTACCCTAGCTAGTGCCCCTGACGGTTAGGGACAATCTAGCATGGCCTAAACTGCACATCTTTGGACTTGGGAGGAAACTGGAGCACCCGGAGGAAACCCACACAGAAAGGGGGAGAATGTGCAAACGCCACACAGACAGTGACCCAAGCCAGGAATCGAACCTGAGTCCCTGCACTGTGAGGCAGTAGTGCTAAGCAGTTTGCCACCATGCTGGAATGGTGGAGAGTCGACATTTGTGGAATACCGAGTGAGTGCTGCCTGTCGGATGTTCTGTCCTTCAGATGGGATGTTAAACCAAGGCCCCTTTTATCAGATGAAAGTTTGTGGGAGTTTGCTACGTGTAAATTGGTTGACACATTTTCTATCTTGCAATGGTTAGAACACTTGAAAAATGCAACATTGATTATAAAGCACTTTGAGAGGGCTTGAGATTATCAAAGATGCTCCTATACAGAGAGAGTGCAATAGTGAGCAGGATCTGAGCCCACATTCTCTGCGAGATTGCGGACAGGGGCAATCCTGTCCAGATCACGATTTTTGATTTTTGCCACCCCTCACTGGTGATGTAATCAGTTACATGCCCATAAATGCGTGTAAACCTGATTTTAATATATGTAAATAAATTTATATCTAACTAAAGACTCCTCTCGCCAGAGAGTCCTCTCCCCCTTCACTAAATTGTCAGCGAGGTTTACAACAGGTTCACCCAGATGTGAAACTGTCATGGGTATTCCCCCGATCTCTGGGGACACAAAGGTCACTGGAGCCCCCAGGGGTGAGGGACATGGCAGGGCAGTTCCCTGACACTGCCATCCCTGTGCTGGGGCAGTGTCAGAGTGAGCCATAGGGGAAGCCTCATGTGGCAGGGTGGTGGGGGAAGTGAACAGAGGGATAGGGAGGGTGGTGATGAATTTGGTGGGGAGGGGGGTGGTGGGGGGGGGGCGGGGAAGGGGGCAGTGCCACCGATGATTGGGGGGTAGAGGGTGCAGAACAAGGGGGCTAATGTCAGCGATGATCGGGAGGGCAGGGGTGGTGGGGAAACAGGGAGGGATAAAACTGGCCAGTGGAACTGGCGGGTACTACACTAGTTTTCTCACCAGGACTGACATTCTGCCAAATTCTCTTAAGATTCTGCCCACTGTCAAAATGGCCAACTTTCAAAACCAATGTGGCAAAACTAAATTACATTCCCTTTCTCCCATTCCACCATCCCCCACCCTCATTGTATAAATCTCCACTGATTCTCTTTGCTCTCAGCTCTGAATAAGGGTCATCTAAACTTGAAACGTTAGCTCTATTATCTCCCCACAGATGCTGTCAGACCAGCTGAGATTTTCCAGCATTTTCTGCTTCTATGACAAAACTAAATCTGTAGACTTTCAATAGAACAGTGTAAAAGTCCCTCCCACACAGGGATGTAGGATCGATTAGTGTCCAACAAATTCGTTCATCAGTGGGCTGGTTGCAAACTTGAATCAGACCATCAGCAGTTCTACATTAAATTTGTCCCACTGAACAAGTATCAGAGCCCTACCCGTTACCTTGTAATGTGGATCAGGAAGACCAGCTCTGTCCCTCCCTCAATCGTTTCATGTGTTGAACTATGATAGCTGCTCAGGTCAATGGCTAAACTGCCACCATTTCTCAGCCATACAATTCTGCAGCAGGTACTGAACCAATCACGAACATCCTTTCTTCAAGAAGGACAATACATATTTCTGCTGAGATTCAGAGTTACAATCATAGAGCCATGACAGTTTAGAAGGAGGCCATTTGGCCCATCGAGTCTGCACCGACCATAATCCCACCCAGATTCTATCCCTACATCCCCATGTATTTACCCTAGCTAGTCCCCCTGACACTAAGGGGCAATTTAGCGTGGCCAATCCACCTACCCATACATCTTTGGAACGTGGGAGGAAACCGGACCACCCAGAGGAAAGCCAGGCAGATATGGCGAGAATGTGCAAACTCCATACAGACATTGATCCAAGCTGCGAATCAAACCTGGGATCCTGGCAGTGTGAGACAGTACTAACCACTGTGTCACCGTGCTGCTCACAGCTCTTACTGTGAGGAAAGAAAAGAAACACTTCTCTCTGTGTTGTGGTTTCCCCTGTCGGAATCACATTGGAAAAGACAACGGCACCAGGCCAAAACTCTTTCTAGCTTAGTTGAAAGGTGATTCATTTACAGAGATGCAAGATTCAATATCTCATCGTGTTCCCCAGTCAATCAGAGCAGGAAATCAACATTGCAAGGGAAAAATAAATTGCACAGTTCAGTTCACTGGGGCCAATCTCTCCTAACCTCGTTACTTTAATCCTCTTGAGGTGCCCATCCAGTTTCCTTTACCTCACTCAATAACGTCTTCGTAGAAAATAAATTAATATTTTTGATTTATGCTCCTGCTGTGAAAACGACAACCTCCCCCTTCTGCCCTTCCCCCGCCCTCCTCAGTTATTTTTGTATCTTCAGCGCTCTGGGCACAAGTGTGGAATAGTGAAAGGATTCATTGGCAGATTAACAGTCTGACAGGCAACCACTGGAACACTCTTTCCATACCCGTGACCATTTCTACACTAGGCGACTTGGTGGTTAGTCTCATTGGGCAGGAGGGTTTTATCAGCTCCCATGACCTATGCAAAGAGTTTATTTTTTAATTCATTCAAGGAATGTGGACATCTAGACCAGAATTTATTGCCCATCCCTAATTACCCTTGAGAAGGGGTTACTGAGTTGCCTTCTTGAACTGTTGCCAGCCCCTGAGGTGTAAGATACAACAACAGTGCTGTTGAGGAGGGAGTTCCAGGATTTTGACCCAATAATGGTGGAGGAATGGCGATAAATAAAGTCAGGATGGGGGAGGGGCAAATGCATACCCACACCCATAAGCTTCCTACTGGATTTCAACCTAGAACTGGAGTTAAAGCCTCTGCTAATCACCAGTGTCTGGGGTGGGATTTGAACCCAGCACCCTCAGAAGTGGCACTGAGCCAAATTGTTCCCTTAGGCCTCTCATCAAAGACAGAATCACACACTGAGCGTGTATCATAATGTCGCTGCTGCCGGCGAGTTATTCTAGAGGAATGACAGATACATTGCTCCTCTGTTATCAGTATCACACCACCAGCATTGAAGCTTTTCCAAACAGCTTCCTGTCACCACTTCGTCTGAGGTATAATTAAAAGAACACAACACTCCTGTTTGGTTGAATCCCTTTCTCATTCTCTCAGTCACATTTCACTGCACCCATCTTCCGTTCCCAGGTCACTCTCTCAGGTTCTCTGGACTACCAATCCATTATTTCATGAAACAGAATTGCAGCTTATTGCTACAAACTGGGTTCATCCAACTCATTCTTCATGACACATCTTGACCTTGTGTGATCTTCAGCCCTCCTTGAACCTGTAATTGTCTACAAATTTGGATTGAGGTATGTCAAATATAAGACGCATCTACTTTCCCATAAACACCCCTCAAACTCTCTTGCCTAGTCTCCACACAATCATAGGGATGCAGGAACAGGAGGAGGTTATTTGGCCCCTTCAGCTTGCTCTGCCATTCTATCAGATTACACTGATCTACACTTCAACTCAATTGACCCGAGTAATTCCACCACACCACCATCCAAACCACATGCGCGCACATTTGCACACATGGATCAGCTCTAAAGCTGCTTTTTATAAAAATCTCACCAATACTAAACTGGTAAAATGCAATTAGCAAACAAATACCAGGAGCTGTCTCCTGACAATACTCACTGTAAATTACTGAAAGAGGAAAGGAGAATTTTGGGAATAACACTTCCTTGCAATAGTGAGGGAAATGTCTGGGGTGCCACGGGAAATCAAACACTTTCTGGAAGTGTGTGCTGTTCCCCAAACTTCGAATACACCACTAGCACATCTCATGTGGAGTTGCTCCTGGCATGAATTTGACATTTCAGAAGAAAAGAAAGAACTTGCAACTCTACAGCACCTTTTAGAAAACTGGGGCCTCTAAATGTCCTTTGCATCCAATAGAAACTCAGCAGCCAAATTGTGCACAGCAAAATCCCACACAGCTTTGTGCTATAGTATAGCCAGGTGACAGAATTTTGATTGCATGGAGGATTTACAGACCTAATGGGTTCCTTGTTGTTCAGCATAGTGCATACTCTGCAGTTGCTTTGTGCCTGAAGCGTGCACCCATTATATTGGTAAAGACCCATAGGCACCCAGAGCAAGAAAATGGAAAAGGTGTCAAGCTCTTTGTCCATGTCAATGGAGCTCCCCTTTGCAAAATTGGAATGCGAGTGACCACAATGTCTGGCGTGCACACTACAGCCGGGCTTGTCCATTGCTTGGCAACCAAACCGGCTGAGGGAAGTTGCCACTGTGAACATTTTGTTCAAATCAGTTTTAACTGCAAGGAAAGAGAGGCTGGCATTCATACACTGTCGACCATGTCTTCATGATGTCCCAAAGCATCTTATGACCAATGGGGGTGACACAATGGCATAGTGGTTAGCGCTGCTGCCTCACAGCACCAGGGACCTGGGTTCAATTCCAGCTTTGGGTAATTTTCTGTGTGGAGTTTGCATATTCTCCCTGTGTCTGTGTGGGTTTCCTTTGGATGCTCCAGTTTCCCACTCACAGTGCAATGATGTGTGGGCTAGGTTGATTGGCAATGCTAAATTGACCCTATTGTCAGAGGGAACAGCAGGATAAATATATTGGGTTACAGGAATACAGCCTGGGCAAGAATGTGGTTGTTTCAAACTCAATAAGTCTTTCTGGGGCTTCTTTCTGCCCTGTAGGGATTCTATGATTCAGTGGAGTAAAATGTATAAATTACAAACACCTTCCCAACTGGCATCATCTGTCTTTTCCTGGTTCCCAATTTCACAAAAAACCCTGCTGTTGCCTCGTGAACACACACACACACACACACACACACACACACACACACACACACACACACACACACACACACACACACACACACACACACACACACACACACAGGACCATAGAACGATAGAAAATTAAAGCTCACAAATAGGCCTTTTGGCCCTTCTTGTCTGTGCCAAACCACTTTTTTGCCTAGTCCCACAGACCTGCACTTGGACCATATTCCTCTACACCCCTCTCATCCATGTACCTGTCCAAGTTTCTCTTAAATGTTAAAAGTGACCCTGCATTTACCACTTTATCTGGCAGCTCATTCCACACTCCCACTACCCTCTGCATGAAGAAGCCTCCCCTAATATTCCCTTTAAACTTTTCTCCTTTCACCCTTAACCCATGCCCTCTGGTTTTTTTCTCCCCTAGCCTCAGTGGAAAAAGCCTGCTTGCATTCACTCTATCTATACCCGTCAAAACCTTATACACCTCTATCAAATCTCCCCTCATTCTTCTACGCTCCAGGGAATAAAGTCCTAACCTAAATAAAGTCCTGTCCCCCTGGGGGGGACAGCTCATCTGAGGGAGGAAGCGATGGCCAGCTCTCTAGAGCTGAGCCAGTGAGCCAAAAAATCAAAAAGGGAAGCAGAAAGGTAGTATTAATAGGGGACTCCACAGTGAGGGGCGCAGACAGGCGTTTTTGTGGACGTAGAAGGGAGTCGCGGATGGTGGTTTGTCTCCCTGGGGCTGGGATCCAGGATGTCTCTGGGCGGGTCCCAGACATCCTGAAAGGGGAGGGTGAGGAACCGGAGGTAGTAGTACATATAGGTACTACTGATGTAGGTAAGAAGAGGGAGGCACTTGTGAAAAAGGACTATAGGGAACTGGGTAGGCAGCTGAGGAAGAGAAAAGCGAAGGTAGTAATCTCAGGATTGCTGCCTGTGCCAAGGGAGAATGAGGGAAGAAATGAAATGAGGTGGAGGGTGAATGCGTGGCTGAGGGACTGGTGTAGAGGGCAGGGATTTCGGTTCCTAGATCACTGGGACCTCTTTAGGGGTAGGTGGGACCTCTATAGTAGGGACGGGTGGCACTTAAATACCAGGGGGACTAGTATCTTGGCGGGAAGACTGGCTAAGGCTACCGGGGGGACTTTAAACTAGAAAGGATGGGGGGAGGGAACTGTGTTGGGGAAACTGGGACGGAGGAGGTTCGCTCCCAGGTAGGGGAGGACCGCAGGCAGTATGCGAGGGAGGTTAGACAGGTGGTGGAGATGGGAAATGCCCAGACTGAGGGGCTGAAGTGTATATATTTTAATGCAAGGAGTATAGTGAATAAGGTAGATGAGCTTAGGGCGTGGATAGCTGTTTGGGATTGTGATGTGGTGGCCATTACGGAGACTTGGATGTCTCAGGGACAGGACTGGGTACTTCAGGTGCCAGGCTTCAGGTGCTTCAGGAAGGACAGGGAGGGTGGCAGAAGGGGTGGTGGCGTGGCACTGTTGATCAGGGAAAGTGTCATGGCTACAGAGAAAGAGGATGTCGTGGAGGGATTGTCTACAGAATCTCTGTGGGTGGAAGTTAGGAACAGCAAAGGGTCAAAAACTTTGCTGGGTGTAATCTATAGGCCGCCCAATAGTGACAGGGAAGTTGAAGTGCAAATAGGGAAACAGATTCTGGAGAGATGTTTTAATAACAGAGTTGTCGTGATGGGAGACTTCAATTTCCCAAACATCGACTGGAATATCCCTAGGGTAAGGGGTATAGATGGGGAGGAGTTTGTTAGGTGTGTTCAGGAGGGTTTCCTGACGCAGTATGTGGACAAGCCTACGAGGGGAGAGGCTGTACTTGACCTGGTACTGGCGAATGAACCAGGGCAGGTGACGGATCTTTCGGTAGGAGAGCATCTTGGATATGGTGACCATAATTCTATCTCCTTCACAATTGCGTTGGAACGAGATAGGATCAGGCAGGCTAGGAAGGTGTTTGTCTGGGGTAAGGGGAGATACGAAGAAGTCAGGAAGTTACTTGGACAAATAAACTGGAAGGAGGCGTTCTTAGGGAAAAGTACCGAAGGAAGGTGGCAGATATTCAAGGAATGTGTGTCTGGAGCTCTGAATGACAACGTTCCGATGAGACGAGGGGGTTTTGGTGGGTCGAGGGAACCGTGGTGCACAAAGGATGTGTTGAACCTAGTCAGGAAGAAAAGGAAGGTGTACAAGAGGTTCAGGGAATTAGGAGATGTTAAAGATCTTGAGGAGTATAAGGACTGTAGGAGGGAACTTAAAAGGGAAATTAGGAGAGCCAGAAGGGGTCATGAGAAGACCTTGGCGAGTAAGATTAAGGAGAATCCCAAGGCCTTCTATAAATATGTGAAAGGTAAAAGGATAAGAAGAGAAGGGATAGGACCGATAAAAGGTGAGGGGGGAAAGGTTTGTGTGGAACCAGAAGAAATGGCGGAGGTGCTTAACGAGTACTTCGCCTCAGTATTCACGGTGGAAGCCGATCTGGGAGATTTTGTTATGGATTTGCAGCAGATGGAAAGGATTGAGTACGTGAATATTAAGGAGGAGGATGTGTTGGAACTTTTGAATTCTATCAAGGTAGATAAGTCGCCGGGACCAGATGGGATGTACCCCAGGATACTGTGGGAGGCGAGGGAAGAGATTGCAGAACCCCTGGCGATGATCTTTGCGTCGTCAATGGAGACGGGAGAGGTTCCAGAGGATTGGAGGATTGCGGATGTAGTTCCTATTTTTAAGAAAGGGAACAGAGATAGCCCGGGAAATTACCGACCGGTGAGTCTGACCTCAGTGGTTGGTAAGCTGATGGAGAGGCTTCTGAGGGACAAGATTTACGAACATTTGGAGAGGTTTGACATGATCAGGAATAGTCAGCATGGATTTGTCAAGGGCAGGTCGTGCCTTACAAGCCTAGTTGAGTTCTTCGATAATGTGACTGAACACATTGACGAAGGAAGTGCCGTGGACGTAGTGTACATGGACTTCAGCAAGGCGTTTGATAAGGTCCCCCATGCAAGACTTCTTGAGAAGGTGAGAGGGCATGGGATCCAAGGGCCTTTGGCCTTGTGGATCCAGAACTGGCTTGCCTGCAGAAGGCAGAGAGTGGTTGTGGATGGGGCTTTTTCTGAATGGAGGTCAGTCACCAGCGGAGTGCCTCAAGGATCTGTTCTGGGACCCTTGTTGTTTGTCATTTTCATAAATGACCTGGATGAGGAAGTGGAGGGATGGGTAAGTAAGTTCGCTGATGACACGAAGGTCGGTGGTGTTGTGGATGATCTGGAAGGATGGCAAAAGTTGCAGCGGGACATAGATAGGATGCAGGACTGGGCGGAGAAGTGGCAGATGGACTTCAACGCGGATAAATGTGTTGTCGTCCATTTTGGCAGAACCAACGGGATGAACGAGTACACTATTAAGGGCAGAAGTCTGAGTAGTGTTGAGGAGCAGAAGGATCTTGGGGTCCGGGTCCACAGGACTCTTAAATCGGCCTCGCAGGTGGAGGAGGTGGTCAAGAAGGCGTATGGTGTACTGGCCTTCATTAATCGAGGGATTGAGTTTAGGAGTCGGGAGGTAATGCTGGAACTTTATAAGACCCTTGTCAGGCCTCATTTGGAGTATTGTGCGCAGTTCTGGTCGCCTCACTATAGGAAAGATGTAGAAGCTATTGAAAGGGTGCAGAGGAGATTTACAAGGATGTTGCCTGGACTGGGAGGCATGCCTTATGAAGTTAGGTTGAGGGAGCTGGGACTCTTTTCCCTGGAGAGACGAAGGTTGAGAGGCGACCTGATAGAAGTTTACAAAATGTTGAGAGGGATAGATAGGGTGGACTCTCAGAGGCTATTTCCCCGGTTTGAAATGGTCGCTACGAGAGGACACAGATTTAAGGTGCGGGGAGGGAGGTTCAGAAGTGATGTTAGGGGTAAGTTTTTCACTCAGAGGGTGGTGAGTGAATGGAATCGGCTGCCGTCAGTGGTGGTGGAGGCGAACTCGCTGGGGTCTTTTAAAAGACTTCTGGATGAGTATATGGGGTTTAATGAGATTGAGGGTTATAGATAGGTCTGTAGGTTGGTAGGTGATGTGGTCGGCGCAACTTGTGGGCCGAAGGGCCTGTTTGTGCTGTAGTGTTCTATGTTCTATGTTCTATTCAATCTCTCTCTGTAACTCAGCTTCTCAAGTCCCAGCAACATCCTCATGAACCTTCTCTGCACTCTTTCAACCTTATTTACATCCCTCATGAGAACTTGGAGACCGAAAGAAAATAAGCTGCAAGAGGCAGTGATCCTGACTCAGTACATGCTTCACATATTGCAGCTTTTCAAGAGACTATTTTCATTTGTAGCAGGTCTGAGCGCATTGTAAGATGGCTGTATTTCCCAATTTGCAAGTCTCCATGGTTTCAGAGTGACGTGCAAATTTTGCTACGCAGGTTACTTGGGGTCTTGTCAATAATTTGTAGTTTTTTTTGGGCTTTTTTTTGTACAAGTTTCACTGTGCTTTTGAAGTGTAGGCACCATCATAGAATCACAGAACCCCTACATGTAGGAGGGAGCCGTTCGGCCCACCAAGCCTATACCGACAACGATCCCACCCAAGCCCTATCTCTGTAACCCCATGTATTTACCCTGCTGATCCCCTGACATAACAATAGTCATGCAAAGATGTGCAGGTTATGTGGGGAAACATTGCTATATTGTCTCATAAAACAGTAAAGAGAAAATGACCAAATAATCTGTCTTCCTAACAGTGGTGTAGGAATACATGTTCATTGGGTCACCATGGGACAGGAGGGCAGATCAGACTTCAGTTTAATGTCTCATGTGAAAGGCAATTTCTCTGAGAGTGTAGCACTGCCTGAGAACTGCACTGCAGTGTCAGCTTGACTCCTGGGTTGAAAGCTCAAACGCTTGCTGTCGTTGTGAATCTAAAAGGATTGTTACTGGAAATTGTTCATCATCCTCCCCCGGCTGCAGCAACTTCCCTTCTGCTCATGGATGCTGTTCAAGAAAAGTACATTAGTGGGCTGGTGAAAAAGGCACATGGCACGCTTGCCTTTATCAATTGAAGCATAGATTACAAAATCAGGGAAGTCATGTTGGAATTGTATAGAACTTTAGTGAGGCCACAGCTACAGTACTGTGTGCAGTTCTGGTCGCCACATAATCGGAAGGAGGCGATTGCATGGGAGGGGATGCAGAGGGGATGTGGTAGATAGTGATGAAGGGTGTCATAGTTTGCAGGAAGACTTAGACAGGTTGCAGAGCTGGGCCGAGAGGTGGCGGATGGAGTTTAATGCGGAGAAGTGTGAGGTAATTCACTTTGGTAGGAATAACAGATGTGTCGAGTATAGGGCTAACGGGAGGACTTTGAATAGTGTGGATGAGCAGAGGGATCTAGGTGTATGTGTACATAGATCCCTGAAAGTTGGGAATCAAGTAGATAAGGTTGTTAAGAAGGCATACGGTGTCTTGGCGTTTATTGGTAGGGGGATTGAATTTAGGAGTCGCAGCGTCATGTTGCAACTGTACACAACTCTGGTGCGGCCGCACTTGGAGTACTGTGTGCAGTTCTGGTCCCCACATTATAGGAAGGATGTGGAGGCTTTGGAGAGGGTGCAGAGGAGGTTTACCAGGATGTTGCCTGGTATGGAGGGGAGGTCCTATGAGGAGATGCTGAGGGATTTGGGGTTGTTTTCGCTGGAAAGAAGGCGGCTAAGAGGGGATCTTATTGAAACATATAAGATGATTAGAGGTTTAGATAGGGTGGATAGTAATAGCCTTTTTCCTCTGATAGAGAAATCTAGCACGAGGGGGCATGGCTTTAAATTAAGGGGTGGTAGTTATAGGGCGGATGTCAGGGGTAGGTTCTTTACCCAGAGGGTGGTGAGGGATTGGAATGCCCTGCCTGCTGCAGTTGTAAATGCGCCTAGTTTGGGGGCATTTAAGAGATCCGTGGATAGGTTTATGGACGAGAAGGGATTGGTTTAGGTTAGTGGGTCATTGTTTTGTAACTGGTCGGCGCAACATCGTGGGCCGAAGGGCCTGTTCTGCGCTGTAATGTTCTATGTTCTATGTTCTATGTTCAGAGGAGATTCACCGGGATGTTGCCTGGGAAGGAATATTTAGTTTGATTTGATTTATTATTGTCACATGTATTAGCATACAGTGAAAAGTATTGTTTCTTGTGTACTGTACAGACAAAGATACCATTTATAGAGAACGAAACGAGATAGAGCAGAATGTAGCATCGCAGTCATAGCTAGGGTGTAGAGAAAGATCAACTATCGCTGATTGCTGTGCAGACACATGGATTGGGGCCGGTGTCTGTTGGAGTTTGCGCATTCTCCCCGTGCTTGCGTGGGTTTCCTCCGGGTGCTCCAGTTTCCTCCCACGCCCCAAAAATGTGCTGTTAGGCTGATTGGCAGGAATAAATTGTCCCTAAATCAGTTTTCCCTCAATCTGGATGGCCATAAAATATTAGACAGGGGTCATGGGTAGAGAGGTGGTGTTGAGATGGCAGCGTGGGCTCGTTGGGCCGAAGGGCCTGTTTCCCAGGCTGATTTTTGTTCTTTGTTCTTTGTGTGCAGTAGGTCCATTCAAAAGTCTGACAGGAGCAGGGAAGAAGCTGTTCGAGTTGGTTGGTACTTGACCATACTTTTGTATCTTTTCTTCCTGATGGAAGAAAATAGAAGAGAGAATGTCCAGGGTGCATAGGGCCCTTAATTATGCTGGCTGCTTTGCTGAGGCAGCGGGAAGTATGGACAGAGTCAATGGATGAGAGACTGATTTGCATGATGGATTGGGCTACATTCACTCCGTTTTGTAGTTTCTTGCAGTCTTAGGCAGAGCAGGAGCCATACCAAGCTGTGGTACAGCCAAAAAGAATGCTTTCTTCTGGTGCACCTGTAAAAGTTGGTGAGAATTGTAGCTGACATGCCAAATTTCCTTAGTCTTCTGAGAAAGTAGAGGAATTGGTGGGCTTTCTTAACTATAGTGTTGGCATGGGGTGACCAAGACAGGTTGTTTGTGATCTGGAGACCTAAAACCCTGAAGCTCTCGACCCTTTCTACTTTGTCCTTGTTGATGTAACCGAGGCATGTTCTCCTTTAGGCTTCCTGAATTCGATGACAATCTCCTTCGTTTTGTTGACGTTGAGGGAGAGATTATTGTCGCCGCACCAGTTCACCAGATTCTGTATCTCATTCCTGGACTCTGTCCCATCATTGTTTGAGATCAGGCCCAGTCCGCTGGTGTTGTCAGCAAACTTGAAAATGGAATGGGGGGGGGGAATTTCAAGTTTGCTGACGACCATAGTGGGTTATTTAAGTTATAAAGAGAAGTTGGGTGGGCTTGGGTTTTTTTTGTTGGAGCAGAGAAGACTGAGAGGCAACCTGATCAAGATGTACAAGATTATGAGGGGCATGGACAGAATGGATAAGGAGTAATTGTTCCCCTTAGTTGAAGGATCAGTCATGAGGAGACACAAGGTTCAAGGTGAGGGGCAAGAGTTTTAGGGGGGGATGTGAGGAAAAGGTTTTTTACCCTGAGGGTAGAAATGCACTGCCTGGGAGGGTGGTAGAGGCGCGTTGCCTCACATCCTTTAAGACGTATCTAGATGAGCTTGTGGCACATCACAACATTCAAGGCTATGGGCCAAGTACTGGTAAATGGGATTAGGTGGGACGTCAAGCCTTTCTCACATTTTGGTGCAGACCCAATGGGCCAAAGGGCCTCTCTCCACTGCGGTCACATACCAATCGATTCAAGAACAGCTTCTTTCCTGCTGCCATCAGACTTCTGAATGGACCTTCCTTGCATTAAGTCACTCTTTCTCTACACCCTAGCTATGACTGTCACACTACATTCTGCAGGCTCTCGTTTCCTCCTCTATGAACGGTATGTTTTGTTTGCATAGCACACAAGAAACAATACTTTTCACTCTATACTAATACATGCATCAATAATAAATCAAAACAAATCAAATCAAAAACACTGGAGCTGGTACCGTTAAGCATACGAGGCTGGTGAATTAACGTGCCATGGATCTGCTGTTGACCTTACTAAGCTCCTGTACATGCAGCACCAAGGCCAATTTAAGATAGCGTGCCACAACTGAGCCTGACATTTCTAGACTGAAGCCTCTACTCCACTATGATCACAATGGTAAATGCAGCAAAAAGAATTGTGAAATGTTTCCCTCTCTCTCTGAAAATTAAATGATCAGCACAGACTCAGGCAGGAAGAAACAAGGAACTTTTTGGGTATGGCAAATTTTGAAATGTCTCCATCCACATCACCAAGCCTGGGGCAAAGTTAGGACCTGTCGTCTATCAGCCCAACCTACACAGACGTCTGTTTGTTTACTGTACCAAATCAAGGATGGCAAGTGTTTTGGTTACATGCCATTACCACGTCAAACTCCCTGGTCTAGTCCATCTGTCTGTTGTACTTGATTCACACAGCGTTCTGTCTGAGTGCTTAGTGGTCCTCTCCTTGACCCCATAAGTAGTTTCACATGCTACTGCTAAAGCCACAATTTCTCATTTGTTTCCAGTGTTTTACAGGCAGTGTTTCACGCCCATTTACTTCTGCTCCTCGGCAAACTTTTTTATTCATTTGAGCAACTTGTCAAAGTGCCCAAGATAGATTAAAATTACTGGGTTTTTTCCTATTCTGGAAAGCACCAGTTTACAGGGAGAATAGGAGTTCATTCAGGACAGCACAGTGGTTAGCACTGACGCCACATAGCACCATGGAATTGGATTGAATTCTGGCCTCGGGTCATTGTGGAGTTTACACATTCTCCCCATGTCTGCGTGGGTTTCCTCCAGGTTCTCCAGTGTCCTCCCACAGTCCAAAAATGTGCTGGTTGATTGATGAGCCGAATGGCCTTCTTCTGCACTGTAGGATTCTAAGATTCTATCCTATTCTATGAGAGAAGCAGGACTGGTCATTCTGAAATTGATCCTCATAGAATAAGGTGACCTCCTGTCACACTGTACCTCAAGCTTGATCTTCTGTTTAGTCAGAGCATGGCTGAATCTGTACTTTAGCACCATTTGTCTGCCTTTTCTCCACATCCCATGACACTCCTATCCAGCAAAAACATCTATCGATCTCACTCTTGAAGTTGTCAGCATCCACAGCATATTGAGGATCAATATAGTTACTGGAGGTTGATGAAGTGTCACATACAAGACCTTCAACACGTTTCTTTCTCTTGCAAGCATTGATTAGCCAACCATATAATCGCATCAACCTCTTCTTGCCCTTAACTAGAAATCACTAATGGTGACACTAGTGGATTAATTTATAAGATATCCCTTTGATTGCTTGTTTAGCTGAGCACCAACTCTTTTTAAAGTGAATGGATTAAAATACAGTGAAAATGTCTCCTGACTGCATCAAGTGTTTGTTAACTAAATGGCGATGTTAGCTGGTTTCAAAGCACCAATGACAGTTAATTGCAGCATAAATTGTCTTTCAAAAGCTTCAACAGATCTTACTTCCTCCTCCCTGAAGAAAAGCCCCCTTTTTGACAGAGTCTTCAACTAGTTCTTAAAAGTGATACTTTGTTGTGCTCTTGTGAAAAGGACAATCTCTACGACCAGATTGCATTCCTGATGCGTCTGCCCCTTGTTACAACCTGCCTATGGGAGAAAGGCAAATAAATCATATTTAAAATTAATTTCCAAGTTTGTACCAAAGGCAGATTTTCTTGTGTAAGTCCTCTTTTTAAAAGATGCCACGTTGTGGAGTTTTCAGACAGGTTAAATTCCTGGGGTATCTTTGCCTTGTCATTTCACCTTACGAGTCCAGGATGCTTAGTAAAGACTGCACTCCGAACTTTTCTAACAAGTTATAACATTTTAAGTTGTTGTATTGTTAGACTCAGTGACATGCTTTGATTTCTCCTTACATCACACATCGATGAAAATTCTCCATGAAAGGTGAGGGGAGCAGAACTTCCCAAGCTTTTAAAATTGTATTTATATAGCAAAGACTTTTGATGGACTCAGGGTGGGAGTCTCAAAGCACTTTTATAGCCAATAAAGTACTCTTGGGTGAAGCCACTGTTGTGATGTTGAAAACGCAGCATTTAATTTTCACACAGCAAGCTCCTATAAACAGCAATGAGCTAAATGGCCAAATCAACTGCTGATTTAAGAGTCTTTTTTTTAAACTTAGTTGTCAGTAGCTGTCGATTTTCTGTGTGTTTTTTCCCCATTTTTGAAGCTTTGGTATGAATCTGGCTGCTCTCCTTTTTAAAATCCTCTCCTTTTAGCAAAGGAAAATCCTTTTAGCGATCTTTGGAATTTTTTTGGCCATTTGGAGAGTATTTTTCTTTTCTTCTTTTTGATGTTCCAGTTTTTTTGGCTATTTCACTTTGGAGATCCAGCGTTCTTGAGGTCCAAGGGGCCATCAATTTTAAGACTTTTTTTAATAGTTGAAGGCTTCCCTTCTTTTGCTGGAAGTCCATCATTGCAGCAGTTACTACGTTGGAACCCCTGCAGCTCTTCTGTGATCTAGCACATCAGGAGGTTGTCAGTTTCAGCTCCTTGAGTTCGTTGTACTCATGGACACCTCCTGCATCTCACTCTGGGCATTTTTTCCTTTTTTACAAAGCATTGTTTTCTGTGTTCTCTTATTTAAAAAAAAACACTTTGCATCAACTCTTCTTTTAAACTTAAATTCCATTTTTTAAACCTTAAACCCACAGCTCTTGCTTTGCAGGGTTATTTTCTTTTGTTTTTTCTGTATGCTTCTTTCTAAGCTTTTGACTCTCCTATCTAAGACAAGGTTGTTCTGCATCTGTCCTTCAGTCCAAAGATGTGCGTGTTAGGTTGATTGGCCATGCTAAGAAATTGCCCTTTAGTGTCCAGGGATGCGTAGGTTAGAGAGATTAGTGGGTATAATTTGTAGGGATATGGGGGCAGGGCCTGGGTGGGATTGTGTTCGGTGCAGACTCGATGGGCAGAAGGACCTCTTTCTGCACTGTAGGGTTCTATGATTCTATCTATGATTCAATCTCTCCAATGCGCTGAGCCTCTAAGGCCAACTTGACTCTATTCTCTGATAGGGTATGTTTCTGTATTTAATTCATCTTTCTTGTGGATTCTGAGCCAAGCGACTTACTCACACAACTTGGATATGTCCACATTTTCTGATGCTACATTACTTGGGGTCTGTCAATATCTCAAATAGGTCTATTCACCCAAAGATAGGCATTTGGGTGAGTATGTTTCTTCCAGGTGTCGATTAAAACAAGATACTCAGAGATATTGGGCCAAAAGTAGTGTCATTATAATTTCATCATCATCGCCAGATATAATAATGCACTTCCACAGACTTCATTAGAAAGACAAGTTATTTATTAATAAGAAAATTTGTACAGCAGCCACATGGCAGCTGCAGATCTTCAGCCTAAGAGAGGATTCCACCCCCTGGGATGATTAACCCTTTCAGTTCTAACTGGGTTCCTCTAAGCCAGGTCACCCTTATTTTGCTGCGTACCCCTGAAAGAGACATACACCTCAAATCGCCACGGACATAACTTCATAACTAATCGGGACAAAGTTTACATTTGTTCAGATTTGGTTAGCTTGAGATGAAAATTAACAGACTGGGATGGTCTGTGATTTGTACCATGTGACTGATGCACAAATGCGGAGTCATAATTGTTCTGTTTCACAGACACTAAGAAATCTCCTTTTATATTGTTTCTCTTAACAGCCATAGAGTGGGCCTCACAGTAACAGCGGCAATTTGAATTTATAAACTCACTGCGTGTTTTATTGAGGAGCTGGGTTGAGTGCCACAATATCTTTGGGACTGCTGAAGCAGAGTTGCAGAGAGATCATGATGTTGTACGGTTAGCTCATTATATACACGCATGTCCTAAACACAGGGGACGCCTTGTGGAAATGCAAAATCACAGAGCCCAAAAAATACCAACTGTGGTTGGATGTAATCCGTGATCTTTAACCGCCAAAAACCCTGACATACACTCTCATCATTGACCTCCCATTACCATGGCAACTCCACTTTTCTTCACCAATTAGGGAGCGAATGGCATCATTATCCCGTTCAATAATTCTAGACTGCCAATCAAACTTTTACTCCAGTTTTTTTTATAACTAACAGACTAAAGTGTTCAAATAAAATGCATGCATTTAAGCCCTCAATGTTTGGTTTTCTACCCCTGGGTCGCTAATAACAATGTCCTGGAGTCTTTAATACTTGGAGACTCTGGGACAATCCTGGAAGATTGTCGATGTCTTAAGTGAGGCCTGTCATCATGAAGACCAGGTGCCCTCTTCGCTGTTGAGTGCAGAAGGTCAGGGCAACCTCCCAAAAGCCAGGTCACAACATAAAAACAATTTAAGTGGCTCAGCTCTGAGTTCAAGTTGCCTGTCAGTGAGGCTGAAGGGTGTTTACCATCTGGTTGCTGACCTTTGTCATGTGTACGTAATGTATGTGGTTCTTGTTCAGTCATCAGACTGAAATACAACAATGCTATAAATCTAACAGCACCTCCGCCACCCCCTTCACTCCCTCCAACTTTCCTCCCCCTGCACTCCTCACCCAACCAGAAAGGATTTAGTTGCAGGAAATTGTTGCTGGCTATTGTTCCCAGATCTGTTATTCAATTTGGGAGGGGTCACACAGGGTGTGAAATGATGCATGCTCTTTTTACAAGATTAAATTTCATTACAGCATTGACTCTGAAATTCCCTTATAGCCCTTAACAGAATGAAATGTTGGGTCTTTGCCTGGATTATGCAGGGGAGGAGGTTGTGCTTCTGTTCACTCTCTGGTGCATTAATCTTTAAAGTTTATTCATTAGTGTCACAAGTAAGCTTATATTAACACTGCAATGAAGTTAGCGAAAATCCCCTAGTCACCACATTCTGGCACCTGTTTGGATAAACTGAGGGAGAGTTTAGCATGGCCAACACACCTAACCAGAGCGTCTTTCAGACCGTGGGAGGAAACTGGAGCACTCGGAGGAAACCCATGCAGATACAGGGAGAACGTGCAGACTCCAAACAGACAGTGACCCAAGCTGGGAACTGAACCCTAGTCCCTGGTGCTGTGGCAGCAGTGCTAAATACCGTGCCACTGAGCCACCATTGTGCTCATCTATGGGTACTACACTCAGGAAGGATGAATTACTTTTAGAAAAGGGTGCAGAAGGGATTCACCACAATAATACTGGATTTAAATTATAAGAATGGCTTGTGTAAACCCAATTTGTATTCGCATTGAATTTAGACAATGGAGAAGTAATCTGATTGAGGTGCTTTATCATGTTTAAAGGAATTTGACAGGGTAAATAAATGGAAGCTCCTTTTCCTGTTGGGGAATGCAGAACAGGAAGGCATAATCTTAAAATTAAAGTTAGGTCATTTAAGAATGAATTCAAGGAGCACTTCTCCACACAAAGAGGATTAAAAATTTGTAACACTCCTACAAAAGGCTGTGGATGTGGTGCAGCTGGTGAATTCAAACTTTGGAGACGGTGTTGATCTTTTTGTTGGGGGTAAGGATAACAAGCGAGTTGATGTACAGATTAGTCATGATTCGGCTGAATGGCCTCCTCCAGTTCGTCTCAGATAAAGGTGACTATCTACAAGCGTTCTTTGATTCTTCAAAACTCAGGAGTGGTCACCATTTAAATTACAGAAGGTGCGTTTTGCCCAAATAAAGAGCAGAAAGGACCCAGTTAATTGCACTCGTCCGAAATATCAGAGGCAGGATCTTCAGCTTTTCCACAGTCCCATAAGCTACTGCTACTATTTGCTTTGAGTTCTGCTTTTCTTCATCTCTGTCTGTGACATACTGCATTGGGTGCATCACTGATGAATGGAGTCCTATGCACAAAGAAAATTCCCTAAGCCTCTGTTCACTTCATTCATTTCACACCAAAGTGCAGTGTCCCTCATGCAGAGAGAGGAGCAAAAGTTTCAGTCAAAATAAAAAATATAAAATAACAGGTGAAATTCTTAAGGCGGTGGGGAAGCAGAGGAACCTGTTGTAGATGTGCATAGATCATTGGAGATGGCAGGAGAGTTGAAGAGAGCAGTTTAGAGTATTTAGAGTACTGCGTCCAGTTCTGGTCGCCTTACTACAAGAAGGACGTGGAGACTCTGGAGAGAGTGCAGACGAGGTTTACCAGGATGTTGCCTGGTATGGAAGGACTGGGGTATGAGGAAAGATTGAATAAATTGGGGCTCTTTTCCCTTGAAAGATGCCGACTGAGGGGGGATCTAATAGAGGTATATAAGATTATGAAGGGTATAGATAGAGTAAACAGAGGCAAGCTATTTCCTATAATAGAGACACATAGGCCATGGGCTTAAGGTGAGGGGGGAGAGGTATAACACAGATATTAGAGGGAGGTTTTTCACACAGAGGGTAGTGGGGGTATGGAATGCTCTGCCAAGTAAGGTGGTGGAGGCAAACACGCTAGAGTCATTTAAGAGTAACTTAGACAGGCACATGAGTGGGTTGGAGATGGGTGGATATAGGAGGTTGTTTTAAATAAGGGTCATTAGCATTGGGGCATCCCTGGTAAGGTAAATGGATATGGTACAACAATAATTTTTTTTTTCTTTTCATTCACAGGTTTTAAGTCGGTCCGCCTTGTGTCCAACAAGGGGCATACACGCAATGGGTCGTACTTGGGCTGCTCTTGGTTGTTCGACATTGGCCCAGTGCTTCATGTCGTTAGTGTGTGCCTAAACTGGACCAGATACTGGGCAAGGTGACAGCTCAGTGACTATCACTGACTGCTGTGCAGACACATGGATTTGGGCCGGTGTCTGTGGGAGTTTGCGCACTCTCCCCGTGCTTGCGTGGGTTTTCTCCGGGTGCTCCGGTTTCCTCCCACACCCCAAAGATGTGCTATTAGGCTGATTGGCAGTAATAAATTGTCCCTAAATTAGTTTCCCTCAATGTGGATGGCCATAAAACATTAGACAGGGGTCATGGGTGGAGAGGGGGACTGGTGGTGTTGGGATGGCAGCGCGGGCTCGTTGGGCCGAAGGGCCTGTTTCCCGGGCTGTTTTTGTTCTTTGTTCTTAATAAAGCAGATAGTGTTCTGGGCTCTATTAGTAGAAGCATAGAGTAAAAGTTGGAATATTGGCTGGCATTTTCCAGCCATTTACACCCTTCTGCCGCTGCCAGTGAGAATGCAGAATTTGGCACTCAGTCAAATTTCCATTAACTGTGGTGTGATCAGAGAATCCTGCTGAAGTGAATAGCCAGAGAATCCCACCCATAGTGTACAGTTCTGGGCACCACACAATACAAAAGATATGAATGCATTGGAGAGAGTGCTGAAGAGGTTTACAAGGACGGTTCCAGGGATGAGAAACTTCAGTTATGAGATTAGATTGAATAGGTTGGGACTGTTCTCCTTGGAGAGAAGGCGGCTAAGAAGAGATTTGATAGAGGTATTCAAAATCATAACAAGGCAGGACAGAGTAGATAGGGAGAAACTGTTCCTGCTTATAAAAGGATCGAAAGGTCGAGAGATTTAAAGTGATTTGCAAAAGAAGCAAATGTGATGTGAGAAAAAGCTTTTTCACACAATGAGTGGTTCGGGTCTGGAATGCACCCCTAGAAGTGTGGTGGAGGCAGGTTCCATTGAGGCATTCAAGGGGGCATTAGATTATTACTTGAATGGAAACAATATGCCGGGGTATGGGGAAAAGGCAGAGGAATGGCACAAAGTCATGATGTTCTTTAGGAGAGCTGGTGCTGGTGCAAATGACCTCCTTCTACACCGTAACGATTCTGTGTTGTGTGAAAATATTTGTTCACTGTGATAGAGAAGTATCTGAGTACAAAAGAGATAGTACTCAGGGTGATACCCTCTACAACGGGAGCCTAAGTGGGTGTGGCTGCAGCAGTTCTAAGGAAGCTCAACACAATGCAGGGTAAAACAGGCTGCATAATCAACGGCCTTTCCACAGGCTGGTGATTGGTGATTGGTGAGGCACACCAATGCCTCTACTTTCTCAGGAGGCAAGGAAATTCAGCATGTCCATTATGACACTCACCAATTTTTACAGATGCACCATAGAAAGCGTCCTTTCTGGATGTATCACAGCTTTGTATGGCTCCTGATCCGACCAAGACCATAAGAAACTACAAAGCGTTGTGAACATAGCTCAGTCCATCATTAACTCCATCTACACTTCCTGCTGCTTTGGAAAGTACTCAGCATAATCTAGAACCCCACATACCCCAGGCATATTCACTTTCACCTTCTCCCGTTTGGAAAAAGATACGAAAGTATGAGATCACATTCCAATCGACTCAAGAACAACTTCTTCCTTGTTGCCATCAGACTTTTGAATGGACCTACCATACATTACGTCGATATTTCTCTACAAACTAACTATGACTGTAACACTACATTCTGCACCCGCTCCTTTCCTTCCCTATGATCAGTATGCTTCGGCTGTATAGTGCACAAGAAACAATACTTTTCACTGTAAAATTACATGTGGCAATAATAAATCAAATCAAATCTGGCCTTTTATGTAAGGTGGTGCATATCTGCAGTGGGAAATCACATGAACTCATTATCAGTCAGATGGGAGCCCAAGCAGCAGTTTAACTTGAAGAATTTTGAACAGGGTTAGGAGTCCTGACTAACATGAAAAAAATACACAACTTGATTCTAACAATTCCAGTTTAACCCATAGCAATTAGTGAAAATCACAGACATCACACATGGAAGCAGGTTATTAGGACCAGACAGTCCATATTAATGTTTAGCCTCCAGACAAAAAATCCAAGTAACAATGGAGGTTGGAAACTCCGGAGTTTCCATTACATCAAAATTCAGGATATTGAGGTCCTGATCAAGGAGGAGGAGGCACATGACATTGTTAGGCAGCTGGAATCAAGTGAATCTCTTGAAGAGTTTAAGGGGTGTAGGAGCAGAGTTAAGAGAGAAATCAGGAAGGCAAAAAGGGGACACAAAATTGTTTTGGCACATAAGGCAAAAGAGAATCCAAAGAGCTCCTACAAATACATAAAGACCAAAAGAGTAGGAGGGACAGAGTAGGGCCTCTTAAGGATCAACAAGGTCATCTAGGTGCGGATCCACGAGAAATGGGCAAGATCCTAAATGAATATTTCAGTATTTACTGTTGAGGAAAGCATGGATGTTAGGGAACTTGAGGAAATAAATAGTGATGTCTTGAGTGTACATATTACAGAGGTGGTGGTGCTGGAAGTCTTAATGCACATCAAGGTAGATAAATCTCCAGGACCTAATGAATGGTATCCCAGGACATTGTGGAGACTAGGGAGGAAATTGTGGGTCACCTCGCAGAGATATTTGAATCATCGATAGTCACGGGTGAGGTACCTGAAAATTGGAGGGTGGCAAATGTTGTGCCTTTGTTTAAAAAGAGCAGCATAGAAAAGCCTGGAAACTACAGGCCAGTGAGCCTCACATCTGTGGTGGGTAAGTTGTTGGAAGGTATTTTGACAGACAGGATCTACAGGCATTTAGAGAGGCAGGACTGATTAGAACATAGAGCATAGAACATTACAGCACAGTACAGGCCCTTCGGTCCTCGATGTTGCAGTGACCAGTGGAACGAATCTAATGACCCTCTAACCTAAACTATTCCAGTGTTATCCATATGCCTATCCACTGACCACTTGAACGCCCTTAAAGTTGGCGAGTCCACAACTACTGCAGGCAGGGCATTCCATGCCCTTACTACCCTCTGAGTAAAGAACCTACCTCTGACATCCATCCTATAATTACCACCCCTCAATTTAAAGCTATGTCCCCTCATGTTAGCCATCACCATCCAAGGTAAAAGGCTCTCACTGTCCACCCTATCTAATCCTCTAATCATCTTGTATGCCTCAATTAGGTCATCTCTTAACCTTCTTCTCTCTAACAAAAACAACCTCAAGTCCCTCAGCCTTTCCTCATTAGATACAGTCAGCATGGCTTTGTGAGTGGAAAATCATGTCTCACAAATTTGACTGAGTTTTTTGAAAGGGTAACCAAGAAGGTAGGTGAGGGCAGTGCACTTGATGTTGTCTACATGGACTTCAGCAAGGCTTTGACAAGGTACTGCATGGTAGGTTGTTGCACAAGGTTAAGTCTCACGGGATCCAGGAAGAGATAGCTATGTGGATACAAAATTGGCTTGATGACAGAAGCCAGAGGACAGTTGTAGCAAGATGTTTTTCAAGGCCTGTGACCAGTGGTGTGCCTCAGGGATCAGTGCTGGGTCCACTGCTATTTGCCATTTATATTAATGATTTGGATGAGAATATAGGAGGCATGGTCAGTAAGTTTGCAGAAGACACCAAGATTGGTGGCATAGTGGACAGTGAAGGTTATCTTAGATTGCAGCAGGATCTTGATCAATTGGGCCAGTGGGCTGATGAATGGAAGATGAGTTTAGATAAATGTGAGCTGATGCATTTTGGTGGATTGAACCAGGGCAGGACTTACTCATTTAATGGTGGGGCATTGGGGAGAATTACAAAGCAAAGAGATCTGGGGATACAGGTTTATAGCTCCCTGAAAGTGGAGTCACAGGTGGACAGAGAAGGCATTCAGCATGCTTGGTTTCATTGGTCAGAACATTGAATACAGGAATTTTAGGCTTTTAGGCTGATTGATTGGGTAACAAATTGTCCCTATATTGGACCTCCCTGATCCTCGCACATTAGGCGTAGACTAAAATCATGAATAGGTCACTGAGACAATGGGACGGTGGCGCGGGCTCGTTGGGCCGAAGGGCCTGTTTCCTGTGCTGTGTTGTTCTTTGTTCTTTGTTTTGTTGTTGTTAATTGGGACGTCTTGTTGAAGTACAAGATATTAGTAAGGCCACAATTGGAATACTGTGTGCAGTTCTGGTCACCCTATTATAGAAAGGATATTATTAAACTAGAAAGAGTGCAGAAAAGATTTACTAGGATGCTACCAGGACTTGATAGTTTGAGTTATAAGGAGAGGCTGAATAGACTGGGAGCTTTTTCTCTGGAGTTTAGAAGGCTGAGGGGTGATCTTATAGAGATCTGTAAAATAATGAGGGGCACAGATTAGCTAGGTAGTCAATATCTTTTCCCAACGGTAGGGGAATCTAAAACTAGAGAACATAGGTTTAAGGTGAGAAGGGAGAGATACAGATTGTCCAGAGGGGCAATTTTTTCAGAGAGAGGGTGGTGAGTGCCTGGAACAAGCTGCCAGAGGTAGTAGAAGAGGCAGGTACAATTTTGACTTTTATAAAGCATTTAGACAGTTAAATGGGTAAGATGGGAATAGAGGGATATGGGCCAAATGCGGGCAATTGGGACTAGCTTGTGGTTTAAAAAAAGGGTGGCATGGACAAGTTGGGCCAAAGGGCCTGTTTCCAAGCCGTAAACACTATGATTCTATAAATACCATCAGCCAATTCCGCTCCCATTCCAACTGGGACATTTCCCAGAAATTCCACTGTGCAGAGACCATCTCATTGGATGGTGGTATGGGTTACTGGAGAGTTTTCCTGAGGGGTTCAGTGGGAGAGGGGATGGGGGTGTGGAGGGGACAGTGAGGGGTGAGAGGAACATGGAGGGTGTTTAAACTTTTGGGAAGGTGAAGAGGGAAGCTTCTTTGCTGAGGTCAGGAGTCAACACTCTTCCTCGTACCCAGAGGACAAGAAAATCAAACTTGACTTTTTCTTTTAGGGAGGACCAATGAGAACCACATTAAAATTACACTTGTGTCATAATGATGTTACCAGAATCCAATATGCAGGTGCAAAGAAAGATCCCATTGGCTAAAGGCAAATTACTGTGGATGTAGGAATCTGAAACAAAAACAGAAAATGCTGGAAAATCTCAGCAGGTCTGACAGCATCTGTGGGGAGAGAATAGAGCCAATGTTTAGAGTCTGGATGACCCTTCATCAGAGCTATTGGCTCTGGCTGGGTGTTCTTACTGGCTGCTCAGTGAAATATGTTAAAGTTGGAAAAGTCTCAGCTCCTGGTCTGCTAAGTAACGTGTAACGCAGGCAATGTTATTTACTTCACCAATCCCAGTTTTCTCTGGGCCGACAGGACTAAAACTGTACAATCCCACCATCTCCGTGTCCCTCATCATTCTCTGCACACCACCCCCCACCAACAATCCCCCCCACCCCCCTCACCCCCCACCAACAATCCCCACCACCCCCCCCCACCCCCCCAACAACCCCCCCACCAACCCCCCATCCACTCGCCGCACAATGTTTGCAAGATAGAAAATTAAAAAGCACCAAAGCTAAGCAAATAATGGTCATCTGGCTTGCAGCTGGTGAGAAGCCTGCCTTGGGCCAATCTGTAACCTAATATAAAGTAACTGGAGGGCACCTGTAGTAAAGCATAATCCTTTTTATATTCTGAAATTCTTACTGAGCTATGTTGACAAATTAAACCCTGTGTTGCCTTTGGCAGACGGCAACCTTTAAGAAACCTAACAATCAGGTAAAATCCGTTTTGACTAGATGATATTTCACAGATGTCCTTCATTGATACAATCTTCCTGAACAATCATAACATACGTCTGAACTTTTAGCTTGATGCACATTTCATTAACTGTTTAACTCACTTAACAACCTCGGGAAGTAATCTGATTAAGTAATTGTCCATTCAACCTTAGCTTGAATTTTCGCAATGCACTCTGGTCCCGTGTTTCCTCCCATATTTTTCATTTTTTTTGTTTGCTCACAGAATTAATGCTGACCTTTAAAAGTGGCAGGACTGACTCCAGGGCAGAATATCAGTAGGTCAGCACTTTTCATAAATTTGTTTTAAATTTCTTCTGTGCAAGATAGTCAGGAGTAAAGTCAACAGTAAGTCAATAGTATCGGAGGGAGAGAATAGTTAGGAGGCCCATTATTCCCTGATTCAAATTCCATTCATGGTTTCCAATCTCACACACCCTAGAAATGAAACTCGTGTCCAGCGTGGAGCAATGAAGGGCTGTTATTGTTCAAATTTAATTTCAAACTTGGCTTCAAGGTGGCTCTCTCACCACTGTTTCAGAAGGTTGTCAGAGGGTTTCCATCCCTCCAGAATCATACAAACCCTACAGTGCAGAAAGAGGCCATGTGGCTCATCGAGTCTGCTCCAACCACAATCCCACCCAGGCCCTACCCCCGTATCCCTACCCACTAATCCCTCTAACCTACGCATCTCAGGACACTAAGGAGCAATTTTAGCATGGCCAATCAACCTAACTCGTACATCATTCAGATCTCTTCATAGAATCCCTACAGTGCAGAAGGAGGCCATTCAGCCCATTGAGTCTGCACTGACCATAATCCCACCCAGGCCCCACCCCCATAACTCCATGTATTTACCCTAGCTGTTCTCCCTGACACTAAGGGGAAATCTAACATGGCCAATACACATAACCCTCAGATCTTTGGAGTGTGGGTGGAAACTGGAGCATCCAGAGAAAACCACGCAGACACGGGAGAACGTGCAAACTTCACATTGACAGCGACCTCGTGACAGAACCTGGGTCCCGGGTGCTGTGAGGCCGCAGTGCTAACCACTGTGCCACCGTGCTGACGTGAATATAAGACTAATCTTCAGGGCATTGCTGTGAGCGAAGCAGGAGAAAAATAATCAGACTTCAAAACTGTGTTTTTTTAACCTCTTTGAACACATCGCTTTCTTAGATAGTAGGATATTGGAGGTGGTGGAAATGTATTGTTTGACTGACAGTCAAGGATGTTCTAATTGAGAAATAACCAGATTCTTCATCATTCAATCAGTGAAGGAAGGTGGGCAAGGCACCGATAGATGTCTCAGTCAACCGATGGCAAAATCCTAGGGGGGACTGGGTGAGGAGCAGGGAGGTGCAAGTGGAAGTCACCGTATGATGAAAACGCCTCAGGAAAACTTCCAAACAGGCTTCAGAAGCCTAGGTTGTAGGTTGAAGGCTCAGCCCAGAGACCTTTGCAGATAATCCAGGCTGGCACTCTGGTGTATTGTGAGAGTGTGCAGTGCCGTTGGATGTAATATTTTTCTGGTGAAATGCTAAATGACTACCTGCCTACCCTCTCAAGCGGTTGTAAAAGATTCCTTGACAATAACCGTAAGGGAAGCAAGGAAGTTCTCCCCAGCATTCTGGTCAATACTTATCCCTCATCCAAAACCACTAAAATAGATTAGAAAATCATAGTGCAGAAGCAGGCCATTCAGCCCATCAAGTTTGCACTGACTCTCTGACAGAGTATCTTACCCAGGCCCTGTCTCCATAATGCCACACATTTACCATGGTTAATTCATCAAACCTACATATCTTGGGACAACATCCGTCAATTTAACATGGCCAATCCATTTAACTTGCACATCTTTGGACGGTGGGAGAAAACCAGAATACCTGGAGGAAACCCACGCAAACACGGAGAGAACATGCAAACTCCACAGTCACCGAAGGCAGAATTGAACCCGGGTCCTTGGAGCTGAGAGGCAACAGTGCTAACCGCTGTGCCACCATTCCACCCCCAGCCAATGGTCTGGCCAATAACCTTGTTCCTTACTGTGCACAATTAGCTGCAGTGTTTCCTACTTTACAACAATGCCCACACTTCAGTAGTATTTCATTAGCTTATAAAATACTTCAGGATGTAGCACGAGGTGTGTAAATTGTGACATAAATTCAAGACCATTCTTAGCCCTTCTGACAATGGAGAATGGAGGTTGTATTTTCCACAATGAATCGCACTTTCAAAATGCTTCAAAACATAAACTATTCACAAGGCTTCTTCTGCTCAGAAACAAACCGGTTTGATTCCTATTTAAAAATCCATATTTTCTCACTCAGCTATTTTATTCTCCAATCAGTTCAGTAACAGTGTGAAAGACACTGTCAGCTCTTTCAAGTCCTGGAATGGACCAGGACTAATTTGTAATGATTGAGAATGAAAAGAATAATATGCAAAACATCTCTAGGCCAAACTATCTCGCTTGGTATTACCAGCTGCCTGGTGTAAGCAGTCTAAAAAACAAGAGTGAGTCAATTAGTGAAATTTGAAAGCATTAATTTTTTCAGTTAAAGCCATATTTTAGCATTCCTCATTATTCAAACAAACTTAACCCAACTCTGGCAAAGGCAGAAATGTAGTTAAAATTCCCAACACGGGCTACTGATGGGAGGCACCTTATTTGTGCTGGTCTGAATGCCTTCCCAGGCAGTTGGGCGCAGTAACCTTGGAATTAGCATGTTATGAAAGAGTTTGCTAGGACAGCTATACGGAAGATGTTCCTCCCCATGAGGAGACTAAAACTAGAATCATAAATATAACACAGTCAGTTAGAAACTTAATAAAGGAGTCACTTCACCCAGGGAGTGGTTAGCATATAGAATTTGTTACCACAAGTAGGTGGAGTGGAAAAGCAAAGACGACCTCGCAGAGGCAACTAGATTAAGAGAAGGAAAAAGATTGGAAGGGTATTTGATTGGGTGACAGAAAATAGAGAGCAAAGCCATTCGTGTGGAACAGAGAAAGCAACATAGACCAGTTGGGCTGAATGGGTTAGATTTCAGCACTACCTTGAGGCAACTTAGGTGCTCCTTCGCAATTCATCATGGAATCATAGAATCCTATAGTGAAGGTGGTGGCCATTCAGCCCATCGAGCCTGTGCCACCAACAACCCCACCCAGACCTTATCCCCATAACCCCACGTAATTACCCTGCCAACCCCCCTGATACTAAGGGACAATGTTAACAATCAACCTAAGCCACACATCTTTGGAGTGTGAGAGGAAACTGGAGCACTCAGAGGAAATCCATGCAGGCATGGGAAGAATGTGCAACCTCCATATGGACAGTCACCTGAGGCCAGAATTGAACCAAGTTCCTGTTGCTGTGAGGCAGCAGTGCTAACCACTGTGCTGATGGTAAAATAATGAGATGCTCCCAGTCCCAGTCTCCTTCCCATAACATCCAAAGATGCGCAGGCTATGTTGATTAGCCTTGCTAAATTAAGCGTAGTGTCAGAGAGATTAGTAGGGTGAATATGAGGGGTTATGGGAATAGGGCCTGGATGGGATTGTGGTTGTGCAGACTCAATGGGCTGAATGGCCTCCTCTGCACTGTAGGGATTCTACGATTTGCACCCCCAACTGCATTGACAGGCTGATATTGGCAGCACAATCCTCCCAGATGGTCAGACATTTCAGGAGAAACCATGCAAATGAGGGGACAAGCTGTCCATTGCCTCCTGAGGTGACATGAGATACAGGAAAAAAGAAAAAATAAAATAACTTATAAAACAGGCAGTGAAATGAATTAAAACAAACGGCAGCCCAGTTCACGTTAAAGACTCAAACATCAGTTTGGAAATGGAGATCTATCCTCCCCATCCCTTTACATTAGCATTTCTAAGAATGGTACAGTTGCAGGGTAATGCCCATTAAACATATTTGGAACATTTGCCAAAATGCCTTCACAGGGCTGAAGACATTTTCTTCCTTCACTTGTTTGAGCTACACAATGTCGTTGACGGTAAGATTAATTCTAAACTACTCTGGCAGGCAACACATTGAATTGAACACCAGAATGTTCTGGAATGTAATGACAGAAATATTGCTGGCCACATAACCCAGGGAACAAAGGAACAATGCAGACGGCAGACAGGTAGATTCTGCGTTACACACTCTCCAACCTTCAAATGTGAAACTACACAGCTGTTTGCAGAAAGGCAGCAAGGTCAAAGGTGGAGGCTAGCCGTGCTAGATATGAATCGGTAAGAGTGGGGAATCTTTATTTCTATCTGATGTTTAATGACTTCAGGATGTCCCAAAGCACTTCCCAGTAAATGAAGCTTTTTCTGAAATGTGGTCGCTCTTGTGAGATAGCAGTCCTTGTAAATCCAGCAAACTCCCATAGGCAGCACTAAGATAATGACCAATTTGTTTTTTAGTGATTGAGATGTGGAACTCACCAACAACAAGCCATTGAGACAAATAGCAGAGATGCCTTTCAGGAGGAAGCTAAATAAATGAATGAAAGAGAAAGGAATAAATAGTCGTGTTGATAACATGAGATAAAGAGAGGGTGCTCCTGTGAAGCATATACAGGGGAGCATGGTGGCACAGTGGTCAGCACCACTGCTTCACACCTGGGTTCAATTCCAGCCTTGGATCATTGTCTGTGTGGAGTTTGTGCATTCTCCCCCTGTCTGCGTGGGTTTCCTCCGGGTGCTCTGGTTTTCTCCCACAGTCCAAAGGTGTGTGGGTTAGGTTGAATAGCCATGTTAAATTGACCCCAGTGTCAGCGGGATTAGCAGGGTAAGTGTGTGGGGTTGCAGGAAAAGGACCTGGGTAGGATTGTGATCAGTGCAGATTTGATGGGCCCCCTTCTGCACTGTAGGGATTCTATGATACTTCTGCATGGACTAGTTAGCTAAATTGGTCTAAGCACTGTAAATATAAACTCCATCCTCTTATTTGCCATCACACAAAGCAATGACACAAACCTTTAGCATCTGTCTGAGCAATTCTGTCCTAATAAAAATGATAGAACTTCTGATTTTATTTTTGCTCCTTAACAATTGTACCATTCAATTTTTGAGGGATCAATGACAAACTGTTCTATTACTTCTGTTGTCCTTGTGCAGTTTAATTCTTGCTATATTTTTAAAAAATATAATACTTGACGTGTATTCCCTGGAGTATGTGGGAGATTGAGGGGTGATCTAATTGAGTTGTTCAGAATATTAAGAAGATTTGTTTTGATACAAATCTTGACATAAAGATTTGATACAAAAGAAACCATTTCCTCTGTTGGGGACTGAAGAACAAGGGGTCACAATCTTAGAAGTAGAACAAAGTCAATTAGAGCTAACGTCAGGAAACACCTTTCCACACAAAAGGGTGGTGGAAATCTAGAACTTCTTCTCCCTCTGTCTCCTCTCCAAAAAGCCACAGATGCTCATGGGGGGAAGAGAGAGAGGAGGAATCAATTAGACCTATCAAGATGGAGTTCGTTGAATATTTAATTGGGTAAGGATAATGAGGCCTATGGAGGAAAGACAGGTAAATATGTTTGAGGTGCATATTAGTCATGTTACAATAGAATGGTGGAGTAGGCCCGAGGAGTTGAATGGCCTATTCCTAGTCAGGATAGTTCTGTGGATATTCACTGGTCCCATAAAAACTGCACTCAGAGACAGTTGTAGGCTAGAGACTAAGTGTTGTAGCAGTGCAAGAGGAGGATCCACAGGTTTGGACATGGTGACAGTTCTAGCTACATATGCACTCATTTTAGTCGAAAACTCCTTATACAGCCTCACACAAGACAAGTAAATGTCCTTTACACATGTATATTTACAGTGTTAACAAACATGTATCATCATTCAGAAACAAAAATTAAGCACTCATACCAGTCAAAAAAACACTCAAGCATTCTGTCCATTTCACCAACATGAAGAGAGGTTAATGTTCCCCTGCATACACTGCATGAAAATGATAATTGCGATCACATGCTCAATGACAGTGTATATTATTCATTGTTTACTTACTCATCAGAATTGTAACAAGGCACATCTGGATTCCCAATTAGTCACATGTGGCCTGGAGCTGACATATTGGATGAGACTGGTGTTGTATCATGTTTCTGACCTGCCAGCTCAGAGAGCAAAATGTACCATAGTAGATTTTAAACTTCTTGCACGAAGGTCTATGATAAGTGTTTGAGATCGCCATTTTATAGCCTTTTACGAAAACCTCAAAATCAGCACTGCTTTACTGAAGACAAAGGCAGCTACACTGAACTGTTCGTAAGATCTTCTGTGATATCCCCAAGAGGGGTTGAATAAAATGCTAGACTAATACAAGTCTTTCTTTCCAAATACAAAGACACCAGGCTGAATATCTATTTATCTATATATAGACTCCAAGATAACCAAGTGATTTAGTGGGGCAAGTGTTTCCTCCTGTTTGATAGCATTGAATTAGGGAGGTGCTAACTCAATCAAAAGTTTACAAAACGGCAGTTTTGATAATGAATCATAGAATACTGATGTGCAGAAAAAGACCATTCGGCCCATTGAGCCTGCACCGACAACAATCCCAGCCAGGCCCTATCGCCACATAACCCAACTGACTTACCCAACTAATTCTCCTGACACTAAAGAGCAACTTGGCATGGCCAATTCACCTAACGATTTTCACAGCAACTTCACTGCAGCGTTAATGTAAGCCTACTTGTGACACTAATAAAATAAACTTTAAAAGATCTTTGGACAGTAGGAGGAAACCAGAGCACCCGAAGGAAACTCACGCAGACACAGGGAGAAAGTGCAAACTCCACACAGACAGGCAGCCACCCGAAGGTGAAATTGAACCTGGGTCCCTGGCGCTGTGAGACAGCACTGCTAACCACTGTGCTGCTTGGAAGCTCTGTGGTTGGGAGCAGGCTGGCCTTTGCATTACCATCGGTGAGCTTTTATCTTGTGACTTGCGATGAAAGGGGATTAGTCAGCAGCCATTAGGCATTTGCAGTTGTAGTTCCGGGTGCATTTTAATGGGACTCATCCTGTTTCTTCAGCTCAAGGGTCATGGCATGGAAAAGCAGCCGGTTTTATAAAATCAGTATATAATCACTGTTTTGCCAGTGGGTGGGTTAACATTTTGTCTATTACTCAACCTCTTAAGGCCCCTATTATCTTCATGCCGCTTTAGTCAACACTGCGGAACGAAGTATAATAATTTCACAGCTCGCCTGCTTGTTTCTAACTTGCGGGTTTGGACGTTAGGAGAATCAGAGACACTGTGCTCTCTGAACACCGTCTGTGATTTAGTTGATCATTATAGAACAGTTGTGCCTCAGGTGCATTTTGGTGGGAGGACTGAATCCTAATGAAGCGTCCTGCCCATACCAATTAGTCAATTCTGTCAGTATAAAAGATGTGAAACGTTCACCGGCTCACGGTCTGACCCCACACACTGTGTTAACTGCCTCTGGGACTGGCGATCTTTATTACATCTTGGGTATATTCAGATAACTGAGACGTGCTATGAATCAGCACTAATTGTTTTCTTTCCCCTTCCGACTTTGCACTGACAAAGGCAAATGAACAAACTGTGTGTCTATCAGGGCCTGGCATCTGAGGGCCATTTATTGTTGGGACACTGACAAATAACTCTGCCATCCTCAAACACCAACTCACCACAGCGTCAGAAAGCTGTTTGCAGTCGCATTTGCAGCTCAAGTGCAATGTTGATTCTCCAGTTTCTTAACGGGCAGTAGGAAGTTCATAGAATCAGAATCATAGAATCCCTATAGTGCAGAAGAAGGCCATTCAGCCCATCGTGTCTGCACTGACCACAATCCCACCCATTCCTATCCCTGTAGCCCCACGTATTTACTCTGCTAGTCCCCCTGACACTAAGCAGTAATTTACCATGGCCAATCAACCTCGCCTGCACACCTTTGGAAGTTATTGAGAATGTTGAAAGAAGTAAATAAAGCAACAAATATTGTCGCAGAAATGGCAGTTCACGCTCCTATGTGCATGGAGAGCAATGCCTAGGTAGTAGAACAGTGATAATGGACAGAGAGATACAGTGAGGGAAGAGATGCATAGAACAAGAAAGGAAGACTTACACCTACCAGCTTCCACACGTCTTCTGGGTTGCCCACCTCATCTCTTATTTCAGTCTGGCCCCGGTCCCCAGCCCGGCCCCAAAACTGATTGGCATGCAGCCATCTTTAAAGTCTTGCAGGGCCAGGAAATCTCTTGCCTCCAAGCATCTGACACCAGGATGAAAATTTGGACCTTAACTTTTGCTAGTACTCAGTGGAATGCTGACTGGATGTCAATGGCAGCCATTCTCAACTCATCTCCAGAATTCAATTCTTTTATCATGTCTAGACCAAGGATGCAATGGGATCTGGAGTCAAGTGTCCTGTTGGAATCTCTTGAAATTCCAAAGTGCTTTCAATCCAGCAAAGTAATAGAATGCAGTCATCATTGTAATAGCAAAAACACACATTTAAAATAGTGCCTTTAACATAGAAAGCTATCCCAAAGTGCTTCACATGAGTGTTTTCAAACTGTATGATGCAGGACAATCAGTTTAGACAAAGCAGGCTCCCACACTGTGACAGCAAACAGATAATCCATTCTAGTGTTGAGTTGAGTTAAACATCAGCCCAGGCATTGAGAAAACTGTCCTACCCCTTCTGAAAATTCACAGGATCTTTGACATCCAGCTGACAGATAAGACAGGGCCTCCATGAAACACCTAATCTGAAAGATCAGCAAAATAGCTGAACATGAAGGGGAAACAAAAGATGGGAAAGTGAGAGAGGAAAAGTTGAGAAAGTGAAATGAGTGACAGGAAAAGGAGGAGAGTAAACTGGGGAAGGAAGAGAAGAGAGAGGCGCAAAGAAAAAGCTGATTGACAAATGTAAATAGTGTGAATGGAACGAGCAAAGAGAGAGAAAGCAGATTAAAGCGGATTTTAGTAAGGCGTTTGATAAGGTTCACCACGGTAGGCTTCTGCAGAAAATGCAGATGTATGGGATTGGGGGTAATCTAGGTACTTGGATCAGGAATTGGCTAGCGGATAGGAGACAGAGGGTGGTGGTTGATGGTAAATATTCGTCATGGAGTTCGGTTACGAGTGGTGTGCCTCAGGGATCTGTTTTGGGGCCACTGCTGTTTGTAATTTTTACTAATGATCTGGATGAGGGTATAGTTGGGTGGATTAGTAAGTTTGCTGATGACACCAAAGTCGGAGATGTGGTAGATTGTGAGGAAGGGTGTCATAGTTTGCAGGGTGACTTAGACAGGTTGCAGAGCTGGGCCGCGAGGTGGCGGATGGAGTTTAATGCGGAGAAGTGTGAGGTAATTCATTTCGGTAGGAGTAACAGATGTGTTGAGTATAGGGCTAACGGGAGGACTTTGAATAGTGTGGAGGAGCAGAGGGATCTAGGTGTATGTGTACATAGATCCCTGAAAGTTGGGAATCAAGTAGATAAGGTTGTTAAGAAGGCATACGGTGTCTTGGCGTTTATTGGTAGGGGGATTGAATTTAGGAGTCGCAGCGTCATGTTGCAACTGTACACAACTCTGGTGCGGCCGCACTTGGAGTACTGTGTGCAGTTCTGGTCCCCACATTACAGGAAGGACGTGGAGGCTTTGGAGAGGGTGCAGAGGAGGTTTACCAGGATGTTGCCTGGTATGGAGGGGAGGTCCTATGAGGAGAGACTGATGGATTTGGGGTTGTTTTTGCTGGAAAGAAGGAGGCTAAGAGGGGATCTTATTGAAACGTATAAGATGATTAGAGGTTTAGATAGGGTGGATAGTGATAGCCTTTTTCCTCGGATGGAGAAAGCTAGCATGAGGGGGCATGGCTTTAAATTAAGTGGGGGTAGTTATAGGACGGATGTCAGGGGTTGGTTCTTTACCCAGAGGGTGGTGAGGGACTGGAATGCCCTGCCTGCTGCAGTTGTAAATGCGCCTAGTTTGGGGGCGTTTAAGAGATCTGTGGATAGGTTTATGGACGAAAAGGGATTGGTTTAGATTAGTGGGTCAGTGTTTTTTTTTAAAAAACTGGTCGGCGCAACATCGTGGGCCGAAGGGCCTGTTCTGCGCTGTAATGTTCTATGTTCTATGTTCTAAAAATCTGAGAGGGGAAAATAGAGGGGGAAGTGAAGACAGAAGTGGAAAAGGCCATGAAGAAATTGGGAACACAAGGGAGATTGAGAAAGAAAGAAAGATTTCAAAGACCGAGAGGAATGAAGGAGGTGAAACTGATTTTTGGCAGTCCTGCAAAATGGACAATAACTCGCAGGCCCCATTTAACAACACCACCCGACTTTCTTTTCCTCATTTCACTCCCTTGGTCTCAAATATGCGAGAAAGACTGCGCTGAATGAACGAGTTTTACAATCCTGTAATTATATATAATGAAAAAGCAGTAAGGACAAGGAAAACCATCGGAATGGGTGTAACAATCCAGGAATGCTCATAGCTGAAGTGAACTGGAGGTTTTTAAATGAAACCCTTGAGGTTAACTATCCCTCTGGCAATCTGCTCATTTTGGCGACCTGGTGGGCGAGGAATGCATTTGCCAGCGTGGTTAACTGTCGGAGGTTTACAGCTGTTTGTGGGACCTTACTGTGCAGACATTTTCTGTCACCTTTCCTATAATACATTTTTATAGACTACCTTATTGGCTGTAAAAGGACAATCTGAAGCGGCGAAGGGTGCCAAATAAATGTTATCCCTTTTTGTTTAAGTTATTTCTGCCTTGCTGTAAAGAAGCTTGGAACTGAAATCCAGCCTATAATTTCAGGGTAGGCAATAAACAGCCCAACTGCTCTGCACAAGGGCTGGGTTTGACACTGTGAACCGATGTTTACCATCAAGCCCCTTTTGCTTCCCTTCTGTCTGGTGTATATCAAGACGGCAGCTCTGAGGTGTGGCTTTTTTTAAAATGATCAACTCAATTAGGCTTCAATCGACTTGAAGCAGTTCCCCAACAGGAGCACTGTGATCTGAATTTAAAACTCAGGGATGACCCAACGTTTTAAGCATCACTGGCAAGCGACAAGATTTTGAACCATCTAGTCCAACGATCATAGCCCTTTCATCCACAGAAGATGACAAATCTAGTGCAGCGTTGCACTGTCGGAGGTGCAGTCTTTCCGATAAGATATTAAACTAAGGCCAATATTTCCCCTCAGGTGAAAGTGGAAGATCCCACTTCAAAGAAGAGTGGGAGGAATTCTCACTGGAGTGCAGGACAATAGTTCCTGCTTAACCAAGAGCTTTAAAAGACAGACTATCTGCTCATTAACAGTTTTGTTATTAATATTTGTGGGATCTTGCTGTGTACCCTACATTATAACTCCATTAGTCCTTCACTGACTGTAAAATGCTTTGGGATATCCCGAGGTTATGAAGTATGCCGTATAAATTAATTAACTAACTTTCTAACTTTCCTACATTTTTCCTTGTGTTTACCCGTGCTATCATTGGATGCTTCAGCACAGTAATAGGCCATTCAGCCCATCTTGCCTGTGTCAGCTCTTGAAAGAGCAGGCCCATTTTTTCCCTCACACCCTCTTTTCAAACATTTATCTCATACTCTCTTGAGACCCCCTTTTAAGTCTAATTCCACCATCCTTCAGGCTCTGCATTCAAGAATGGAACTGTGCAAAAATAAAAATAAATAAAAATCCTGCTCCCGTGAAAGGGCTGACAGAGTGGTTCTGCCAACCTGAGATCTATTACTGTAAAACATTGTTCATGAGTGGTACACAGAATAATACAGAGGGCAGAGATTGTGTTTGTAAGTATTAAATTCCATTTATATTTACCTCCAATGATAAATTTGTCAAATTTGATTTGATTGTATTTCTAACAAATAGTGGCTGTGCTTCAAGAATATTCTTGATCAGCTCAGCTTTCTAGTTAGAGCTGACCCATATACAGGGGATAGAAAAATTGTGGATCTCACAGGCTTCAGAAGAGGAAAACTGAAAGGGAAACTCCATGGCAGCTATTATAGTATAGAATATTTATAATCCAGATGTCTGAATTTCTCAGCAAAAAGACCATGGTACTCTTTGAGAATTTAAACTCAATTTAAACAAATATTCAGAAATTTAAAAACTGATATTCATTTTTTAAAAAAATCACAACTGGTTTACTGGTGAAACTGTGAAACCATTGTCAATTGTTGTGAAAACCCATCTGGTTTACTAATGTCCTTTAGGGAAGGAAATCTGCCATCCTTGCCTGGTCTGGCCAACATATGACTCCAGAGCCACAGCATTGTGGTTGACTCTCAACTGCCCTCAGGTAACTACAGATAGGCAATAAATGCTGGCCAGCCAGAATAAAAACAAATTACTGCGCTTGCTGGAATCTGAAACCAAAAGAGAAAATGTTGGAAAATCCCAGCAGAACTGGCAGCATCAGGAGGAAAAGAAAAGAGTTGATGTTTCAAAACATCAGCTTTTTTCTCTCCTTACAGTGCTGCCAGGACTGCTGAGATTTCTCAGCATTTTCTCTTCTGGCCAGCCAGTGATGCCCATGTCCGATGAATGAATGAAAAAAAAGCTTGTGTTGTTTAGGGAAGGAAACTTGTCGATTTACCCAGGTTGCTCTACATGTGGCCAATGGATCTTCATCAAACTTTGAAAAACAGACACACTTGCATTTATATAGCGCCTTGCATAGCCTTTGTGCAACCCACTGTGCTTTAGAAATGTAACCGCTCATGTATTGCGGGAAATGTGCCAGCCAGTTTACACACAGCAAGTTCCCATAAACAGCAAGGAGATAATGACTCTTTAGTGGTGTTGACAGGTCGCCCAGGACACTGGGTAGAGCTCGCTCGTCTGCTGTTCTTCCAAACTGTCTGATGAGATCATGAATGTTGCCTCGAGTTACTGCCTCATGCAAAAGACAATACTTCCGACTGAGAAATATTCACTCGGTGTAAAGAGTTCAGAGCAATCATTTTTTTGTAGGATATGTACCATTTGTAAAAACCTTGAGGTTTAATCTGACTAAATTACTGTCAGCTGATCATTACTTTGTAAAACACACCTGTCTTTTGCTGTAAAAATAACTTGTTTCAAATTCTGACTGCTTCTGTTCCTATATGGAAATCTAAGATTGGCTTTGAGAGGAAATTGCTTTAACAATGAGGCTCCCCGAGGACTCTAAGAGCTGTCTGAATGTTTCAAAGACAATTAGGATATTCATAAAATGTAGCTGCACTCATTTTGGAAATCCTTTCTATTCAATGTAGGGGCTGAGAAACAGTGAAGACCAAACCTAGCAATGTCCTCATGTAAATCCAGGATAGACTACAGAATCTATGTTCAAATATTGCACAAAAGCTGGGATAGAATTTTAGATTCTTCCATTCTGTCTCTGTATCGTCTTCCAATCCAACAACCATCCGATATTTCTACATTGCTCCAGTCCTGGCCTCCTGCATTCCCTTTGCTGTCACCATTGGCACCTACACTTCAACTATCCCAAACCCAAACATCCCTCCCTGTTCAGCTCTGTCTTCCCCTCTCTCACTCCTCCCAAAAACCTACCATTTTGACTCATTTTTGGCTGATCATGTTCTTATGAAGCATCACAGGATGTTTTATTGGGTTGAAGGTGTTGTTTAAATGCATGTCTGACATTTGGATCTTCCACATGATACAGAGCTGGGAAATAGGGACCCGTGGAGGCGGTGGAAGCTTTGATGAAGGGAGCCATGTGGGAATTTCCTAGGAACTTTCGCCAACTGTTGGGCTATTCCCCAGCTCCCGGAATGCTTTGCTAATGTCTTAGGCAGCTGTGTGGTATTCACACGAATAGTTACGCAAGAAATGTTGGACAGTGAAAACATGATTGAACTTCAGAATAACTCCAGAACTGTCTTCCCTATCACTCACATTTGCCCTACCCAACTCCCTGGATCAGGAATTGGCTAGCTGATAGAAGACAGAGGGTGGTGGTTGATGGGAAGTATTCAACCTGGAGTTCAGTTACAAGTGGTGTACCTCAGGGATCTGTTTTGGGGCCACTGCTGTTTGTCATTTTTAGAAATGACCTAGATGAGGGCATAGAAGGATGGGTTAGTAAATATGCTGACGACACCAAAGTCGGAGGAGTTGTGGACAGTGAGGATGGATGTTACTGTTTGCAGAGGGACATAGATAAGCTGCAGAGCTGGGCTGAGAAGTGGCAAATGGAGTTTAATGCGGAAAAGTGTGAGGTGATTCACTTTGGTAAGAGTAACAGGAGTGCAGAATATAGGGCTAATGGAAGGACTCTTGGTAGTGTCGATGAGCAGAGAGATCTCGGTGTATATGTGCATAGATCCCTGAAAGTTGACACCCAGGTTGATAAGGTTGTTAAGAAGGCGTACGGTGTGTTAGCTTTTATTGGTAGAGGGATTGAATTTCGGAGCTGTGAGGTCATGTTGCAAAACTCTGGTGCGGCCGCACTTGGAGTATTGCGTACAGTTCTGGTCGCCGCATTATAAGAAAGATGTGGAGGCATTGGAAAGGGTGCAGAAGAGGTTTACCAGGATGTTGCCTGGTATGGTGGGAAGGTCTTGTGAGGAAAGACTGAGGGGCTTGAGGTTACTTTCATTAGAGAGAAGAAGGTTAAGAGGTGACCTAATTGAGGCATACAAGATGATCAGTGGGTTAGATAGAGTGGACAGTGAGAGCCTTTTTCCTCGGATGGTGATGGCTAACACGAGGGGATATAGCTTTAAATTGAGGGGTGGTAATTATAGGACGGATGTCAGACGTAGGTACTTTACTCAGAGGGTAGTAAGGTTGTGGAATGCCCTGCCTGCAGCAGTTGTTTATGGACGAAAAGGGATTGGTTTAGGTTAGTGGGTCATTGTTTTGTAACTGGTCGGCGCAGCATCGTGGGACGAAGGGCCTGTTCTGCGTTGTAATGTTCTATGTTCTATGTTGTGGACTCGCCAACTTTAAGGGTGTTCAAATGGTCAGTTGATAGGCATATGGATAACATTGGAATAGATTAGGTTAGAGGGTCATTAGATTGGTTCCACTGGTTGGCGCAACATCGAGGACCGAAGGGCCTGTAATGCACTGTAAAGTTCTAATGTTCTATGTCCCTGGTTGATCTCCTATCCCCCTCCCAACCATCCTTCCTGACACCCCGACTACCCCTTCATGCCCTCACTAGCCCCTGACCTGCTGACTACTCCCCAGCACCCCTCCAACTAACCCCCTAACCCACTTGGCTATACTCCTGACCCACTGACCACGCCTCCTGACTAGACTACCTAACTAACCCCCATGAGACTATCAACTCCCCTGCCTGCCACCTCATCTATTTACTGCCTTACCCATTGACTCATTCATCCATTTGCCCATTCGTTAACATTCAAACTGAATGGTGCATGGTAGCACAATGGTTAGCACTGCTGCCTCACAACGTCAGGGACCCAGGCCTGATTCCCGGCTTGTGTCTGCATAGGTTTGCTCCAGGTGCTCTGGTTTCCTCCCACAGTCCAAAAATGTGTGGATTAGATGGATTGTCCATACTAAATTGACCCTAGTGTCAGGGGGACTAGCTAGGTTAAATGCATGGGATTATGGGGATAGAGCCTGGGTGAGATTATGGTTGGTGCAGACTCAATGGGCCAAATGTCCTTCTTCTACACTGTAGATTCTATGATTCTATACAGGCAGCTAGTGCCATAAAAAGGGGAAGTGTCCTGTGTTTTCTTGCTGTGATGGAATTCTCAAATGGATGTTGTACTCCACATTTCTAGTAAAGCCATTACTTCACAACCTCTTGGCTAAGGTTAAGCATCGGATCAACCCCGAGGTGGGGTCTCATCTGGTCTGCTTGGATCTTGTGTGTCTCTTGTGGGGATCATGAATAGGATTTAATTGGAATTTGAATTTGGTTGTTGGAGCAAACAAGGAATGGATTCAGGTCTCTGATCATTGTCTTTGGAACTTTAAGAACAGAATGAAAATGTTTTTAAAAAGCCAGGTGTGAAAGGACCTAGCAAGAAATGGGGAGCAGCATTGAACCGGAGAAAAGTTTGAGGGTGTCAATCTGACAATAACTGATGCTCCTCAGAAGTAGACATAATGTAGAGATGCCAGCGTTGGACTGGGGTAAACACAGTAAGAAGTCTCACAACACCAGGTTTAAGTCCAACCAGTTTATTTGATAGTAATCCCACAAGCTTTTGGAAACAGTGTTCCTTCATCAGGTGTGTGGAAGGTTCTGATCAGAGAAGGACATATAAAGACACACACAGTTTACAGAATACTGATTGGAATGCAAGTCTTTACAGCTAACCTGCTATTCAAGTCTTAAAAATGCACATACTCTTGCAATTCAGCCAATGTTGTCTATCAAATACGCTGCAGGAAAGGATGTCCTGAAGCATGGCATATTGGGGAGACCATGCAGACATTAAGATAACGGATGAATCAACATCGCTCGACAATCACCAGGCAAGACTGTTCCCTTCCTGTTGGTGAACACTTCAGCGGTCACGGGCATTCGGTCTCTGATCTTTGGGTAACAGTCCTCCAAGGCAGCCTTCACGACACACGACAGTGCAGAGTCGCTGAGCAGAGACTGATAACCAAGTTCCGCACACATGAGAATGGCCTCAACCAGGACCTGGGGTTCATGTCGCACTATCCTGGGCTTGTAAAATCTCACTTACTGTCCTGTCTGGAGACAATACACATCTCTTTAACCTATGCTAATACTATCTCCACTCACATTGTCTGCACCTTTAACACTTGAATAGCAGGTTAGCTGTAAAAACTTGCATTCCAATCAGTATTCTGTAAACTGTGTGTGTCTTTATATGTCTTTCACTGATCAGAACCTTCCACACACCTGACGAAGGAACACCGTTTCCGAAAACTTGTGGGATTACTATCAAATAAACCAGTTGGACTTAAACCCAGTGTTGTCAGACTTCTTACTGCGTTCTCCTCAAAAGATCCAGTCTATAGTTGCAATGGCAATAATCTATCACATAAAATCCCTACAGTGCAGAAGGAGGCCATTTGGCTCACTGAGTCTGCATCAACCACAATCCCATCCAGGTCCTATTCCCATAACCCCACATATTTACCCTGCTAATCCCCCTGACACTCAAATCAGTTTAGCACAGCGATACATCTAACCAGCATATCTTTTGGACTGTGGGTGGAAATCAGAGCACCTAGAAGAAACCCATGCAGACACGGAGAGAACATGCAACCTCCACACAGATGTGACCTGAGGTCGGAATTGAATTCAAGTCCCTGGCGCTGTGAGGCAACAGCACTATCCACAGTGCTGCCCTAATCTCATGAATACCATTGCCCCTTCCCGGAAAAGGAATTGTTCTGTAGGGTTATAGAGTGATTTCACTCACTTTGAGGACTGTGGGTAATAAACATAGCTATTTTGGTTTGCATGCAATTAAAATGAGCACACTGCTTCCATACAATAACCTATTCCTCCTCCCACTGGCAGAAAAAGATCTTTCTCACACTGGATTTGAAACTTTGCCATAGTTGTCCTGTTGATATACGGTTGATATTCGGAATTTGTGCTTTTAGCAGAGCATATTGAGAATATGTTGTGTAAATTACAAGGTCATGGATTAGTAAGTTTGCTGATGACACCAAAGTCGGAGGTGTGGTAGATTGTGAGGAAGGGTGTCATAGTTTGCAGGGTGACTTAGAAAGGTTGCAGAGCTGGGCCGCGAGGTGGCGGATGGAGTTTAATGTGGAGAAGTGTGAGGTAATTCATTTCGGTAGGAATAACAGATGTGTTGAGTATAGGGCTAACGGGAGGACTTTGAATAGTGTGGAGGAGCAGAGGGATCTAGGTGTATGTGTACATAGATCCCTGAAAGTTGGGAATCAAGTAGATAAGGTTGTTAAGAAGGCATACGGTGTCTTGGTGTTTATTGGTAGGGGGATTGAATTTAGGAGTCGCAGCGTCATGATGCAACTGTACACAACTCTGGTGCGGCCGCACTTGGAGTATTGTGTGCAGTTCTGGTCCCCACATTACAGGAAGGATGTAGAGGCTTTGGAGAGGGTGCAGAGGAGGTTTACCAGGATGTTGCCTGGTATGGAGGGGAGATCCTATGAGGAGAGACTGAGAGATTTGGGGTTGTTTTCGCTGGAAAGAAGGTGGCTAAGAGGGGACCTTATTGAAACATATAAGATGATTAGAGGTTTAGACAGGGTGGATAGTGATAGCCTTTTTCCTAGGATGGAGAAAGCTAGCACGAGGGGGCACGGCTTTAAATTAAGGGGGGGGTAGTTATAGGACTGATGTCAGGGGTAGGTTCTTTACCCAGAGGGTGGTGAGGGACTGGAATGCCCTACCAGCTGCAGTTGTAAATGCACCTAGTTTGGGGGCGTTTAAGAGATCTGTGGATAGGTTTATGGACGAAATGGGATTGGTTTAGATTAGTGGGTTAGTGTTGTTTTTTTTTAAAAGCTGGTCGGCGCAACATCGTGGGCCGAAGGGCCTGTTCTGCGCTGTAATGTTCTATGTTCTATGTTCTATGTTCTATGATGGTTCAGAAATCATCATCAATGTGCACCCAAATGTCTAATATCTGTCCTCAGCAAATGGGGCTAGCAGGAGCAAGGCTGGACAATGTCTCTGTTGCTCTTAGCAGATAGTAATACTTTTCAAAAGCAGACGCAGGTTAAACTGAAACCAAAGTTCCAACTTTCTCTATATTCTAACACATCAACAAATTAGCTCAAGCCAGCATAATATTTGAACAGCTTTGGGCTCATATATCCACACATGGGAGTTCACTTTCAAGAATGAAAACGAATATTTGTTCAACTCCAAACCTGTCCACAGCAATACTATTGTCGCATTGAATGGACAAAGCCTCATATTAATCCAGGAAATAAATCTGCCCAATATATTAAACAGGAGAGGTGCTGGAATAGGATGTTCAACAGCTGTACACCTACTTGTGACTAATAAATAAACTGTATTTTTAGCAAGTTAGATCAATCAAACCTGCACTTTCCAGTCATAAAGTGTTAATGCATATTAATACACAAGCAGAACCATTCAGAACACTTATTATCTTTAAGGTGACTACTATTTTTCCCATATCATTGTTATGGGAAGCAGTTATTTAACCAGTTCTCTTCATACCTAACACTGTGTTAATACTTCTTTGAATTTGTTTCACACAATCCATGAGATATTTGTTCTTATGTTACATGTTAACCAAGTTTGACAGATTTATCCCATTTTCCACTAAAGCGTGGGGAGACGTTAAGGATTGACATTGCCATCTAAAGATGTGGAAGATACCTTTGTTCTTGCTATCATACTGTCACTGAACTGAGACAACGAAAACAATCTACAAAGCCACATGAAAGTCTTTCATTAAAAGTCCAGCAGGAAGAACTTAAGTCAAGATGAAGAACTGTTATTGCAATTTCAAACAACTGTTTTACCTTTTCTTCATCTAACTGCAAATTTGATATTTTAGACTACAGTACAAACCTATTCTCCGCTGCTCCTCACCCTGAGTTTAAACAGCTAATACCTGGGCTTGGTTCCATTATTTGAAATTCCTGGATTGTGACAATTTCATTAGTAGTGAGTCTTCCTGAAAAGCAAAATCTTTACCAGTATGCAGCACACCCAGGCGACTGAACAAGGAAAACACACAAGTGCCAAGGCTGTTTGGATCTTTCACAAAACTGAAGAAGTCATCGAACGGACTTTATATATTAAACAGTCTTCTTACAGGCAAACATCTAAACATCTTACCGTCTGTTTTTATGAGCACGCTTCCAGGCACCTTGCAGTAAGGGGACAAAGCAATCTGCTTTTGAGATCCTTGAGATGTGAAGGCTATATTCTATGGTCATCACAGTGTGTTCTATGACTACATTCTAATCTCTTTCCTACTCTCTAGAGAGATTTTGTGTGTGTGTGTGTGTGTGTGCGTGCGTGTCTGAGACAGAGAGAGAGAGAGAGTATGTGTACCACTAAATGACTTCAGCAGACAGGAGTCTCCCTAGGTTCTGTTGGAATTAGGCCACTGCTCATTAAATCTTCAGGGAGCTTTTGAAAACATAACTTGTCTGGTCAATATGGGCTTACACTTAGACTACTGGGCGCAAAGTTAATTTGTCTGCTGGGGTTTCGCCTAGCCCAGAAGGAAACAGGGAATAAAAATTATATCCTGACACTGGCTGACTGTGTCTCCACTCAGTGTATTAAAATACACATCCAAGTTTATTTCTTGCTCTCACTCTCTCTTTCTCATTCAAGGTCTGAAAGGACTGTCCGTGCTGAGGTGAAAGTGTATAACGCCTGAGAAAACTCGTTTCCCATTCAAATCTGGACATGTCAATTCATGTTATCAAGGGACCCGGGATTGCAACCCAAGGGTGACAATGATGGATGAGTCTCCGACTAGACAATTAAAACTCTGACATCACCCAATCTTGCCTTCTAATTCAACTCTCATCAACTGTGCGCCCTGTGACCAGTGTCTTTTAAAATCAAACAAAGTGAATTAGGTCAGAGGAAACAAAACATTTAATCTAATACAGTACTTTGGCGACAGTTGCAAAGCTGACTCAGCAGTGGATGAAAGCAGCAATGGTTCACCTTGAAAAGACTTTAGCACTTAATGCCCTGTTTCAAACATAATTGAGACCTGTGAGCATCATAAGACAGTAATTTGATTATAACTCAGAAAAGGTTCTTTCCTCCTGCCTGGCAAGGGACAGAGCAGGAAGGTTCTAGGTTTGATCACCAGATCAGCTAAGGTTAATAGATCTAACCTGGCCAAAGTTGTCTCAATGCCACTGTGTTGTGGAGGGGCAAATAGCCCAGGAATTCTGCTCTTGTTAGTTATCCTATAGACTCTGCTCAGCTGCAAAACAACTTTGCATTTATACAGGTACCTTTCATAACATTTGGGTGGCACGGTGGCACAGTGGGTAGCACCGCTGCCTCACAGCACAAGGGACCCAGATTCGATTCCCAGCTTGGGTCACTGCCTGTGCGGAGTCTGCACATTCTCCCCATGTTTGCGTGGGTTTCCTCCAGGTGCTCCAATTCCCTCCCACGATCCGAAAGATGAGCTGGTTGGTACATTGGCCATGCTAAGTTCTCCTTTAGTGTACCCGAAAGGCGTCAGAGTGTGGTGACTAGGGGATTTTCACAGTAACTTCATTGCAGTGTTAATGTAAGCTACTTTGTGACACATAAATCAATCAATAAAAACTAAACTCTAATAATCTCATTCTACGTACTTATCCACTCATTTCACTGTGTAATATTTTTGCTTCAACAATCTAATGAAGCCTGATTTCTGGTATTAACACCTGTAGTTCACCATACAAAGAACGTTTTTCATCATGTTACATTGTGTTGTTAATGATAACTCGGGATGCCCTGAGAGTGGGGTGGAGGGTACGAGGACAATGTGAAATTCATGTAGATCATTAAAATGTGCCACCTGAGTACTCAACACCAGTCACACCACTGATTGGTCACACATTTATTTTAACAAGTTGGGGAAGGTTTGGGGGAACACTGGCACCTTAAAGGCAATAAGAAGTCTCACAACATCAGGGTAAAGTCCAACAGGTTTATTTGTTGGACTTTAACCTGGTGTTGTGAGACTTCTTACTGTGTTTACCCCAACCCAACACTGCCATCTCCACATAATCTTAAAGGCAGCCAGCACTTCTTAAAGAGTGTGGCTGCAGACAGTAGGGAAATTTCAGGGAGAATTCACAAGAGACATAATTGGCTCAAAGAGAGGTAGAAGAGCACACAGTTGCTGCTGCATTGGGGGCCCAGATGTGAGCAATGGATAGGAGAAGGGAGAACCTATTTCCTAGGAGTCAATTTGTGCACAAGACTCCATGAGATAAATGACCAGATAATATGTTTTAAGGTTGTCAGCTGAGAGATAAACATTGGCCAGAACATGTGAGAGAGAGCACGATTGCTCTTCTTCCAGTAGCACCATGCAATCTTAGAAATCCACCTTGGAGAGAGAACAGAGCCTCAGTTCAACATCTCTTCCAGAAGATAGTTCTGTCAATAGTGTCACATTCTCTCAGCATTAAGTTGGGAAGGTGAACTTGGGTTAAAGTCGCTACTTTATCTTCAGTGGATCTCCTCTCATTAGAGAGAACATGAAACTGCCTTTAAGATAGAAGAAGTGCTTGTGAAGATGTGTGAGATTACATCATCTACTGTACACAATGAGGAGCTTTATTGTTGTGATCCCTGGGTAATACTGGCATGCATCTATGGGACATCAGGTCCGCTCATGGCTAATAAAACTGTTGCTAAGCTAAAGAGAATAATTAATCCAGAAATGGTACTTTGTTGCTGTCAATATCTTCTGTGCTGCAAAATTGGAAGGTCCTTTCTTATAGTCATCTCCTATGAAGGCAGAAGAATTCAAAGTTTTCTAATTTTTCCTCATAACTCAACTCTGTGAAGTTGGCCGCAAGAAACTACAAAGAGTTGTGAACAAAGTCCAATCCATCACACAAACCAACCTCCCATCTATTAACGCTGTCTACACTTCCCAGAAAAACAGCCAGCATAATCAAGGACCCCACACGACCCAGACATACTCTCTTTCATCTTCTTCCATCAGGAAAAAGGTACAAAAATCTGAGGACATGTGCCAACTGACTCGAGAACAGCTTCTTCCCTGCTGCCATCAGACTTTTGAATGGATCTACGTCATATTAAGTTGATCTTTCTCTGCACCCTAGCTATGACTGTAACACTACATTCTTCATGCTCTCCTTTCCTTAGCTCTGAACTGTATGCTTTGTCTGTATAGTGCACAAGGAAACAATCCTTTCCACTGTATACCAGTACATGTGACAATAACATACCAAATCAAAATCAGCCTTTGGCTGTTCATTATATTGTATCCAGGGCCTGAATGTCTCAATTTCGTCTCCACAAACAAAGCTGTACATGGTGGATTGTGCCCAAGTTGAAGTCTGGCCAGGATGTTGTATGGTTTGAGAATTGCATCTCCCACCTGTACGTGAGTGCTTTGGTGTTACTGCAAGTCTCTCAGTTGTTGGCTGCTCCACTAACTATTGAGTGCCAAGTCTCCTGCTGTCTTTGGATCTGTCTTCACTCGAGAAGGCTGCCTATATCACAGTAAAGGAGTAGGCAGAACTTGGAAGGATAAAAATGAGTAAAGAGAAGGAACTTGTGTTGGAACTTCTAAATTCTGTCAAGATACATAAGTCGCTGGGACCGGATGGGATGTACCCCAGGTTATTGTGGGAGGTGAGGGAAGTGATTGCAGAGCCCCTGGCGATGATCTTTGCATCGTTGATGGAGACGGGAGAGGTTCCAGAGGATTGGAGGATTGCAGATGTGGTTCCTATTTTCAAGAAAGGGAACAGGGATAGCCTGGGAAATTACCGACCGGTGAGTCTGACCTCAGTGGTTGGTAAGCTCTTGGAGAGGATTCTGAGGGACAGGATTTATGAGCATTTAGAGGAGTTTAGTATGATCAAAAATAGTCAGCACAGCTTTGTCAAGGGCAGGTCATGCCTTACGAGCCTAGTTGAGTTCTTTGAAAATGTGATTGAACACATTGACGAAGGAAGAGTGGTGGATGTGGTTTACTTGGGCTTCAGCAAGGTGTTTGATAAGGCCCCCCATGCAAGACTTCTTGAAAAGGTGAGAGGGCATGGGATCCAAGGGGCTTTGGCCTTGTGGATCCAGAATTGGTTTGCCTGCAGAAGGCAGAGAGTGGTTGTGGATGGGTCTTTTTCTGCATGGAGGTCGGTCACCAGTGGAGTGCCCCAGGGATCTGTTCTAGGACCCTTGCTGTTTGTCATTTTCATAAATGACCTGGATGAGGAAGTGGAGGGATGGGTTAGTAAGTTTGCCTACGATACGAAGGCTCGTGGTGTTGTGGATAGTCTGGAGGGATGTCAGAAGTTGCAGCGGGACATAGATAGGATGCAAGACTGGACGGCGAAGTGGCAGATGGACTTCAACGCGGATAAATGTGTAGTGGTCTATTCTGGCAGGACCAATGGGATGAAGGAATACAATATCAAGGGTAGGAGTCTTAGCAGTGTTGAGGAGCAGAAGGATCTTGGGGTCCGGGTCCATAGGACTCTTAAATCGGCCTTACAGGTGGGGGATGTGGTCAAGAAGGCATATGGTGTACTGGCCTTCATTAATCGAGGGATTGAGTTTAGGAGTCGGGAAGTAATGCTGCCACTTTATAAGACCCTTGTCAGACCCCACTTGGAGTACTATGTGCAGTTCTGGTCGCCTCATTATAGGAAGGATGTGGAAGCTATTGAGAGGGTGCAGAGGAGATTTACAAGGATGTTGCCTGGATTGGGAGGCATGCCTTATGAAGATAGGTTGAGGGAGCTAGGGCCCTGGAGAGATGGAGGTTGAGAGGCGACCTGATAGAGTTTTATAAAATGTTGAGAGGAATAGATAGGGTGGATTCTCGGATGCTATTTCGCAGGGCTGAAATGGTCGCTGTGAGAGGACACAGGTTTAAGGTGCTGGGAAGCAAGTACAGAGGAGATGTTAGGGGTAAGTTTTTCACGCAGACGGTGGCGAGTGAGTGGAATCGGCTGCTGTCAGTGCGGGTTAGGTGGATTGACCGTGTAATTTGCCAGTTAGTGTCAGAGGACCAGCAGAGTAAATGCATGGGGTTACAGGGATAGGGCCTGGCTGGGATTGTGGTCAGTGCAGACTTGATGGGCCTTCTGCACTGTAGAGATTCTATGATTTGGAGAAGGCAAACAAAGCAAGGGAATGCTTAATAAATGGGAAAACATTGAGAGATGTTGGAGTGCATGTCCACAGGTCCCTGAAGGTGGCAGGAAAGGTAGATATGATAGCCAAAAAAGCATGTGGAATGCTTTCCTTTATTAGATAAAGTGTTGAATACAAGAACAGTAATAATGGAACTGTACAAAACACTGGTTAGGCCACGATTGGGGATTTGATATGGCTCTGGTCACCACATAACAGGAAGGATGCAATTGCTCTGGAGAGAGTACAGAGGAGATTTACATGAATGTTGCCAGGGCTTGAAAATTGCCACGACCGGAAGAGATTAGATCGGTTAGGGTATTTTTTTCCATTGGAACAGCAGAGGATAAGGGATGACCTAATTGAAGTGCCTAGACAGGGTAAACAGGAGAAGTTATCCCTAGCTGAGGGGTCAATTACCAGTGGGCATAGATTTAAGGTGATTGGTAGAAGGATTAGTGGGGAACATGAGGAAAGGTGGTCGGGTATGTCGAATTCACTGTCTAAGTTGGCAGTTGAGGCTGAAATGCTCATTTCATTGAAAAGATACTTGGATCCGCAGCTGAAGTGCTGAAACCAGGAAGGCTGTGGACCAGCTGCTGGAAAGTGAGCAGCTAGTTACTTTTTCCCCTTTGTTGACTGGCATAGACATGATGGGCTGAATGGCCTCTTTTTGCATTGTAATATTTCTATGTTCTCTATGGTTTCTGTCATTCCCTTAACAGTCAGGCAGGAATGGCCCTTCTAACTTTTCCCTTGCACCTTGTGAGGAGAGACACTGATCTTGGGTGATGTCTCCTTATAAAGGAAGGGTTTGATAAAGGTCCTTAACCCTCTATCATTTCTCTTCCTGGTGCTGTGCTCTGGTTCTTCAAATCCAGCGGCCACCATGCCGGCTATTAGGATTTGATCCGAAGCTGTTCTGGTCATGAATAGCAATAAGGCCCTTGCCTTCTTCCCTCTGGGACATGGAGGGATCCAGATGGATGTTCCTATTGAGATAGGAGATGGATAGCAGCTGTGGCTGGGAGAGAGATGTGTGGAGCCAATGGCTTTGGAAGGTATGTCACTGTGCCTCAGCTGCCTGTGTGTCGAAAGTTATTTGAAGTGATCCATCAATCACTCCCCCAGGGGACTGAGGCAGTATATGACTCTCCATTTATCTGTTTAGCCCTGCACACATTGTAGATGATGTGTGTAGAACAAGGAGGGTGCAAGGTTGGTAATTTGAGAATGACAGTGCAGGGTGAATGCTGACAGCCTTGAAATAACACAATTTAACCAGAGGCTTCCTGCTGATCAGAAGGACTGAGCTGGAATCAGAGTGGTTAGATTCTGAGAAAACGATAGTCCATCTAATATATCTTATTAACAGAGTCAAACCTACGGAGAGAGGCCACTGTTGAGATTATTAATTGTGATTTGTTATAGGCTGGATGTTCAATGAACGTCAGCCATGATTCTCCCATCCCACTGCGCTAATTTTTTAGCCAGGAGATTCTCGCGTTGGCGGATTTGTGGGGTTCTTGCATGTATTCGTGCCCTGCTAGCTCTCCAAGTGCTGGATTTCCACCAGCGTCAGCTCCACGCTGGAAATCAGCAGGGAGGCACACAGACCATTTAAGTGGTCATTTTAATCTTATTAGGGGCCTCAAGACTGAAATCTCTGAGCCCGCGAGCACCTCCCACACCTCCCTGCCAGAGTGGTACACATGATGTGGGTATGCCGGCGTTGGACTGGCGTAAACACAGTAAAAAGTCTGACAACACCAGGTTTTAGTCCAACCTATTTATTTGATAATATACTCACAAGCTTTCGAGGGGACTGCCTCTTCGTCAGGTGAATGGAGAGTTCTGGCCTCAGACAGAGCATATAAAGCACAGACAGTTTAGAGATTACTGGTACACACCAGTGGGGTTTATAGTAGCTCCCTACTTTTGGGGAACTAGAGGACTGACCTCACTGTAATGAAGGGGGGCAATCAGGAATCTCCAGAGGATCTGGCGGTGTGGGGGTTCCCCTGGGCATTGGCACCTTGGCAGTGTCAGCCTGCATCCCTCACAAGGAGGTGGGTGGAGGGGTTGGAGATTGCAGCGGGCAAAGAGTCTGTTGGGGGAGGAGCGGGGAGGAATTGAATCGAGTGTTGGAGGGGAGGCTGGAGATTGCAGCAGGGTGAGAGTGGTGTGGGGACTGCCCGGGAATAGTTGAGGGGCCTGCGATCCGGCATGGGGGGGGGCAGAGAGCTGGCGCTGGGACAATCGCAGGGCTGGTCAGCAGTTGAGCTGACCAGCAGGGCAGGACTACTGTACATGCATCGATCAGGGCGCTAACAGATTAGTGTATGCACAGTGGCCTGCTCAGCTCCGTGCTGCTGACCCTTCCAGAGGAATAGACCCTGCCCACTGATTTTTAATGAAATACACAATAGTGACCTCTGCCATGCACAAAGTGTGGGAGATTCTTCCTGAATGCCCATTGAAAATACCAAAGTGCCTTACTCCACTTTTCATGTGAATTCGACGCTCAGAATTGTTTTGGGAAAATTCTAGCTGACGTCTTTTTCTCATTTGACGGGAGTAAACAGGTATTTCATTCATTAATTCACATGTATGATTAGGAATATAAAAATACAATATACTAACTCTTAAACAATTGGGCATCGTACAATTGCCATTGATCACCATCACTAATTGTCTGTGGTTCAGCAGTGCCTGAGGGTGTAAATATTTTCATTACTTTGCAGCCTGATTCTTGCACATTTATTGCAGGAAAATGGGGTTTTCAGTCAGGCAGCAGCTGCTCCTCTGTAATTCTTCTGATATATGTAGCTTATATACATACCATTTCTCTTTAAGTTGAGTTCTGCACGCTCTTGTTGCTAATTGTAATGCATAATTGTCTCAGGGAAATACTTCATTTAAAAAAATCCCAATAACATCCTAGGAGGGCCTGTTGTGATGGAGAAGGTATGTGGCGCAGTGGGCAGCATCTGAACCGAAGACTTCATGTTTGAATCCTACCCCAGGACTTAATGGCCAAGGAAGGTGCATTCATAATGCGGCCAGATAGGTTGAGTGTTAAACCTGTAAATCCTTCCAAATATGCCAGTGGCATATCTCTCAAGATACGTATCTCTGGCCAATCTTTCCAAGAGCGGGAGAGACTCTGAGTCAGCCAAGCTTGATGTGAAGTGCACTCTTCAAGCTACAAGCCCCTGGTGACAGACTTAATCCCCTAATCCCGGAATTATTAGCCATCAAACCAAACAAAAGTCTGCCTGAGCGCACCATTAGGTACAGGAAGAGAATTGGAATGTTGTGGTGGGACAAGGATTGGGAATAGGATCTCATTCCACATGTGCTTTGGAAGAAATGGATGCTTTGTGAAACAGATTTTGGGTCCATTCTCCCACATGCCATCTCACTTTGACTTTGGGTGGTAGTCAATCTGGTCAAAGACACTTGCCTGAAATATGTGGTAGGCCACATCTCACAATCATAGAACCCAACAGTGCAGAAAGAGGTCATTTGGTCCATCGAGTCTGCACTGACCACAATCCCATCCAGGCCCTACCCTCATATCCCTATATATTTACCCGCTAATCCCTCTAACCTTCGCATCTCAGGACACTAAAGGCAACTTTAGCACAGCCAATCAACCTAACTCGCACATCTTTGGACTGTGGGAGGAAACCGGAGCACCCAGAGGAAACTCATGCAGACATGAGGAGAATGTGCAAACTCCGCACAGACAGTGACCCAAGCTGGGAATCAAACCCAGGTCCCTGGAGTTATGAATTAGCAGTGCTAACCACTGTGCTACCGTGCCGCCCTAAAGGATGATGGGCAATTAAAGGATGGTGGGCACAAAGGATGATGGGCAACCTAGGCTTCGTCTCAGTGGGCCTCAAGATTGAAACCAAGTTTGTTCACTAACCATGATCCCATGCTTAATCTTTTATATATTAATAGAACTATCAAAAACTTCAAATAGTAAGAACAAAATAATTATTTATGCTTTGGACGCAGAGGGAGCATCCAACTCCCACAGCCAATGTTGTGAGCAATCAGCGTTCAACTCACTTCACTTCTTCTTTAAGTGCATATCAGTCACACCGTCAGAAAAAAACTACATGGACGAGAATCAGTGGAATGTAACAACCCTGTGCGTGGGCAACTGCGTTGTGGGCTGCACTCTGAACCCAGATAGGCATCATGTGGACCCTGGGTTTCAGGTTGCCCGCCACTGGTTTTAATGCTTGTTTTAGAACAAAGAACAAGAACAAAAGAACAAAGAAAAGTACAGCACATGAACAGGCCCTTTGGCCCTCCAAGCTTGTGTTGATCATGATGCCCTAACTAAAAAAAACTTTCTGCCCTTACACAGTTCATCTCCCTTTATTTCCTCCCTATTCAAGTACCCATCCAGATGCCTCTTAAATGTTGCTAATGTGCCTGCTTCCACCACAGCCTCTGGCAGCATGTTCCAGGCACCCACCACTCTCTGCATGAAAAACATCCCCTGCAAATCACCTTTCACCTTGAAACTATGCACCCAAGTAATTGACACTTCCACCCTTGGAAAAAGCCTCTGACTATCCATCCTGTCTGTGCCTCTCATAATTTTACAGACCTCTATCAGGTCTGAACCAACAGGATGAACGAGTACACTATCAAGGGCAGAAGTCTGAGTAGTGTTGAAGAGCAGAAGGATCTAGGGGTCCGGGTCCACAGGACTCTTAAATCGGCCTCGCAGGTGGAGGAGGTGGTCAAGAAGGTGTATGGTGTACTGGCCTTCATTAATCGAGGGATTGAGTTTAGGAGTCGGGAGGTAATGCTGCAACTTTATAAGACCCTTGTCAGGCCTCATTTAGAGTATTGTGCGCAGTTCTGGTCGCCTCACTATAGGAAAGATGTAGAAGCTATTGAGAGGGTACAGAGGAGATTTACAAGGATGTTGCCTGGACTGGGAGGCATGCCTTATGAAGTTAGGTTGAGGGAGCTGGGACTCTTTTCCCTGGAGAGACGAAGGTTGAGAGGCGACCTGATAGAAGTTTACAAAATGTTGAGAGGAATAGATAGGGTGGACTCTCAGAGGCTATTTCCCCAGGTTGAAATGGTCACTACGAGAGGACACAGATTTAAGGTGCAAGGAGGGAAGTTCAGAAGTGATGTTAGGGGTAAGTTTTTCACTCAGAGGGTGGTGAGTGAATGGAATCGGCTGCCGTCAGTGGTGGTGGAGGCGAACTCGCTGGGGTCTTTTAAAAGACTTCTGGATGAGTATATGGGGTTTAATGAGATTGAGGGTTATAGATAGGTCTGTAGGTTGGTAGGTGTTGATGTGATCGGCGCAACTCGTGGGCCGAAGGGCCTGTTTGTGCTGTAGTGTTCTATGTTCTATGTCTCCCTTCAGCCTCCGTGTCTGCAGTGAAAACAATCCTAGTTTATTGAACCCCTTCTTAAAGCCAATATTTTTGCGGCCAGGCAGCATCCTGGTGAACCTTCTTTGCACTCTCTCTAAAACTTCCACATCCTTTTGATAATGTGGTGACCAGAACTGCTGCAACACTCCATAAGTGGCCTAACCAAGGCTTTATATAGCTGCAATATGATTTCCCAAGAATACCATATGCCTTCTTAATCACTTTGGCCACCTATGTTGCCACATTTAGGGAACTGTGGACATACTTACCCAGATGCCTCTGTATGTTAATGTTCCTAAGGGTTCTGCCATTTGAGTATAATTCACAACTAAATTTGATCCTCCAAAATATATCACCTCGCATTTGTCCGGATTAAATTCCATCTACTATTGCTGTGCCCAAATTGCCCAATCTATCTATATCCTGTTGTATTCTCTGACAATCCTCAGAACTATCTGCAACTTTGCCAATCTTTGTGTCATCCACAAACTTACTAACGAGACCACTCACATTTTCTTCCAGATTAGTTAAATATACTACAAACAACTGAGGTCCCAGCACTGATCCTTGCAGAACGCCACTTGCTACAGATCTCCATTCTGAAAAACACCTTTCCACTGCTACTCTGTCTTCCACAACCAAGATGTGGAGATGCCGGCATTGGACTGAGGTAAACACAGTAAGAAGTCTCAAAACACCAGGTTAAAGTCCAAAAGGTTTATTTGGTAGGAAAAGCCACTAGCTTTTGGAGTGCTGCTCCTTTGTCCAAAGCTATTGGCTTTTTCTACCAAACAAACCTGTTGGACTTTAACCTGGTGTTTTGAGACTTCTTACTATTCTATAACCAAGTTGGTTCTGTATCCATCTAGCCAGCCCACTCCGAATCCCATGTGATTTTAGTTTTCGTACCAGTCTGCCCTGTGGGATCTTATCAAGCACCTCACTAAAGTCCATATAAACTACATCCACAGCCCCTTCCTCAATTTTCTTTGTCACCTCTTCCGAAAACTCAATCAAGTTGGTGAGACATGACCTTACTCATACAAAACCATGCTGTCTGTCACTAACTAGTTCATTTTCCTCCAAAATGTGCATATATCCTGTGCCTCAATATCTTCTCCAAAAGTTTCCCCACAACTGACATCAGGCTGACTGACCTATAATTTGCTGGATTATCCCTGCTTCCTTTCTTTAACAGAGGAACAACAATAGCTATTCTCCAGAATGCTGGAACCTCACCTGTGGTCAAAGAGGATGTGAAGATATTTTTAAGGCTCCAACTATTTCTCCCCTTGCCGCCCGCAGTAACCTGGGATAGATCTCATCTGGCCCTGGGGACTTGTCTATCTTAATACAATTTAGGTTACTCAACATTTCCTCCTTTGATATATTGACATTCTCAAGAGCATTCACACATCTATCCCTGGCCTTAAAATCTGTCATGTCCTTGTCTTTGGTGAATACTGATACAAAGTACTCATTGAGGATTTCACTCATGTCCTTGAGTGGGCCTACTCTTTCTCTTGCTACCCTCTTGCTCCTACATAGAACATAGAACATTGAACATAGAACACTACAGCACAAACAGGCCCTTCGGCCCATGAGTTGTGCCGATCACATCAACACCTACCAATCCATAGACCTATCTATAACCCCCAAAGCCATTAAATCCCATATATGCATATATATATGCATAAAGAGCCTTGGGATTCTCCTTCAGCCTGCTTGCTAAAGACATTTCATGCCCCCTTTTAGCCCTGCTAATTCCATGTTTAAGTTCCTTCCTACTTTCACTGTACTCCTCAAGGGCTTTGTCACTTTTATATGCCTAGACCTATAGTATGCTTGTTTTTAACTTTTGACTAAGCTTACAATTTCACTTGTCATCCATGATTCCTGAATCCTGCCGTTTCTACCCTTCATTTTTGTGGGGCCACGCCTATTCTGCACTTCAATTAACTGGCCTTTAAAAGCCTCCCACATGTTAGACGTGGATTTATCCTTCAATAGCCACTCTCAATCTACATTCTCCAGTTCCTGTCTAATTTGCATGTATTTGGCCCTCGCCCAATTAAGCATCCTCACCCATGACTAACTAAAATCTTATGAATTATGTTCACTAAGCCCAAAATGTTCCCCCATTGAAACATCGATCACCTAGCCTGGTTACTTCTGCAATACCAAGTCTAGTATGGCCCCCATTTGGAATTCGTCATCAGTTGGACAGAGTTTGGCCCTCAGTTACTCAACTGTCAATATTTACATGGCAAGATGCCACAAATAACAGGGAGGTAAATGATCCTGTACTCTGTTTTTAGGTATTGGGTGAGATATAACTGTTGGCCAGAACATTAGGGGGAGTTTGCCAGCTCTTCAAAATAGTGCAATGAGATCTTTTACCAGAGAGGACAGATGGAGCCAAAAGAGACTTGTGAAATCACTGTGGACTTGTGGACTTTTGTGGAATTGTGGACTTCTCCAGCCACCCCCCCCTCCCCAACCTTGCAGCATGTTTTCTCAGGATAGACATGGTTTGCCAATGGCTGCCTGCAGGAACTTTTAGTCCTGTCGAAGTAAATGGCGATTTATATTCCGCACCTATTCCACCGTCAGGGCACCTGTAGCTGAGCTGACTTCGGCAGGACCGGAAGATCTGGCTGGTGGGAAGGGCTGGAGAATTCCACCCAGCATCCCCCTGTGTAGCATGGCACTGTGGTAAGCACTGCTGCCTCACAGCTCTAGGAGTCTGTGTTCAATTCCTGGCTTAGATAACTGTCTATATGGGGTTTGCATGCTCTCTCCATGTCTGCATGGGTTTCCTCCAGTGCTCCAGTTTCTTCCCACAGTCCAAAGATATGCGGGTTGGGTTTGGCTGTGCTAAATTGCCCCTTAGGTGTGTAGATTAGAGAGATTAGCAGGGTAAAGATGTGGGGTTTCGGGGATGGGGCCTGGGTGGGATTGTTGTTAATGGGTGAAATGGCCTTCTCTCGCACTGTAGCAATTCTATTCTATGATTTTGTCCCGGGTTCCTCTGCTAATTATCTCTATCACTTGGTTACCAACACATCCATTGGTGAGAATAAGTTTCCCTTAGGTACTCTTATCTAAACCTCTCGTGATTTCACATGCCCATAAATCTTCCCTTAATCCCTTCTCCTTGAAGAAAACCAATCCCAGTTTCATTAATTTCTCCACAAATACTGAAGCCTCTCTTCCCTGGTACCATTCCAATTAATCTTTTCCACACCCTGTCCACAGGCCTTCACCTGTGTGGTGTGCAGAACCAGACATAATGTCCGGAATTCTCCACGCTGGCAGGATTCCCTGCCCAGGAATTTCCCACCAGTGTGGTGTGACGTCATTTGGAATTCCCATTGACGGAGGCAGGACCAGAGAATCCTGCTGCCAGCAAACAACACATCACCATCGCTGGCAGGAAATGTGTGTCTGGGAGGCCGGAGAATCTCACCCAATATTCTAGCTGAGGCCCAACTAGCGATTTAAACATTGTGTAGATCTCACTTGATTTTGTACTCTGTGCTTCCATTCATAAAGCCAGGTACCCGAGAAAGATTGTTCAAAATATTTATCAGCACATCGACCTTCAAAGATTCTTGAAAGGGTCCTGGCACCAAGCATTATGAATCTTTAGGGAAATAGATCACCTGCCCTGTCCTATGGTTTCTTATACACCTTGATCTGGTAGGCTGAAAGAATGGAGAAAATTGGACATGTAAGAGGTTGTAGCTCTTTCCAATGAGAACTTATTCTGAGTTGGAAAATAAATCTAAATAAGTTAAATTATTTGCCCCCCCCACCCCGCTCTTTCCCTGATTGCCCAGCAAAGTATTCTGAGTTTCATAGAATCCCTACAGTGCAGAAGGTGGCCATTTGGTCCATCGAGTCTGTACCAACCACAATCCTACCCAGGCTCTATTCCTGTAACCTTCATTTACCCTACCACTCGCTCTGACACTATCAGTCAATTTGGCATGGCCAGTCAACTTAACCCACACATCGTTGGACTGTGGGAGGAAACCAGAGCACCCGGAGGAAACCTACACAGACAAGGGGAGAATGTGCAAACTCCATACAGACAGTGACCCAGACCTTCTCCGGTAAGCATGCCAAGGAATATTATAACAAATATGGATAAATGGAGCTAATGTACAAATCAGCAATAATCTAGTAGAAAGACAGAACTTCTTAAGAGGCTGAATAACTTTCTCAATCAAATTTACAAACAAAGAGCAGAATGCTATTCAGTCTCTTGAACCTGCTCTGCCATTCAATAAGGTTATGGCTAATGTGATAGTGAACTCAAATCCACATCCCACCTATCCCTCCGAAAACCTATCACCCCTTGCTTACCAAGTTCGCCATCTTTGCCTTAAAAATATTCACTTACTCCCTAAACATTTTGAAGATATAAACTACCACCTTCAGATCCCATTATATAGTCCACATATTATTCATTGGGTTAATCCTCTTTTGCAGATAATGTCTCAGACTGAACTAGATTGTTTGCAGCATCGATGGGAGGATTATTATTTAAAGGGCAAAAAGCTACAGCATGCTACGGTGCAGAGGGACCTGGTGGTCCTTGTGTACAAATCACAAAAACCCAGTCTGCAGGTGCAGCAGGTGATCAAGAAGGCGAATGGAATGTTGGCCTTTATAGCGAGGGGGATAGAATATAAAAGCAGGGAGGTCTTGCTGCAACTGTACAGGGCACTGGTGAGGCCGCAACTGGAGTACTGTGCGCAGTTTTGGTCACCGCATTTGCGAAAGGATATATTGGCCTTGGAGGGAGTGCAGAGAAGGTTCACTAGGCTGATACCAGAGATGAGGGGGCTAGCCTATGAAGAGAGATTGAATAGACTGGGTCTGTACTCGTTACAGTTTAGAAGGCTGAGGGGGGATCTTATAGAGACATATAAGATAATTAAGGGGCTAGATAGGGTAGAGGTAGAGAGATTCTTCCCGCTTAGAAAGGAAAGCAGAACTAGAGGGCACAGCCTCAAAATAAAGGGGGGGCAGTTTAGATCAGAGTTGAGGAGGAACTTCTTTACTCAAAGGGTGGTGAATCTCTGGAATTCTCTGCCCATTGAAGTGGTGGAGGCTACCTCGCTGAATATATTTAAGTCACGGGGTAGATAGGTTTCTGATAGACCACGGAATTAAGGGTTATGGGGAGAAAGCGGGAAAGTGGAACTGATCCACTTCAGATCAGCCATGATCTTATTGAATGGCGGGGCAGGCTCGAAGGGCTAGATGGCCTACTCCTGCTCCTATTTCTTATGTTCTTATGTTTTTATGTTCAAAGTGGTACAGTGGTTAGCACTGCTGCCTCACAGCACCAGGGACCTGGGTTTGATTCCTGGCTTGGATCACTGTCTGTGTGGAGTTTGCAAGTTTTTTTGTGTCTGTGTGGGTTTCCTCTGGGTGCTCCAGCTTCCTCCCACAATCCAAAAATGTGCAGGTTAGAAGGATTGGGCATGCTAAATTAACCCTAGTTTCAGGGGGATTAGTAGAGTAAATAAATGGGATTACGGGGATAGGGTGGGATTGTTGTCAGTGCAGGCTCGATGGGCTGAATGGCTTCCTTCTCTATTGTAGGGATTCAATCCTATTATGATCCCATGTATCCTCCATAAAATCTGTCTCTTTCCCTGTAATCTTGTCTGCCTCTGACCTGCCTTAGTTACTGAAACCTTCATTTATGCTTTTGTAACCTTCAAATTTGCTGGTGGCTGGCTTCCATTCTCCATTTTCATAAACTTCAACTCATCCAAAACACTCTCTATGATATCCTGGACTCAACAGACACCCCGTTATTATTTCATAGTCCCTCATCACCTCAAATTTGAGATTATATTCTCACATTTAAATTTTGGGGGCACAGTCATGCTTCCATATCCCTGTACTCACTTCTCACCTCCAATTCCAACTCCACAAAATCGTCACTTCTCCAACTCCAGTCCTTTTTACAGCCACCACCCTCATGCCTCATCATTAATGGCTGCGCCTTCAGCTGCCCCACACTCTGGAATTCTCTCCCTAAACTCCTGCATCTCTTCACATCACTCAGCGTATTTAATGTCCTAATAAAAACCCAATTCTTGATAAGATCAGCCTTCTAACATTTCCCTTTTTGGCTCAATATCCATATTTTTTGGTACTGGCCCGAGAAGCACCGTGACATGTTATCCACTCCTTTGATGCAACTATAAAAATGAAAGGTTGTTGCAGTTGTATCAGAATGAATCGCACTCAAGTCGGCTGTAGTAAACGCCAGAAGTAGACAAGGTTTTGTCAGTACTGCCTTTAACAGAAGTACTGACCACGTTGCAAACCACCAAGCTAATTTCAGGTAAGTTGCTTGCAGCTCATGGAAAATGCTACTTGTACATTAATTATTTTTAATTCTATACAAGTGCTGGGAATTAACTGGTGACTTAGTTGAGTTCCTATAAATAGTCACAGACTGAAACTGTGCTTGTTGGATTAGAAGGTGTATGTTTATAGAATCCATACAGTGCAGAAAGAGGCAATTTGGTCCATCGAGTCTGCACCGACAACAATTCCACCCAGGCCCTACCCCTGTAACCCCATGAATTAGCCTTGATAACCTCCTTGACACTAAATGGCAACTTAGCATGGCCAATCAAACTAACCTGTACATCTTTGGAGTATAGGAGGAAACCCACATAGACACGGGGAGAAGCGGAAACTCCACACAGAGTCACCCAAAGCCGGAATTGAATCCAGGTCCTTACTGCTGTGAGGCAGCAATGCTAACTACTGTGCCGCCATGTTGTCCCAGATTGACTCAGATTGTAAAGATTGGCTCCAGTTCTAACCTTCAGCAGTTGGTTTTCTAGAGAAAGAGATACTTCCATCCCATCAGTCTGCACTTGACTTGAACACAAGCATTACAACTGAATGAACTGGAATAACACATCATCGCATGCAGTCATTGAGAAATAAATAACTTGCATTTTTATAGTATCTTTCACGGCCGAAAGCGTTTCAGCAATCAATTAACTACTCTGAAGGGTTGTCAAGGAAGGGCATGTTGGTCCCGCTCTTGCTTGAGTTGGAGGGTCATGGGTTCAAGTCCCACTCTAGAGATCTGAGCATAAATATCCAGACATTCCAGTCTGGTACTGAGGGACTGTTGCACCATTAGAGGTGCCTCTTTTGAAAGTGAAGTTGAAACAGGGTAAACCAGCAAGGTGCATGTCTGCTCACTCTGGTGGATGTAAAAGTTCCTATAGTGCAATTTTAGAGAACAGCAGGGGTGTTTTTCCTGGTCTCCTAGTTACTGTAGTCAAAGGAAGCTCTTGCAAACAGTAATCACTGGATAATCCATTGATGACTAAGAAAGTTATGATCAATCTTACCTGTGAAACAATTCATAGGATGATTGACAGCATCCATTCATGGGTGTGGCCATGTATATACCAGCTGATCTGGAGGTTAACACTTCACAGTGAATGTTTTATGAGCTCACACAAACCATAGGGTGCAGCCACCAGATGCTGGTATCCTGTTAGATGTCAACCTACAATCCGGGAGTTCGGGACTCTACTCATCAGAAGTATCTGCCATAGGGTTTGAACCCAGCACTGCCTAACTCATAGAATCATAGAAGTTTTCAGCATGAAAACAGGCCCTTTGGCCCAATTTGTCCATGCCTTTTTTTGTAAGAACGACTAAGCTAGTGCCAATTGCCCACGTTTGGCCCATATCCCTCAATACCCATTTTACCCATGTAACTGTCTCAATGTTTTTTAAAAGACAAAATTGTACCAGCCTCTACTACGGTCTCTAACAGCTTGTGTCAGGGATAGGAATGTTACCATGGAACTGAAGGCTTGTTCTGCCAAAGTGGATTAGAGTATTCAAATGACTTCTTACTTTTTCCTCGGATGGAGAATGCTAGCACGAGGGGGCATGGCTTTAAATTAAGGGGTGGTAGTTATAGGACGGATGTCAGGGGTAGGTTCTTTACCCAGAGGGTGGTGAGGGATTGGAATGCCCTGCCTGCTGCGGTTGTAAATGCACCTAGTTTGGGGGCATTTAAGAGATCTGTGGATAGGTTTATGGACGAAAAGGGATTGGTTTAGATTAGTGGGTCAGTGTTTTTTTTAAAAAAGACTGGTCGGCGCAACATCGTGGGCCGAAGGGCCTGTTCTGCGCTGTAATGTTCTATGTTCTATGTTCTATATTCTATGAGGTGAGATGAGGGCACTTTTTAAAAAAAATGTAATATGATCTAGAATGCAGGCCAGGAAAGATGATAGAAGCAGATTCAATAACATTTAAAAGTGAATACATACTAAAGAAAAAAGTAACATTTTTACAGAGCTATTGGTGGGAAAAAGCAGAAGAATGAGATTAATTGGACAGAGGTACAGAAGAGCCAAGAATTGCAATGGGCCAAATGGCCTCCATCTGTGCTGTCTCATTCTACAACTCTACCAATCGATTGGTGCCATTCATATAAATTTTGACACTTTGTGCAGGGCGAGAGCATTAAAGATCGCTCTGAAATATTGCTCTTAAACTCCTCAATCAGAGCAGCAAACCCAGTCAGCAGCTCCATTCTGTAATCGCACTTCAAACTGTCACGAATGCTGTGTTATAATTCCTTGTGTGTTTAAGATCACACCAGGCAATTTAAACGAGAGAGCGAATGTAGGGGATTGGGCTACTTGCCAGGAGTATTTACTACAATGGAGCAAATACTCGACAGAATGTGGAAGAAATGAGACACAGCTCCAAAATAGCTTGCACAGAATACAACCACAGTGATTATCGAACCAGATGCACTCCTTTGGGTCTTCCTTGCCTTCTGTTGTCCCAGGGGCCTTGCTCCAGTCTGGACTGGAATAGAATAGATGAAAACAGCTCCCCTCCTTATAGAATCTAAAACATTTTTCTTTCAAAGTTAAACACCAAAGTGGTCTGCAGGCTAATAATTAATTAATTATAGAGGTTGGATCAGAGTCGCCTTTAAAATTTTAATTAATGTCATCCTGACATTGTTTCCAATTGAACTGCCAGCAAGAAATGCCTGCACACGTCTCCAACAAATCATTCTCCATTAACTCCTCTTCATTTATATGCATAACAGATTTGATTAAACAATTACCCATGCCTCAGCCTTCTTATTCAATTCCTTGTTTTTTTTATTTTACACAGAATGATGTAGAATCTACAGGACAGAAACAGCCAATTCTAACTAAGGGGTTTACCCTGGGTTTTATGTGCCATCTGAACCATCATTCAGCCCTCTTCATCTAACTCCATTGGCATATCCTCCTATTCCTATGCCATGTTTAAAATAATTTTAAAAAAAACTGGTCGGCGCAACATCGTGGGCCGAAGGGCCTGTTCTGCGCTGTAATGTTCTATGTTGTTCTATGTTGTTCTATGTTGGAGAAAAATCTCTGAAGTTCATACGAGAAATAAGTCAAACTTTAAACAAAACCTGTCATTTTAGTAATGGACATATAAACTAAAGATGGTCATGGATGGAAATTAGTTACTGGCTAAATTGCTGGTGGGTGGTACTGAGAAAGAGAGAGAGTGAGACAAAAGAATGGCACCCTGTGTCCAGATAAGGATACATCAAAAGCATGAAAGCCATACAGATATCAACTGCCACCTCCTATGGAGAAAATGGGTGTTGGTTATCACCTCAACAGAAATAATTGTGACAATGCCCCAGACTGGTTTATGGGTTTTCATCTTTCAGGAATATACAAAGACTAAAGGCCATCTGCAAAACTTAGTCAGTGTCGATTAGTGCTAGGTCTATCAGCATGTACCACTGGAGGAAACTTTCTTTGCAGATAAGTCCCCCTTTGCACATCAGAAAAGTCATAGCTGCAAAGGAAACAGGGTAACTCTCATCTTAACCACATAACACTAGAATCTCAAAACCAACTATTCACCTGAAGTCTGTACTACTGATATCACAACTGCAATGGCCACAATGTTCACCATCTACTCCTTATGGACAAGTCAAAAACTGATTTGTATACTTTTTAAAAACTTATTCTTGGACTCAATTCTCATTTCTAACTAATGTGAATGTACATATATGTGCTTTATAATTTTTTTTGCATTCATTCATGAAAGCTAATTTAACGCAAGAAAGCTTGGTTAAATTATCTTTAAAAAATTAAGTATTGGACTAGGGAAGGATATCTGTAAGAGAAAAGTCCTTTTTAAATTAATCTTGTTGGCTAAGAGACCAAGTTCATCCCTCTTCACCAAGGGCAAAGCAATTTGGTGGTATCCCATCTAGAAGTTAACAAATTGGGGGGACCTCATCTGAGAACCAGTTGTAGCACCTTACTCTGTAATTATCTTCCCTAATAAATGTTAGTGGGCCAGTTAAATTCTTACCACATTTCAACTGCTTCATAGTCACTCTCACATTCTCTGCATTAATAGTTCAGCAACAGAAACACCATGGTCGTACCAAAGTGCATGATTTGATTTCTAATCTGTACTGAGTCAGGTGAGGTAGAATGAGTCTGTTATCAGGACTCTATGCGAGGTAAAGTTAGGAAGAGCCCCACTGCAGAGACCCTGGGCAGCATGGGTGTAGGGATATCAGGGGAGTCCTCTTTGTGAGTACTCTGCCAAAGGCAGGTCCTTGGTGATTATTTGCTGAAACACATTAAGGTGCTGCGATTTTTACCAGGACTAAGGGATGGGGCCAGACCCTAAATCTATCTTAGCCAGAGCAGTGATCAAACCCCAATGAACAAAGAATGAAGAACAAAGAAAATTACAGTACAGGAACAAGCTCTTTGGCCCTACAAGCCTGCACCGACCATGCTATCTGACTTAACTAAAATCCCCTACCCTTCCGGGGACCATATCCCTCTATTCCCATCTCATTCATGTACTTGTCAAGACGCCCCTTAAAAGTCACTACCGTATCTGCTTTCACTGCCTCCCCCGGCAACAAAGTCCAGGCATTTACTCTCCATGTAAAAAATCTGCCTCATACATCTCCTTTAAATCTTGCCCCTCGCACCTTAAACCTATGCCCCCTAATAATTGACTCTTCCACCCTGGGACAAAGCTTCTGACTATCCCCTCTGTCCATACCTCTCATAATCTTGTAGACTTCTATCAGGTCTCCACTCAACTTCGATCGCTCCAGTGAGAACAAACCAAGTTTCTCCAACCTCTCCTCATAGCTAATGCCCTCCATACCAGGCAACATCCTGGTAAATCTTTTCTGTCCCCTCTTCAAAGCCTCCACATCCTTCTGGTGGTGTGGCGACCAGAATTGAACACTATATTGCAAGTGCGGCCTCACCGAGGTTCTATAAAGCGTCAACATAACTTGCCAATTTTTAAACTCAATACCCCAGCCGATGAAGGAAAGCATGCCGTGTGCCTTCTTTTGCACTTTTTTTATAATTGAATCGAATTTTATAATTATAAACTCTTTTTTTATAATTGAAAAAGTATGGAAAGCATTTATTGACTAGTCCTGGTTCACCTATTGTTGTCAATGAGAAGATACCTAACATTGAGAGAAAGTAAGACATTTCTTGACTGGAGTTCTCACTGCAAATACTAATTGTTTTTCTTGTTGTGTCTCTGCACTGGTAACAGAATCTGTCCCTGCTTTAAGTGACTGTATGAAAGCTCCCATCTCATCTCCCAGGATCGCAGCTGAAAATAAACAAGGATTGTATACATCAAGGAGAAAACAGATAGGACATGACAGATAAACATTTCTGCCATACTCTGCTGTCTGTCTGCCTCTCCACAATGTCACTTATTTTGACTCTCAGCACCAATCTGTTATCAGTGGAGGAGACTTAAAAAAGTGGCTATTTGCACAGTTGCAGCCCCATTTCATGGAGGGAGTGAGTGGAAAAAACATTCTCGGATGTCTCAAAGCACCTCACAGCTAATGAATTACTTCCGCTACAATGTAGGAAACAGCAGCCAAACTTAAGCTCAGCAAAGTCCCGTAGAAAGACAAATGTAGGAGCAACCAGTTGAGGTATTAATTGAAGATGGTATGTTCCAGACACCAGGTTCACTGGAACGATACTAAAAGATAAGAGATCAGTTGTGAGGGCAGGTTGCATGAATCTGGTTTATTTTTCTCTGAATTCAGAAGATTGAGAGGTGATCCAATCCAAGGCCAAACTTTTCCACTGTTCCTGCCCTGCCGGCAGCGACGCATCAGGTTCCCCGGTGGTGGAGACTGCAAACAAGGAGAAAATCCATCGATAGCAGCAGGGCTGGAAAATCCCCACCGCCGGTCACTGGCAAGCTGCCTCCGTCACCACACAACATGCTGGGGAGAGGGAGGAAAGTCCCGTTCCAAAAATGGAATTTGATTCGGCAGATGGGGAAAAGCTGTTTTCTCCAGAGGGGAGTCGGGGAGTTCACAACCAGAGGGGTGGGGGGGGGGAGATAAAATCTTCGGCTACTCAGTAATTAAAATCAGGAAGCATTTGTTGCACAAGGCATTGTGGAAGTCTGCAATTCACTCCCTTTAAAAGCTTATTGATGCTGGGATCCATTGAAATTTCCTAGATTGTGTATTGTTTTGGATAAGAGTATCAAGAAAAGAAATAAAGAAAAACCTGCATTCATACTGCAACTTTCACAACCAAAGTGCTTTACAACCAATGAATGACTTTCCAAGTGCATTCACTATTGGAGGAAATGCATGTTCTAGAGATGCCGTGTTGGACTGGGGTAAACACAATAAGAAGTCTCGCAACACCAGGTTAAATTCAAACAGGTTTATTTGGTAGCGAAAGCCACTAGCTTTCGGAGCGCTGCTCCTTCATCAGGCAAGTGGGAGTTCTGTTCACAAACAGGGCATATAAAGACACAAACTCACATAAAGACACAAACTCAATTTACAAAATAATGGTTGGAATGTGAGTCTTTACAGGTAATCAAGTCTTTACAGGTAATCTGCAAGCTCATAGATAACCTCACGATGCTCCACTTCTCCGGCTTCCACCCTGAACATGTTAAAGAAGCCATCCCCTATGGACAAGCCTTCTGTATACACAGGATCTGCTCAGATGAGGAGGATCGCAAAGACACTTCCAGACGCTGAAAGATGCCCTCATAAGAACAGGATATGGCGCTCGACTTATCGATCGACAGTTCCGACATGCCACAGCGAAAAACCGCAGCAACCTCCTCAGAAGACAAACATGGGACACGGCGGACAGTGTACCCTCCATCGCCCAGTACTTCTCCAGAGTAGAGAAGCTATGACATCTTCTCCGGAATCTTCAACATGTCATTGAAGATGAATATCTCGCCAAGGCCATTCCCACACCCCCACTTCTTGTCTTCAAACAACCACACAACCTCAAACAGACCATTGTTCGCAGCAGACTACCCAGCCTTCAGGAGAACAGTGACCTCAACACCACACAACCCTGCCACAGCAACCTCTGCAAGACATGCCGGATCCTCGACATGGATGCCATTCACCAGGAACGCGGTACATATTCTTGCAACTTGGCCAGCGTTGTCTACCTGACAGGCTGCAGGAAAGGATGTCCCGAGGCATGGTACATTGGGGAGAATATGTAGATGTTACAACAACGGATGAATGAACACCGCTCGACAATCACCAGGCAAGAGTGTTCTCTTCCTGTTGGAAAACACTTCAGCGGTCACGAGCATTCGATCTCTGATCTTCGGGTAAACGTTCTCCAAGGCGGCCTTCTCGACACACAACAGCGCAGAGTCTCTGAGCAGAAACTGATAGCCAAGTTCCGCACATATGAGGACGGTCTGAACCGGGATCTTGGATCTTGGGATCTTGCACTATCTGTAACCCCCATGACTTACCTGGGATTGCAAAATGTCACTAACTGTCCTGGCTGGAGACAATACACATCTCTTTAACCTGTGCTTAACCCTCTCTCTACTCACATTGTTGATTAGCTGTAAAGACTCGCATTCCAACCATTATTTTGTAAATTGAGTTGATGTCTTTATACGCTCTGTTTGTGAACAGAACTTCCACTTGCCTCACAAAGGAGCAGCACTCCGAAAGCTAGTGGCTATTGCTACCAAATAAACCTGTTGACTTTAACTTGGTGTTGTGAGACTTCTTACTATGGGAAATGCAGCCTCCAATTTACACACAACAAACTCCCACAAGCAGCAGTGTGACAATGATCAGATAATCCATGATTGCAATGTTGCCTAAAGTCTTAAGGTTGCCTAATCTTAGCCAGGTCACGGAGATAATTCATTTGCTCTCTTTCGAACCAGTATTGTTAGATCTTTTATACTGACTGGAGAAGGCAGACGGGGCTTTGGTTTAATATTCCATCAGAATTGATCCTCTGGTGTGCAGCACTCCAACAGTGCAGCATCCATCCATACAGATTCTCCATCAGTGCACTACTCCCTCAGTATGCCTTCAGACAGTGCAGCAACCAAGATGCAGGACTCCATCAGTACTTATTCTCTGCCATACAGCAATGCAACAGTGATCCTCCAATAAAGCAGCAGTCTATTGGTGTAACACTCCATCTGTACTGACTCCAACAATACAGCACTCCCTTAATTAGTATTGTTCCTCTACCAGTGCAGTGCTCATTCAGTACTGAACTTATGACAGTACAGCACTCCCTTTGTACTGCCCCTCAAAGACTACAGCACTCTCTCAAAACTGCCCATCCAATAGTGCAGCGCTCATTCAATAATGACCCTTCAATCTTACAGCACTCTCTTAATTGGTGCTGTTCCTCAGCACTTGCTTAGTACTGACCCTTAGACAGTACAGTACTTCTCAATAATGCACAAAACTGTCTGTCAGGATCATAGAACATAGAACACTACAGCACAAACAGGCCCTTCGGCCCACAAGTTGCGCCGATCACATCTATACCTACCAAGCCATAGAACGATCTGTAACCTCCAATGCCATTAGATCCCATGTACTCATCCAGCAGTCTTTTAAAAGACCCCAGTGAGTTCATCTCTACCACCACCGACAGCAGCCGATTCCACTCACTCACCACCCTCTGAGTGAAAAACTTACCCCCAACATCTCCTCTGTACTTGCTTAAACCTGTGTCCTCTCGTAGTGACCATTTCAGCCCGGGGAAATAGCCTCCGAGAATCCACCCTATCTATACCTCTCAACATTTTATAAACCTCTATCAGGTCGCCTCTCAACTTTCGTCTCTCCACGGAGAAGAGACCTAGCTCCCTCAACCTGTCTTCATAAGGCATGCCTCCCAATCCAGGCAACATCCTTGTAAATCTCCTCTGCACCCTCTCAATAGCTTCCACATCCTTCCTGTAGTGAGGCGACCAGTTCATGTTACGTGGTACAACCGAGAGGTAAAAGTGTTATAAACTGAAGTAGGCTGACAAAGTGCAGTGATCAATAGGGAGAAATAGAACGGTGGAAACTACTTGTATACTGAGTAAATATATACTGTCACAACTCCTTAGCTCTGCAAGTGATTCAATCCTTCCTTACAATCAGGTCAGATTTGGGATTGAAGCACTTGCTTGTATTGCTGTATTGTTGAGGTCTTTATAATGTGGAGGTGCCAGCGTTGGTCTGGGGTAAACACAGTAAGAAGTTTCACAACACCAGGTTAAAGTCCAACAGGTTTATTTGGTAGCACAAGCTGCTAGCTTTCGGAGCGCTGCTTCTTCATCAGGTAAGTGGGATTTCAGAAAGAGTAATTTCAGAAAGAATAAGAGTAAAAGATTTCTTAATTTCTACAGTAATTTCAGAAGGAGTAAAAGATTTCTGAAATCCCACTCACCTATTGGACTTTAACCTGGTGTTGCGAGACCTCTCACGAGGTCTTTGTACTCAGTGGTTTCTTAACTGGTTGTTGCCAAGGTCTCCAGTCATACAACGTTCAATCTTGACTAATGGCAATGCTTTCAGCCAAAGTTTAGGCCTTAGCTGTTTAAAGACACAGTTTCCTACTGCTGAGATCAACCACTATCCACTAGGTGGAATATCAGAAATGTTCGAGTTTGCTCGGTGCTCACATACACAGCATCATAGATATAGATGGGAGGTGGCGGCTCAGTGTCTAAACTAAGACCCAGAGTTCAGTCAGCTTTAGCCAAGGCCGAAGTGACAAGTCTTAGGACCGGATGGAATGCATCCGAGGGTTCTGAAAGAAATGGCAGAGGTGATAGTGGATGCCTTGGTGGTTATTTTCCAGACGTCGCTGGATTCCGGGGAAGTGCCGGAGGATTGGAAAACGGCTAATGTTACGCCGTTGTTTAAGAAGGGTGCCAGGCAAAAGGCGGGGAATTACAGGCCGGTTAGTTTAACGTCTGTGGTAGGTAAAATGTTAGAATCCGTCATTAAGGAGGAAATTGCGAGGCATCTTGAAGGGAATTGCTTGATAGGGCAGACGCAACACGGTTTCATTAAAGGGAAGTCGTGTCTGACAAATTTACTGGAGTTCTATGAGGATGTGTCTAGGGCGGTGGATAGAGGAGAGCCGGTGGATGTGGTCTTTCTGGATTTTCAGAAGGCGTTTGATAAGGTACCTCACAAGAGGTTACTGCAGAAGGTCAGAGGACATGGAGTTGGGGGTAGGGTGTTAGCGTGGATAGAGGATTGGTTGTCAAATAGGAGGCAGAGAGTGGGGGTCAATGGGTGCTATTCGGATTGGCGGTTGGTGACTAGTGGGGTGCCCCAGGGGTCGGTGCTGGGGCCTCAGCTATTTACCATTTATATAGATGATCTGGAGGAGGGAACCGAGTGTAGGGTGTCGAAATTTGCTGATGACACCAAGATTGGGGGAAAGGCAAATTGTGCGGAGGGTGTGGAGAGTCTGCAGAAGGATCTAGATAGGCTGGGCGAATGGGCCAGGAAATGGCAAATGGAATTTAATGTTGGCAAGTGTGAGGTGGTCCACTTTGGTAGGAAGAATGGTAGGAAGGACTATTACTTACGGGGCGAAAAACTGCAGCAGGCGACGGTGCAGAGGGACCTCGGGGTCCTTGTGCATGAGTCGCAAAAACCCAGCCTGCAGGTGCAGCAGGTGGTCAGGAAGGTGAATGGGATGCTGGCCTTCATAGTGAGGGGGATTGAATATAAAAGTAGGGAGGTCTTGCTGCAGCTGTATAGGGCATTGGTGAGGCCGCAGCTGGAGTACTGTGTGCAGTTTTGGGCGCCGCACCTGCGCAAGGATATTTTGGCCTTGGAGGGAGTGCAGAGGAGGTTTACTAGGCTGATACCGGAGTTGAGGGGGTTGAGCTATGAGGAGAGGCTGAATAAACTAGGCTTGTACTCGTTAGAGTTTAGAAGAATGAGGGGAGATCTCATTGAGACGTATAAGATGATGAATGGGATGGATAGGATAGAGGTGGAAAGACTCTTCCCGCTCAAAAAAGACAGTAGGACTAGGGGGCACAGCCTCAAGATAAAGGGGGGGCGGTTCAGAACGGAGTTGAGGAGGAACTTCTTCACTCAAAGGGTGGTGAATCTCTGGAATTCTCTGCCCGTTGAAGTGGTGGAGGCTGCCTCGCTAAATATTTTTAAGAAGCGGGTTGATGGGTTTTTGATAAGAGAGGGGATTAAGGGTTATGGGGAGAGGGCGGGAAAGTGGAACTGAGCCACGACAGATCAGCCATGATCTTATTGAATGGCGGGGCAGGCTCGAAGGGCCAGATGGCCTACTCCTGCTCCTATTTCTTATGTTCTTATGTTCTTAAACACTATTTAAGTCCTAAAGTGCCATGGCAGGATTTGAATTCAATTTTTTAACATATCAGATTTAGGAATATACACTATCCTACTTCCTACCAAATAAAGCCATCACTTTAAGGTATCTCCGGTCAATGGTTCCAAGTCACTGAGCCCCTCTCTTTTTTCTGACCTATTCTATGGGAACATGTCTGTGACAAAGACATTGTAAGTGAAGAAAGAAAGAGCCTGCGTTATATAGCAACTCTCATCACCTCATGATGCCCCAACGTGATTTACAAACTATGAAATCAAATGCTTACTAAAGTGGAGCATTTGTTGTAGTGTAGCACTAATTTGCAAAGAGTAAGATCCCACAAATTGCATTGTAATAAAATGGCCAAGCACATCTTTGTCTCCAAGTTATGTTGATAGAGTGATAGGACACTGGGGAGAGCTCTCCTACTCTTCTCCAGATACAGTCATGGATTGTATGACATCCCTGCCTGAAGAGGCAGTCAGAGCCATGGCTTAATGTCTCAACTGAAAGGCACGCAGAATTTGTTAGTTGCTAATTGGGTTTTCACACTTTATTATGATCCCGGTAGAGACAGGCATTTTTTGAAAGAAATACAAAATTTCAGTGAATGGCTGAAAGGATCACAAAAGATTTTAAGTTTTAAGACTTTTACTCTACTAAACAAACTAAAAGCAGCATTAACTAAGCACAATTTCAATAGGCCATGTGTATGCTAAACAACAAACAATACTCCCTATTTAGCTGAAAATCGCCCTCCATGATTCGGCTTTATTCTGTCCCTTATGCGGACATTATATTGTCCCAGAAACAGTCCAAAGTGATTCTTAGCTCCTTGTTTTCCTTTTCCAGCCATATAAGTTCCAGCCCCCAGACTGACTTTCAGCGTGGGTTACCCTGAGATCCATAAAAAAAAATCATAGAGGATTACAGCAAGGAAACAAGCCTTTCAGTCCAACTTACAGGCCCTTTACTCTGGCCAAAACTAAACAATTTTTCTCCTGCATCTTTTAGATACTCACTACCTTGGTCTCTTCAATCTGAGCTTGAACTCCCACCCACATCTCCGTGAATAATAGAGACCTGCAGCCTCTATTCCTCTGCTCTCCATTTGAATATTGCAAACCATCCTGTCTTTGGGGACCAGTGATATTTTTAGGAAAACTTGTAACCTAATCCTTCTTATGGCTCTTTTATGGTCACTTCCCCTCTCAAAGCCCATTCTCCATGATAACATGAATCATTTGGGCCTTGTTGCCCCTCATTGGGCAGATATAAATGCTAATTAGCTATCCTCTGCACCCACCAACTCAATTCCTAAAACCTTCTTGGGACTCGGAGACTCACAGTCTATGCACCATCAACACACAAGCCGTGTGAATATCTCATACCTGCTTCGCCATATGGCAATCTGGGATTCCTTCGTCCCTTGCTAACTTTTATCAACCAAGCCACTTTCCTGTCAGTTGAAAGCAGAACAAGTCATATGATCCCCTTGATTTCTCCATTTTTACCCCAAACTAAAGATATAGTCCCAATTAGTAGCCATCATACAAAACCTCACAATAGAACAAAATGGACAAGGCAACATTACACTGGGGCTTGGCGGATTGATACTGGAATTACAGATAATATAGATAAGAAATATATAGTAAGTGGCAGAACGCTTAAGAGTATTGATAGAACATAGAACATAGAACATTACAGCGCAGAACAGGCCCTTCGGCCCACGATGTTGCGCCGACCAGTTAAAAAAAAAACAATGACCCACTAATCTAAACCAATCCCTTTTCGTCCATACATGTACACACATCACTGAAAGTGGCAATGCAGGTGGAGAAGGTAATCAGGAAGGCATATGGCATACTTGCCTCCATCAGCTGGGCCACTGAGTTTAAAAATTGGCAAGTCATGTTGCAGCTTTGTAGAGCCTTAGTTAGGCCGCACTTGGAATATAATTCAATTTTCCACACTACCAGAAGGTTGTGGAGGTTTTGGAGATGGTACATAAAAGATTTACCAGGATGTTGCTGGTATGGAGAGCATTAGCTGTGAGGAGAGGTTGGAGAAACTTGGTTTGTTCTCACTGGAACGATAGAAGTTGAGGGACGACCTGATAGAAATCTACAAGATTATGAGGTGCATGGACAGAGTTGATAGTCAGGGGCTTTTTCCCAGGATGGAAGAGTCAATTACAAGGGGTCAGAGCTTTAAGGTGCGAGGGGCAAGGTTTAAAGGAGATGTAAAAGGCAACTTTTTTACATAGAGGGTGGTGGGTGCCTGGAACTCGCTGCTGGGGGAGATAATGGAAACAAATACGATAGTGACTTTTAAGGGGCGTCTGGACAAATACATGAATAGGATAGGAGTAGAGGGATGTGGTCCTCGAAGGGTAGGGGGTTTTAGTTCATTCAGGCAGCATGGTTGGTGCAGACCTAGTGGGCCGAAGGGCCTGTTCCTGTGTTGTAATTTTCTCTGTTTTTTGTTCTTTTTGTTTTCTGAGTTTGGATAAATGAATGGAAGCTCTCGTTTGCCTCTAATCATTATTAATGCTATCACAGATCTGTAAAATGATATACCCCTTATCTTTTCCCTCAGCAGGCACAGAATGAAATCTTTTTTAAACAGATCCCAAAAATATTTCCCCTTGCCCTGAACCAAATGGGAGTGGGAGCCTCATTGTGCTTGTTTGTGTTAGGAGGCAATAACAAGATGGCAGGATTATATTTTGCAAGTATCCAGTCACTCTTGGTTCCCCTGTCAGGACAGGAGCATTTGAAGGTCCAAATCAATAATTCAGCGAGGAACTGCTTGCAGCCTCCACTCCTGGGAGGTTTGAAGAGTGCAGATAATTTGTGAAGTGCAACGATTACCACTCATCTTTCAATAGTTGTGAGAGGTCGCTGGCACAATCTATCAGCACCCAAATGTGCGAAAGCATGACTGGAAAACATGTCCTATTCGACTGAGTTTTGTTTTGGCCAAAGTCCAACTGGCCCCTGCGTTGGCATGGCTCTAAACCAGCTGACTTCCTTATCCCACTGTATACAGGAGTTTCATTGTATTCAACTAGTTTTTATAGTGACGACATTCTGGTATCCTGTTCTAACTACATCTGTCAACAACTAGATTAGATCCTTCAGAAGAAAGTTTTGCCATCTATTTATTCCTTAAGAGCTCTTGTTTCAAATTTCACCACATTGCTTCCTCAGTAGTTGCTCAGAAAGCATTTCAGTCCTAGAAACCCTCTCACCATCTCCAAAATGTTCATTAAAAAGTATTTGACAGCCCTCACACATCTCCCTGATCCCTCTTTATGATGTAGAAATTCACACAAAGTTCCTGTGTGTGTAAACCATGGAAATGATCCATTTTCGAAAGAATGCAAATTGTACTCTGACAGCTAAATGGCAAGACTTTTGTTCATTATCCAGGCAGGATACCATTGTTGGGAAAAGTAAATCACAAAACAAGGTCCCTATAACACATGCCATTTAGAAATGGGAAGTGCATATCCTGTCAACATCATTAAATTTATTTTTCCATATCCTTTCTCAACATTTTTTTAATTTCTAATGGGAGCCTATTTAATAGGTGGCATGGTGGCACAGCAGTTAGCATTGCTGCCTCATAGTACTAGGGACCCGGGTTCAATTCCGACCTTGGGCCACTGCCTATGTAGTGATGCACATTCTCCCCACGTCTACATGGGTTTCCTGTGGGTGCTCCGGTTTCCTCCCACACTCCAAAGGTATACTTGTTAGGTTGCTTGGCCATGATAAATTGCCTCTTGGTGTCAGAGGGACTAGCAGGGTAATGGGTTGTGCTTATGTTGGGTTACGGGGGGAAGGCCTTGGGTGGATTGCACAGATTCAAAGGACGCCAATTCAGTACTAACTTTCAAATGTGGATTTGACCATGTACAAGACTGCAAGCCTTGATGTGGAATTAATTGGATATCCATGAAATCTCCTCAGACATGCAACCCTTTGGGAAGACTCTGTTCCCCCAATTATGAACTCAAGTTTCAGGATTTCCTTCTAAACCTCTCTATTCTTCTTTAGGAGACTTCTTAAAATCAATCTCTCCTTGATCCAGCTCCTAGTCACCTGTTCTAATGTTTCCTTAAGTGGTTTGATCTCAAATCTAGTCTTATAATACTATAAGAAGCACCTTGGACCATTTTACTATATGAAAGGAGTATGGTAAATGCAAACTGTTCCTGTTCTACAATCAAAAATCCCATTGTGAAAACATCATCCTTCAGGTGTGGCCTGGAGTACTATGTACACTTTTGGTCTCCTTGCTTGAAAAAGGATATATTGGCACTGGAGTGGGTGCAGAGGAGATTCACAAGGTTGATTCTGGAGTTGAGAGGGTTGGCTTATGAGGAGAGATTGAGTAGAATGGTACTATCATCATTGGAATTTAGAAGAATGAGGGGGATCTTATAGAAACATTTAAAATTATGAAGGGAATAGATAAGATAGAAGCAGGGAGATTATTTCCACTGGCAGGTGAAATTAGAACTAGGAAACATAGCCTCAAAATAAGGGGGAGCAGATTTAAGATGAGTAGAGGAGGAACCTCTTCTCCCAAAGGGTTGTGAATCTGTGGAATTCCCTGCCCAGTGAAGCATTTGAGGCTACCTCATTAAATGTTTCTAAGGTGAGGATAGATAAATTTTTGAACAATAAAGGAATTAAGGGTTATGGTGAGCAGGCAGGTAAGTGGAGCTGTGTCCACGAAAAGATCAGCCATGATCTTATTGAATGGCAGATCTAGGGACCAAATGGCCTACTCCTGCTTCTAGTTCTTATGTTTTTATGTGCTTATCGTGCAATGTCTTAACTGTACGACTCTTAGACAAAGACCTTTCGTGTTTAGGTTTTAATTCCTGTAACTAAATACGAGCATGCTGTACTTCTAATGACAAAAAAATTGATGACGTATTATTTCATTTATCAACAAAATGTTGACCTCCCCATCAAAACCATTTAAAGGAAATGTCCGGACAGGCAAGACACACCGACCCCCACCGACTATGGCAAGGTCTGTAACATATAACAGGCTACAAGGTGAAGGCATATCATCGTCCCTGATGAGCTCAATGCCCGCTTTGAGCAACAGGTCAGTGAGAGCATGCCCTCCACTCTAGAAGCCCTGGATGAACCTATATCTGAGGTCACCATTGCAGATGTCAGAGCAACTTTCCTGAAGGTCAACCCACGGAAAGCAACTGCCTGGATGGGGTACGTGGATGTGCACTCAGATCCTGCATGAATCAGCTGGCAGAGGTATTCATAGACATCTTTAACCTCTCTTTACAACAATCTGATTCAAGAAGACAGCCATCATCCCGATACCTAAGTAAAACCAAGCAGCATGCCTTAATGACTGTTGGTTGGTGGCTTTGACATCCATCATTGTGAAGTGCTTCAAAAGGCTAGTCATTCACAAATCAATTCCAGCTTTCTGGACTACCTGGATCTATTATAGTTTACTATAGTTTGCCTACCGCTGCAACAAGTCCACAGCAGATGCCATTTCCCTGGCTGTGCACCCAACCCTAGAACACACAGATAACAATTTATTGACTACTGCTCAACCTTCAAAACTATTATTCCCATGAAACTCAATTCCAAACTCCATGGCTTGGACCTCGGCACCTCCCTCTGCAACTGGATCCTGAACTTAGTAACTCACAGACCACAATCAGTAAGGAGCGGCAACAACACCTTCTCCACAATCATCCTCAACACTGATGCCCCACAAAGGCTAAGTTCTCAGCCCCCTACTATACTCCTTATACACCTATGACTGTCCGGCCAAATTCCCTCTAATTCAATTTTTAAGTTTGCTGAAACATAGTGGGTTGGAGGGTTGGATGCCAAACAATGATGAGACAAAGTATAGGAATGAGATAGAGAATCTGGTGAACTGGTACGGCAACAATAATCTCTCCCTCAATGTCAACAAAATGAAAGAGATTGTCATCGACTTTAGGAGGTGTAAAGAAGAACATGCCCCTGTCTACATCAATAGGGATGAAGTGGAAAGGTTCAAGAGCTTCAAGTCTTTCGATGTCCAGATCACCAACAACATGTCCTGGTTCCCCCCATGCCAACACTATAGTTAAGAAAGTCCATCAACGCTTTACTTTCTCAGAAGACTAAGGAAATTTGGCATGAAAGCTATAACGCTCACCAACTTTTACAGATGTACCATAGAAAGCATTCTTTCTAGTTGTATCACAGTTTGGTATGGCTCCTGCTCTGCCCAAGATCATAAGGAATTACAAAAGGTTGTCAGTGTAGCCCAATCCATCACTCAAACTAACCTCCCATCCATTGACTCTGTCTACATGTCCTGCTGCCTCAGCAAAGCAACCAGTATAATTAAGGACCCCATGCACCCCAGACATTCTCTCTTCCACTTTCTTCTTCAGGGAAAAGATAGAAAAATCTGAGGTCATGTACCAAATGACTCAAGAACAGCTTCTTTCCTGCTGTTGTCAGACTTTTGATTGGACTTACCTTGCATTAAGCTGATCTTTCTCTATACCCTAGCTATGATTGTAACACTACATTCTGCACTCTCTCGTTTCCTTCTCTATGAACGATGTGTTTTGTCTGTGTAGCGCACAAGAAACAATACTTTTCACTATATGTTAATACATGTGACAATAATAAATCAAATCAAATCAAATAAGCACTGTAAACTATTACTGCAGAATAATAGAGAAATGGTGAACATAATTATTAAACTCACAATAATTCCTTCCACAATTCAAAAATTTGTGCACGGCTATACTACTTGCAAGGAAAAAGCATGTCTGAACTAGGATTGGGTGGAATTGGTGGCCTGAGATTTAACTAGGATTGAAGATCCAGTTCAACCCAAGGTTTCAAGATTCCTACATGATTGGACAGTTTCAACTCAGTTCCGAGTCAATACAAGTCCGTGACATAAAATATTTTGACATGGAATGGACAACAAGATATCTTGAAGATGGCTGATATGGAAAATTGTGCATCAGATATTTGCTCTGAGGCAAAGGTAAAAAGGAGTTTGCAGGTGCAGACTATAGGAAGCTACTCTGCATCTGAATCCCTGATCCCTAGCCTGGGATTGCGTGCTCCACTCAGACAAAGGGCCACACAAAAAGTTATCTTTGTTCTCCACCCACCAAAGGAAAGGGGAGCATGTTACAAAATGGTGATTGAGTTGACAGGGACAACCTCATCTCATTCCCCTATATACATTCACTGTCCAGCAGGAGTCTCTAGAATGGGAGTCCTGCTGACTTCCCTCCAAAGGATTCTGACAACTGAGACCCAGCCTGCCTCAATGCCCAGTGGAAATTAAACTGTTATCTTGGAAGATGGTGGTCATGTCACTGAGCTAGTAAACTAGAGATTGGGAGTGGGATTTTCCGGCCATGCTCGCCCCAAGACCAGAAAATCCCGCCAGAGGTCCGTGGACCTTTGCCTGGTCCGCCCCTGCCCACTACAATTCCCGTGGTGGGCAGGATGGGAAAACCCTGCCCTGGGAGTTTGATTCCATGGAATCATTCATTCCAGATTTTCTTCTTGAAATAAAGTTAAAAGTATATGTTTTCCCCATTCAGTCATAAGAACAGCAGTAGGCCATTTGGCCCCTTTACCCTGTTCTGCTATTCAAATCAGCATGGTTGACCTGTAAATTAGCTCCATTTACCCTTACCTAAGATCAATCACAGTTTCAAAATTTTCAGTTGATCACCAGCCTCAACAGCTTTTTCAGAGAAAGTTTCAACCACCCCTTGTGTGAGGGAGTATTGTACAACATCCCTGAACGGCCTAGCTCTACTTTTAAAGTTATGCCCCTTTGTTTTGGATTCCATACTAAAATTTCTCTCAATTTATCCTATAAATTTATTTAATCATCTTTAAGCCCTACAGTTAACTTCCCCTTACGTCTACAGCGCTCAAGGGAATATGAGCCTAATCATATGAGCTTAGGCTCATAATTAAACCTGTCGGTAAACATCAGACTAAAAATGAACTTGCAATGTTGCTGCAATGATTAAAATTTTGAATGCACACTACATTAATAAGATCTTTAATTTAAGAACAGCACTAGTGCACTGAAACCTTTCATGTCCTCTAAGCTTGCAGAGAGAACTGCGTGAGAATCAGGACCTTCAAGAAACTCAAAACTCCTAGCCAATAAGTCATGAGAAAGAAATAGTTTATATAGCACCATTCTCAACCTCAGACTGCCTGAAAGCACAATACATCCAACTAAGGGCTTTTATTAAAACTGGAGCCACACTGTCGTAATGCAGGAAATGGAGCAGTCAATTTACACACAGCAAGCTCGCAATGATATAATGATAATCTGTTTCAGTGATTGAGGGATAAATATTGATCAGCGCACTAAGAGAACCCCTTGATCTTCCTTGAATAATGCTGTGGGACTTGAGTCAACAAGTTAAAAAATGGTAAAATGATAAAACTCTGATAGAACGTACTCATAGAATCATAGAATCCCATAGAACAGTGGAGAAAGAGGCAAGTCTGCACCAACAGCAATCCTACCCAGGAACTATCCCTGTAACTGCATGTATTTACCTGCTAATCTCCCTGACACTATGGGCAATTTATCTTGGCGAATCCACCTAACCTGCAAATCTTTGGACTGTGGGAGGAAATCAGAGCACTCGAAGGAATCCGATGCAGACAAAGAACAACACAGCACCGGAAACAGGCCCTTCAGCCCTACAAGCCCACGCTGCCATTTTAACAGTGAGTGCCCTCTCCTACCTATGCCCTTTGTCTACGCCTCATGGGGAGAATGTGCAGACTCAACACGGTCACCCAAGGTTAGAATCTTGGTCCCTGGCACTGTGAGGCAGCAGTATTAACCACTGTGCCACCATGCCACCACAGTGTTGTAGTGGGATAGCAAGAAATGCAGTTCTTGTGACAATTCTGTCCATCATCAGTTTAAAATGGATGATGACAGATAGGTAAAGATGAAGTGATTGCCCAGATTGAGAGGAAACTCTGAAATACTGCTGGTCACACAACATAGAAAGTATATGTCTTTATTGATAACGTTTGATTCAAACAATCTCCTGCACTTGTTTGGATTGCCTGAGGGAGACATTTTCCAGGGAATGTTTCCTTCTTTTAGGCCATTTTTTTTGGCTTTCCATGTGGGTTGGATGCAGTTGAAATTTTGACAGCAGGATCAGCAAATCACTTCAGGGTAGAGGGGTAATGCTGAGAATGGAGACCAAGTGAGGAATGGGCAGAAGTGAACAGAGACGGAATGGAAGGGAAGGAAAAGAAAGTCAATACCTGAAAAGAAAGAACGTGCAGTTACCAGGCAGGAGGTAGGGAACGGCACTCAGTGAATTGCTGATTCAGAGAGCCGGCATGGATACAATGGGCTTAATGGCCTCTGTCTATGCTGTAAAAATTCTGTCATTCTTCTGATAAGAACTTCTAAGGGTACGATTGCAATCAAGCACACCAGAACAGCATGGGAGTTAGTTGTATATTTTTAACAGAATCACTTATGGGCTAAATTGCCCAGAGTGTCCCAGCATGTGTTTGGTTAGAGGGATTAGCGAGGTAAGTGTGTGGCGTTGTGGGGTTAGGGCCTGGGGTGGGATAGTTGTTGGTGTAAACTAGATGGGCCGAATGGCCGCCTTCTGCACTGTAATGTTTCTATGATTTCTGGCTGGGGCAGGTTTTATTGTCCATCTCTAATTGCCCTTGAATGGCTTGCTGGGCCGTTCCAAAGGGCAGTTGAAAGTCAACCACACTGCAGTGGTTCAGGGCCACACTTAAGCCCGACCAGGTAAGGGTGGCAGGTTTCTGTTCCTAAAGGACATTAGTATAACAGCATTTGACATGGAGCGTTTATTCAATGATTCACAGGACAGCTGGGCAGACTGATAGCAGTGACAATGAGCATCCGATATCAGCAAAGTCATCGGGGGAAGGCAGCCGGGAAGCATGTCTTCACTGGTACTAGGATGTAATTTGCTATGTAAAATATGAGGTTGAGCGAGCGACCAAATGCTTACTTTATTTAAACAATAAATCAACAGTGAATTAAGCTTACAAGTAAGAACTTGTGGTTTCTTTATTATCAGTCAGTCTGAAACTATTTGTCTGGCTTGTCCATGCAGCTGCTTTATATTGGAGTGGAAGTCCCTGTTTCCACAATCAAACATTTACAGAAACCCATGATCTTTGAGGAAAGCTCCAGGTTTATCACGTAGCAGTATTACATTTCCCCTCACACAGCACACACCGTTCTATTCTGACCCCAGTTGGAAACAGCCAGAGGCTTCTCTGTTAGGCCCACGAGGAAGTGAAAGGACCTTTGAAACGTAAACTGCACCTTTTGAAATGGCTAAGTAAATAAGAATTTATAGTGCCTTCCTTGTCTTGTTAATTGATCCCCTCAAGTTCTGGTTACAATGTGGGTGGTGGGTGGCTTTCTGTGACAGTTGAGCATTCCCTCACTTTCACAGGCTTCCTGCAGGATTTCATCTAAAATTGGAATACATCTGAAGGAATAGTATAAACGAGCATTAGAAAAACGACAACTGGAGGTTGGGAGGGTTCTCAAATAACCAGTCTATGAGAATGTGCTGACACTTGATAACAGGTGACACCTCTGCAAAGCAAAGAGGGTGCGAAAGGACACGTCAATCAGTTTTCACAGAACAGTTGCCTCTATTTACAAGGCTGACCTTGATTACTTGACCCTTTGCCTGCTCTGAAAACCAGTTGAAAACTCCATTCCTGCCACAGATTCTCCAACTGCAGCACATTAACATGGCAACTGACCTGTAGTAGGATTTCAACACAATTGATAGGTCAATAAAAAAAATTTTGCATTTGCAATGAGTATTGTATTTCTAGCATTCCTAATTCAAATGTTATCCTATGCAGAAATAATTTTACTTAGCACACCATGGGAGTAAACACCTCCCGGATAAAGCATCTGATGTGACAGGGGCAAGATTGAAGCCCTGCCGTTGCCATGGGTTACACCAAGGGGCCCACTTTGTTCTTGTAATAAATGGAACAATGTTTTGCTCCAGAATGTTTTACTGTGTGCATTTTTTCCAAACCCTTGTTAGAGAACATTTTATTATTGTGACTGAGAGACAAAAAGAAACTTCAATGATGGCCATTGGTGTTGAGTCAGCGCAAGGTGGGTGATGTAAGTATTTGTGTGTGATCCGTCTATATCCTCCTTTTAACTGATAACAAAAGGAGACTCACTAGATCAGAATCACGTTTAGACAAGAAAGATTTTAGTTTTTTTTGAAACCCATTCCCACACTAGGATGAGAAAATCTTTCTGCTTTGTACTGAATCTGCCTGCTCATGCCATTCATATTCATTCCAAAGTCTTTCAGGGCCCGATTTTACCATTTTGATTCGATATGCTGGGTGGACTTGAATCTGGGGGTGTTTCAGATTCAACTTTTAGACCCATTTTCAGACACCGTCATGTGTACTCTGCCCTCAAAAATATCAGTGAGTCCGAATTGTGCTGCTCAAGCCTGTGGGGGGGGGCTTAATGTATCCAAAACCCTGCAGCTCCAACTACGCATGCGCAGAAAACAAAATGATAGAATGCGACTCCCCTATCACTTCATTCCTGGGCTGGATAATGCCTCCCACAGACATTGCCCCACCCCCTACAATATTACTGACCCCCCCCCCTTATCCCCCCACCCACCTGCCACCCAGAACAATCCCAGGCCCATACCCCCCCTCCAGACACCGATCTCAGGCAGAGTGGCAGCAGACCCCACCCTGCCCCACAATGATCACAATCAGAGTGGTAGTGGACCCCCTTTCCCTGCACTAATCTTAGGCAGAGTAGCAGCGGACACTCCTTTCTCCCCAGTGACCTCAGGCAGAGTGGCAGCGGACACTCCTTTCTCCCCAGTGACCTCAGGCAGAGTGGCTACCCCCCCATTGACCTTAGACAGACAGATCCACCCTCTCCCCTCCATCCTACAGATATCAGGCAGGATGATTCCCCTCACCCCCAACCCGGACCCTCCCGCACAAGGCCCCTATCTCCTCTGGATTTCACCTTCCTCTCTCTCTCCCTCTCTCCCCTGTCCCCAGTCATTGAGGCACTGATCCACCACCCGCCCCGCTCCCCATCAGCACACCTGCAAGTGCCCACTTGTCTTCTTCTCAATGCAAACCAGCAAACTGCATGTAACTCGCTGGGATGCTCAGCCAAACTGCCTGCATCTGTACTGCCCTAATGAGGGGCACCTCCATTAAAGGCTCAAGAATGAATAGACAGGAAGGCATTCCTGCACAAAATGTGAGCGCAACCAGTCACCTGATTTTCTGAAGGTGACTTGCAGAGGCTACTGGATGCAGCAAAAGTGAGGCAGGCCACCCTCTTCCCCCCAGGAGCATGCAGACCTGGGGAGGGGGGCGCTGATGGAAATGAAGCCTGGGAGGAAGTCACTGCCTTGATCAGTGCCAGAGTACCACTTCCCCCCCACTCCCTCCGAACCGCAAAGCTGGTCTGAAAAAAGTCAATGACCTGTGCAGCAAGGGTGAGTGCAAAAGCCCATCTTGCATCTTCCCCCAAATTTCCCCCAGATCCTCCCTGAAAGATTGAAGAAATTGGGGCTCTTTTCCCTTGAAAGATGGCGACTGAGGAGGGATCTAATAGAGGTATATAAGATTATGAAGGGTATATATAGATAAACAGAGGTAAGCTATTTCCTATGATAGAGACACGTAGGACAAGGGGCCATGGGCTTAAGGTGAGGGGGGAGAGGTATAACACAGATATTAGAGGGAGGTTTTTCACACAGAGGGTAGTGGGGGTATGGAATGCTCTGCCAAGTAAGGTGGTGGAGGCAAACACGCTAGAGTCATTTAAGAGTAACTTAGACAGGCACATGAGTGGGTTGGAGGTGGGTGGATATAGGAGATTGTTTTAAATAAGGGTCATTAGCAATGGGGCGTCCCTGGTAATGTAAATGGGTATGGTATGATAATGTTTTTTCTCTTTTCATTCACAGGTTTTAAGTCGGTCCGCCTTGTGTCCAACGAGGGGCATACATATGATGGGTCGTACTGGGGCTGCACTTGAATGTTCGAGATTGGCCTAGTGCTTCATGTCGTTAGTGTGTGCCTAAACTGGACCAGATACTGGGGAAGATGACAGCTCAGTGACTATCGCTGATTGCTGTGCAGACACATGGATTTGGGCCGGTGTCTGTGGGAGTTTGCGCATTCTCCCCGTGCTTGCGTGGGTTTTCTCCAGGTGCTCCGGTTTCCTCCCACACCCCAAAGATGTGCTGTTAGGCGGATTGGCAGGAATAAATTGTCCCTAAATCAGATTCCCTCAATCTGGATGGCCATAAAACATTAGACAGGGGTCATGGGTGGAGGGGGGGACTGGTGGTGTTGAGATGGTGGCGCGGGCTCGTTGGGCCGAAGGGCCTGTTTCCCAGGCTGTTTTTGTTCTTTGTTCTTTGCACACTTCCAGCTCCTGACCCCCCAAGCACTTCCTTCCTATCCCCCAAGAGGCCCTCTGTGCTTGTCCTCCAAGGGCCACCACCTGACACTCTGTAGGAGTCACTCCATCATTCTTTTCACGGCTCCTTCTGTGTCCACAGGAGAAGACCGGCTCCAGGAGGCCATTCTTCTCCTGCTGCACAGGTAAGGTCATTGACTTTTTTCCAGCCTTTCTTCGCAGTTTGGGGGTGGGGGGGGGGGTGGGGGGAAACGGGTGGGGGGGGATCCAGTGCTCTGGCACTGACCGAGGCAGAAACTTCCTCCTAGACCACATTTCCATTGGCCCCCCCCGGGTCTGTGTCCTCCTGGGGGGGGAAGAGGGCACCCTGCCTCACCTTTGCTGCATCCAGTATCCTCCCCAAGTCACCCTCAGAAAATCAGGCGACTGGTTGTGTGCACATTTTATGCAGGAATGCCTGCCTATTCATTCTTGTTTTTTTAATGCAGCTGCAGGCAGTTTGACACTGTGAAAGGGTGAAGACAAGGGGTGGTGAGCCAGATCTCTGGGTCCTCACCTGCTTTGAGGAGCAGGCGCTGGAACTGTCAAAGGAAGGGGAGAGGCAGGCTGTCAGCAACAGCACCTGACATTCCTCCACTCACTTTGAGGCAACTTCTTGGGGGCACCCGAGTTACGAGTGTGAGGGGCAAAGTTTAAAAGAGATGTACGAGGCATGTTTACTTGCACAGAGAGGGTAGTGAGTGCCTGGAACTCGGTGCCAGGGGGAGTTCGCACTTGGAGTACTGTGTGCAGTTCTGGTCCCCACATTACAGGAAGGATGTGGAGGCTTTGGAGAGGGTGCAGAGGAGGTTTACCAGGATGTTGCCTGGTATGGAGGGGAGATCCTATGAGGAGAGACTGAGAGATTTGGGGTTGTTTTCGCTGGAAAGAAGGCGGCTAAGAGGGGACCTTATTGAAACATATAAGATGATTAGAGGTTTAGACAGGGTGGATAGTGATAGCCTTTTTCCTAGGATGGAGAAAGCTAGCACGAGGGGGCATGGCTTTAAATTAAGGGGGGGTAGTTATAGGACTGATGTCAGGGGTAGGTTCTTTACCCAGAGGGTGGTGAGGGACTGGAATGCCCTGCCTGCTGCAGTTGTAAATGCGCCTAGTTTGGGGGCGTTTAAGAGATCTGTGGATAGGGTTATGGACGAAATGGGATTGGTTTAGATTAGTGGGTTAGTGTTTTTTTTTAAAAGCTGGTCGGCGCAACATCGTGGGCCGAAGGGCCTGTTCTGCGCTGTAATGTTCTATGTTCTATGCAGATACAATAGTGACCTTTAAGGGGCATTGCTATGTGAATGGGATAGGAATAGAGACACATGGTCCCTAGAAGGGAAGGGGTTACAAATCAGATGGGTAGCCTGGTCATTACAGATTTATAGAACCGAACTGCCTGTTTCCTGTGATGTAATTTATTTAGTGCTTTGTTCTATGTTCAATGGAGAAATGTGAATCATGTGTTTGGCATCCTGGATTCCTCTCCCTGCTTTGTGTCCTGTGTTGCAGGGGCACATCCCGATGCCCTGGGACTTTCTGCCCACACTGCAGTTCCCGCCCATCCTGGTCCAGACAGCTCGGACGAACCCTCGGAGGTAATGGATGAAGGGACCTCCGAGGTTGGCACCGTTTTGACATCAGCTTCCACCTCACAAGTCACCAACCCAGACACTGACATGTTGGTGGCTCCTGTTAGTGGTTAGGCTTCTGGGTCACTCTCTGGTGAGCACAACACACCTGATAATGTACGTTGGGTGGAGGAGGGAACATCCGAGGCTTTTGGCACGTGGGGGCCTGCTGGAGGTGAGGACTCAGCTGGCTTCAGGCTACATACTGAGCCTCTGAGATCACTCAACTGCTGGAGATGCAGCAACAGAGCCAGGGAATGCAGGGGGGGCTGACAGCCACATTGGATCAACTACGAGGCTGTTGGGAGCAGTCCCAGAGCTTTCAGGCACACCAGCTATTGCCTGTCTTGTGTGCTTCCCAGGCCAACACTGCAAAGATGGCATCGGCTGTGGAAAGCCTGGGGCAGGGATTCCTCACCATGAGTGGCAGGCTCCATGCAATGGCTGAGGCACAGCTGAGGGACTGAACAGGCTTCTCGAGATTCTGCAGCCCATGGCTGAGAGGCTCGTGACACAGTGGGCTATGGCAGCAGTCCTTGAGAACGTGGCCCAGTAACAGAGGATCATGGCTGAGGGCTTGGAGAGAGCAGCCCAGTCTCAGAAGGCCATGGCTGAGAGGTTGCAGAGTATGGCCCAGCCTCAGATGGCACTTGCTGTGGCCATTGACAGATGGCCCCCAACTCAAGTGGCCATCAGAGAGGGCTTTTCCACCATGGTAGCACGTAGGTGGTCCTCCAGGACTGGCAGTGTCAGGTGACACTGGAGCAGAAGCACTACTGTCCCATGGAATGACTCAGGGGCCCACAGGAACCCCAAGGAAGGAGAAAGAGCTCAAGCCCATTCTGGTCTTTTCAGCCAGAGATTGTGCCTATGGCTACATCTTCTGATTCCCCCCTTCCTGACACCGAGCATCTCAGGGGCAGCGGGATGAAGAGAAACATTCCAGACACCTGGAAGCAGGACAGGGGCCTCAAGGCCCAGGGCCTCCAGAGGATGCCTGCTATGCACATCACAGGCCATGGGACAAGGAAGGCAGCTGGCCCCCTCCACCACCGATGTAGATTCTGGGGAGTCACTGAGATATAGTAAGGTTAGGGAGTTGTAGTTGCACTGAGATGCACTAGTTAGAAAGGTATTTAAGCACAAAGGCATTTAAGTTTTTTTGTTCACCAGTTTTTATGTTAGAACATCTTATTTAAACACCTTTCATGCAATTAAATGTTTTTTCACCATCCACCTGTATTTGTCTCAGATTTATCTCGAATGGGAATCCTCTTTCATTGACGATCGCTGGGGGGATGTTTCATGTTGATGTCAGTTGGGAAGGCCGCTCAAAGCTGTGTCACTGAGAAAAGGAAGCCATTGGTTCCCCAGACCCCACAAGCAATTCCTTCCCATTACCCTCCCCCCCCACCCCCCACCCCCGCTTTCCCCCCCCCCCCCCCCCCCCCCCCCCCCCCCACCCACCTCCCCACCTCCCCACCTCCCCACCTGCCCCAGGGCCCTGAATGGGGATTCAGATCCCTTACACAGACTGAGTGAACCACCTGGTGATCAGGGCCTCCCTTGCTGCCCTCACATGCCTCATTTGGGCTGCCAGCCCTCCAACACCTGGTTGGTGTTCCTCAGCATGTTCTTCCTCCTCCTCCTCCTCTTCCTCCCCCTCCTGCTGGTCATCCTCCCCAGTGTCACCTGGCTGTTCAGCCTCCTCCTCCTCCTCCTCCAATAGGTCACCTCTCTGTAGAGCCAGATTGTGCAAAGCACAGCACACGAACACAATGCGGGAGGAGCTCACTGGGTTGTTTTGTACTGGAGAGTCCTGCCAGATTGATCCAGGCACCGGAATTGCATTTTGAGAAACCCAATTCACTATTGCATGGGCAGCCACGGGCCTCATTATAGCGGGTCTCCACCTCAGACACAGGCCTCCGCGTAGGCCATGTCCGAAGCAGGTAACCCAGAAAACCCACATGCCACCCCCATAGCCTGAGCTCCTCCTCAAATGCTGCGGGATGTCTGAGCTCCTGACAATGAAGCTGTCATCCTCACAACCTGAATGTCTTGTGCAGACATGCATAATGTTTTTGATAAGGGAGGGGATTAAGGGTTATGGGGAGAGGGCGGGAATGTGGAACTGAGCCACGACAGATCAGCCATGATCCTATTGAATGGCGGGGCAGGCTCGAAGGGCTAGATGGCCTACTCCTGCTCCTATTTCTTATGTTCTTATGTTCATCTTATAGTCGCACACAAGTTGAACATTCAGGGAGCGGAGCCCCTTTCTGCTGATGAATCTCCACAGATTGTGTAGGGAGACCTTGAGGGCGATATGTATGCATTTGGTGGCCTCCTATACGTTAGGCATCCTTGCAATGGCTGTGAATGCTGCAGCCCGAGCTTCCTGGTCCAGGTTAAATTGAATGTTCTGCCCAGACTGGGCATACAGGGCTTCTGTGACCTGCTTGACACAGGAGTGCACAGACATCTCCACTAGGCGTCTGGAACCAGTTCAGAGTTGCCATCAATTTGAGAGCCACCAAGAATGAGTGCCCCTGCCCCCGCTCCCCCAACCTCTGGGTGCCGGGTCCTGCAATCGGTGGCACAGATGTTGCACTGTCTCCTTTTGGAGGCAGAGATGTTGGTGGCACATGACGTCTGACATCTGTTCAAATGACACTACTGCACGGAACTGCTGGGGTTTCTGCTCTCTCCTTCTCCTGTGTACCCCCCATGGGTAAATGGGAGCCACCCCCTGCCTCTGGTGGTCGTCTCCCTCTACCCCGTCAAGTGCTAAGGCTCAGGCCTCCTGTGCCACAATTCTTCCTCCAGCTTCTCCTCCTCAGCTCCAGCAGCAGCCAAAAGAACAGCAAAATTGATTGAAAGTTGCATTACAAACACCATCTTGTTATTCTGAAGGGGAGGGTGGAGATGGAGAGGAACACATGTAGAGATTATGGAACACTGCTTGCCTCCAGCACATCAACAGTCATAGCCCCCACTTCCCAATTCCCCCAGCCACATACTCCCCACAATCACAGCTCCCCCAATTCCCCCAGCCACATGCCCCCCACAATCACAGCCCCCCCAATTCCCCCAGCCACATGCCCCCCACAATCACAGCCCCCCCAATTCCCCCAGCCACATGCCCCCCACAATCACAGCCCCCCCAATTCCCCCAGCCACATGCCCCCCACAATCACAGCCCCCCCAATTCCCCCAGCCACATGCCCCCCACAATCACAGCCCCCCCAATTCCCCCAGCCACACACTCCCCACAATCACAGCCCCCCCAATTCCCCCAGCCACATGCCCCCCACAATCACAGCCCCCCCAATTCCCCCAGCCACACACTCCCCACAATCACAGCCCCCCAATTCCCCCAGCCACACACTCCCCACAATCACAGCCCCCCCAATTCCCCCAGACACATACTCCCCACAATCACAGCCCCCCCAATTCCCCCAGCCACATGCCCCCCACAATCACAGCCCCCCCAATTCCCCCAGCCACACACTCCCCACAATCACAGCCCCCCCAATTCCCCCAGACACATACTCCCCACAATCACAGCCCCCCCAATTCCCCCAGCCACATGCCCCCCACAATCACAGCCTCCCAATTCCCCCAGCCACATGCCCCCCACAATCACAGCCCCCCCAATTCCCCCAGCCACATGCCCCCCACAATCACAGCCCCCCCAATTCCCCCAGCCACATGCCCCCCACAATCACACCCCCCCCAATTCCCCCAGCCACACACTCCCCACAATCACAGCCCCCCCAATTCCCCCAGCCACATGCCCCCCACAATCACAGCCCCCCCAATTCCCCCAGCCACATGCTCCCCACAATCACAGCCCCCCCAATTCCCCCAGCCACATGCCCCCCACAATCACAGCCCCCCCAATTCCCCCAGCCACATGCCCCCCACAATCACAGCCCCCCCAATTCCCCCAGCCACATGCTCCCCACAATCACAGCTCCTAGCAAAGTTGAGAGGCTGCAGCAATGCAATTTGCAAGGGCCGCACTTGGAGTATTGTGTGCAGTTCTGGTCCCCACATTACAGGAAGGATGTGGAGGCTTTGGAGAGGGTGCAGAGGAGGTTTACCAGGATGTTGCCTGGTATGGAGGGGAGGTCCTATGAGGAGAGACTGAGGGATTTGGGATTGTTTTCGCTGGAAAGAAGGCGGCTAAGAGGGGATCTTATTGAAACATATAAGATGATTAGAGGTTTAGATAGGGTGGACAGTGATAGCCTTTTTCCTCTGATGGAGAAATCTAGCATGAGGGGGCATGGCTTTAAATTAAGGGGGGGTAGTTATAGGACGGATGTCAGGGGTAGGTTCTTTACCCAGAGGGTGGTGAGGGATTGGAATGCCCTGCCTGCTGCAGTTGTAAATGCGCCTAGTTTGGGGGCATTTAAGAGATCCGTGGATAGGTTTATGGGCGAAAAGGGATTGGTTTAGGTTAGTGGGTCATTGTTTTTTAACTGGTCGGCGCAACATCGTGGGCCGAAGGGCCCGTTCTGCGCTGTAATGTTCTATGTTCTATGTTCTATGTTCTATCCTTCAGCTGGAAATGAGCTAGGACCCAACAGCACTGCAAGACCTGAGGTCAGTGCTGAAACCCGGGTCCACGCTGCAAGTTGGATATCGGAGATCCTACTGAGCAACAGCCCCCCATCCCACACACACTCGCAGAGCTGTCACTGGCATGAGAAAGAAAATGGCCACAAAAAAATTACACCCACGAGCAACAGAGAGCTGTCGGACGCTGTACACTTACCTCCTCACTAACTCTCACTGATGGAGCACCTGGACTGGACTTTTATGGGGTATGTCTGTTTTGCGTCGATTTTGGATTGGCAAACGCAGTGGTAAAGGGGGAAGTGCTGGTAAAGTTGGGGCTGTCGCACCCAATTTGGACGTGGCCCCGATTACGTCCATTTTCGGGCCTTGGTGAAGGGGGAACTGGCACAGAGATGGGCACGGATCGTGCTGCTCACCTCATGGGCGCTACACAATGGTAAAATCAGGCCAATTGGAAATTAGGATGTGGTTTGATTATATATCTGGTTGGTAATAAAATTGGTAATAGACACTGGATTGTGCATTTGATCTCAATACTCATATTCGCATGGCATAAGCATGTGAACTTTAACCTTTTATGTATTTTTATTAAAAGGGAAACCAGGGCTGGAATTCTCTGGTCATTCACACCGACAGAATTTTCCGGTCCTGCTGACGCACACTCCCGCCATGGGTTTCATAGCGGTGTGGGGTGGAATCAATGGGAAATCCCATTTATTGCGGTAGGACCAGAAGATCCTTCCAGTAGCAAACAGCGCGCCACCTCCCTCCACCAAGAAGTACAAGACTGGGAGGCCAGAGAATTCCATCCAGGGTGTGTGGATGAGTTTTCATCAGTATGGCTGCTTTACTTGCTTAGTTATTGAATCTCGTTTTCTCCATTCTCAAGAGGACACTGGCATTTATTCCCATCCCTTTAATTAGGTTCCACTGTGGCGTGGTGCTTTGGTACAGCTGAGTGTCTTGCTAGGAAGGCTAAGTCAGAAGATAAGGAGAAGGCAATAATGGTGTTGTGGGACCGGAGTCAGGTGTAGAGCAGACCAGATAAGGGTTCTGGGTCTCCTTCTGTGAAATAGATGAATGCATCAGTTGGATGTAGCAGGGGGTCCGAGTGGCATTGATTCTCTGATGTCTAACCATTGCATTCCTATCCATCTCAAAAAGACTATCCAATCTGACTGAACACATTCCCATCATCCTCTGCTGTGGGAAAATAAGGTGAGGACTCTTCTTCACCATTAACAGGCTTGGAAGCCTATTTGATTTAGATTTTTTGAAGCAGTTGTTTAGTTTGCATTCTCCTTTGCCTCATCTTCCTAAAGAATCTCGTGTCCCTTTTTTTGCCCTCCTGATTTCTCTCTTAACTCTACTTCTACATCCCCTATAGCCTTCAAGAGATTCACTTGATCCCAGCTGCCTATGCATGTCATGTGCCTCCTTCTTCTTCTTGACGAGGACCTCAATATCCCAAATATCCGGAATTCCCTATTCTGCCAGCCTTGCCCTTCACTCTAAGAGGAATATGCTTGCCCTGAACCCTGGTGAACACACTTTTGAAAGCCTCCCACTTACCAGACATCTCTTTGCCTTCCCACCGACTCCCCCAACTAACGTTTGAAAGTTCCTGCTGGATACCAACAAAATTGGCCTTGCCCCAGTTTAGAATTGTAACTTTTGGGCCAGACCTATCATTCTCTATAGCGACCTTGAAACTAATAGAATTATGATCACTGATCCCAATGTGATCCTCACTAATGTCTAGTTTTATTATGACACAGGTGAGCTAAAGTTTTCTAATGTGTCATAGGTGAGATGACAGCCCATCTGTTAGCACAGGCCTGCCATATTACATAGATTCTATCTCCCATCTTACTTCCAGCAGGAAATCCTGGAAATGGTGAGGGAGTGGCTGGAGCTGGCAGCCCCTGAAGAACTGTCTGCCTAAGCCTACTTGCAACTTAGAAATCAGATAACTGGAGAGGAAATCTAGGCCATTGTTAAAACATAATTTCTCTCAGTCCGCATTATGCTATATCCTCCATGATTTGGACCTAGCACCCATCACCCTAGCTAGAGAACTAATCCAGGTATTAAGTTTTTAAAGTTTATTTCTTACTGTCATAAGTAGGCTTACATTAACATTTCAATGAAGTTATTGTGAAAACCCCTAGTTGCCATACTCAGGCACCTGTCCAGTTACACTGAGGGAGAATTTAGCTTGGCCAGTGCACCTAATCACCCCATCTTTTGGACTGTGGGAGGAAACCGGAACACCCAGACAAAACCTTTGCGGACATGGGGAGAACGTGCAGACTCCGCACAGACTGTGACCCAAGCCAGAATTCGAAGCTAGGTCTTGAGCTGCGAGGCAGCAGTGCTAACCACTCTGCCACCATGCTGTCCCACTTAGCTTGTTAATATTCTAGTCCATCCCTTAACACAAGTGTATAAGGTCCCTCTCTTTCATCTCTCAAGTGATATGTATGGTGTTTGTGGATATAAACTGAACACTAAATGGCCTTTATAAGCAGCCCAAACACCTTCTCCCTCTTCAAAGAATGACAAAATTGCGTTCAACATTAGAATCAGGGTTTGCAATCAGTTTTTATCAATATGGAAACACCATCACTTCCAGGTGTCACTGGCAATCCTGATTTGGACATATATTACCGTGCTGTCATTGTTTGTCGGTTGCAAATCCCAGAATTTCTCATCTTATACTATCTCAGGATCGTTTTCCCCACATGAACCACAGCAGTTCTAGAGGGAGGGCAGCACCAGTTTCTGAGAGGTAATGATGTATTAACCAACCTTGCCAACGACCTCTACATTCCAACAACAAACTTAAAAAGGGCACGTTTTGAAACTTTGAAGAAACCAAGAGCTCTCATTCTGTCTGTGAAACAAATCTGTTTTGTCAAACTGCACAGATTTGCTTTGTGTGTCGACAATGCAGGTCAAACAAGCAAACCAAAAGAAAATAAAGCTGTGTCAGCTGAGAAAGAACGCCAGGCAGTAATGAAAGTGGAAGATTGCTAAACTTTTCAGAGCCAGAATGTTTCTCATCAAGCATATACAGAGGACAAATAACAAAGAACAACACAGCACAGGAAACAGGCCCTTCAGCCCAACGAGCCCGCGCCGCCATTTTAACAATATGAGTGCCCTCCTCTACCCATGACCACTTAGTAACAGAGAATTCCTAAATCAACAGCCATGCTAGGTACTTGGTAATGATACATGCCTTTGTTGAATCTTATCCTGCACCATGATAGCTATGAATGAATGCTACAACTCTGGTCCAACAAAGATTTGCTTGTAACCTAGAGAAAGTACATTTCCGAGAATCAACATGCAGCAGCAGCAGGGTAAAACAGGGGAGGCAATGGCAGAATGCTTTTGTCACTGGATTCAAGATTCAGGGTAATGCTCTGGGGACTTGGGTTTGAATCCCACCATGGCAGATGGTGAAATTTGAATTCATTAAAAGTCAAATGATGACTTGTTCTTTCGAGAAGGAAAACTCTTATCTGGTCTGGCCTACATGTGACTCCAGATCCACAGTGATTGACTTTTAAATAGCCTAGCAACTTTTTTTTTTATAATTTATTCATTCATGGTCCCCAGACTATTACCTTGGGTCACTGGACTACTCGTCTAGCAACAATACCACTATGTCACTGCCTCCCCTGACCCAGTTCAAGGGCAATTAGAGGTGGGCAGCAAATGATGACCTAACCAGTGATGCCCGCATTCAATGAAATAAAAAAAAGCAAGAAATAACTTCCATTTCTCTGTGTTCTGCTTAAAAGCAAAAGTGAAACAAAATTGGATTGCATGACACACTTCCAAGTGATGTCATGCTGCTATCCCTTGAAGTCATATTACAGCAGTTTGTGCATTACTTGCAGTCAGTTTTCCAAGGAGGTGAGAATTAACAGCCTCTGCTAACTTAAGATTGACAGCAGCAAGCTCTGCCCACTTGTGTGGTTGTGCACTAGGGTAGTAAATTTGTTGTCCAGTGCAGTCTCCAGGAGGGCAACTTGGGTTTAAAAGAGGGAAGATTCCTTCACCATGTGTCAGGTCTCAGCGAAGTACAACAGTAGCAAAGACAAAGATGTCAGGTCATATGGGAATACAAGTCATGTCTACAAAATCTGTCAAAACCAGGCTGGTTCTGCAGCCTCCATCATGTTAAAAAAAAATTGGAATGAAGGGTTAAATCAGATTTATTTGGTGTAAGTCACTTTACAAAATTAAAAATTTAAACATTTTAAAAGTGTGATAGATTTGATCAGAATTATTTTACTATATTAAAGATTTATTCATATTTTGATTCAAATATTTTTGGTTAGACAAATAATTTTAAAATGTGACAGAGAAACTTAAAATTCCTACAGTGCAGAAAGAGGCCATTCAGTCCATCAAGTCTGGATTGACTCCCCAAACAACCGTCCCATCAAGGGTTTCCCCTCTATCCCCATACATTTAGCTTGGCCAATTCACCTAACATGCACATCTTTGATTTGTGGGAGCACAGTACAGAAGGGGGCTATTTGGCCCATGGAATCTACACTGACAGCAATCCCACCCAACCCTATCCCCAAACTCCCATGCATTTACCCTAGCTAGTCCCCCTAACACTAAGGGCCAATCCACCTGATCCGCACATCTTTGGACAGCGGGAGGAAACCAAAGCACCCAGAGGAAACCTACACAGAGAGAATGTGCAAACTCCACACACGCAGTGAACCCACTTCCTTTGCACTGAGGCAACAGTGTTACCCGCTGTGCCACTGTGCTGAATACATAATCAGTATGCATTGACCTATTTCAAAACTCTGATAAATCATGTTGAAAATATCGTGTAGGTTAAAACATGTGAAATGATTCACTTATAAGACTTTTTAAAGAAGATTTATCAGCCTTTAATACAAACTACTCTTTAACAAGATTGATCTGATCTTTTCATTATTTTTAATGCCAGTGATGTTTGAGTAATAATACTCTGATTTGTTTGAATAGTTAGAAATATCTTATTTAAAATTTTATTTGCACTGAAATAATGAAAATGTCTGGTAAATCTTTTAAAACGTCAATCTGACTTTTTAAATGTTTTGAAGGTCATTTACACAGATCCATTTTAACATTTTAAACGTCCCCTCTGATTATAACCTTCTCAATGAGAATTGTGAAGTCAGAAGAGTCAGTGCCGGCGAAAAAGAAACCAACTTGTATTTCTGTACGTTATTACTATTCAAATCTAAATTGTTGTTTAAAACTAAAGCTTAATGAACAAAATGGTGAGGCCTCAGGAACAGCATAGATTGGGGTCTCAGAAATGGTATAGATTAGGGCCTTGGAAATAATTAGATTGTTGCCATTACGGGTCTGATGTTACCATTGCATCACACCCGTTCTCGGGTGCAAAAATTTGGTAAAATTGGGCGTGAGGCGATTTGCACAATTCACGCTCACATCTGCACAGATGCCCACTTTACCAAGGCCTGAACCGTGTCCAAAAAGGCGCAATGGCAATTTAAATGCATTTGTATACATCTAAATCGAATTAATGGGCTGCCCGTCTAACTTTACCAGCATTTCCCCCTTTACCATCGTGTTCATGCGTCTGGATTTGGCACGAAGCAGACATGCTCTGCAAAGGTCTGTTTTGGGCGCTCCAGCTTCTGAAGAGATAAGTTCAGAGCTTCTAGCTCTGCTCTCTGATTCAGATCGATGTGGGGGGAATAGAGGGAGGCCAGATCATTCTCTGTCAGGGGGCAGGGAGGAGGGAGGCCAGATCACTTTCTGGTAGGGTGGGGAGGTGGGCAGAGGCCAGATCTTCTCTGGTGGGGGGTGGAGGGGGGTGGTTGAGAAGGGAGGCCCGATCATTCTCTAGTAGGGCAAGGAAGGCGGAGAGGGGCGGGTCAGGTGTATCTCTGGTGGGGGAAGGGGAAGGGAAGAGGGAGGCCGGATGGATCTATGGTGGGTGATCGGTGGGGGGGAAACGGGGGAAGAGGGTCATGATTGGTCAGAGCAGATAGGAGTGAGTGGATAAGGGGTCAGTTATGTTGTGGGGGTGGGGTGATGTCTCTGAGGGCCATCGCTCCCGCTTTTTGCTCCCAGGACGCTTCATAAGAACATAAGAACATAAGAAATAGGAGCAGGAGTAGGCCATCTAGCCCTTCGAGCCTGCCCCGCCATTCAATAAGATCATGGCTGATCTGTCGTGGCTCAGTTCCACATTCCCACCCTCTCCCCATAACCCTTAATCCCCTCTCTTATCAAAAACCCATCAACCCGCTTCTTAAAAATATTTAGCGAGGCAGCCTCCACCACTTCAACGGGCAGAGAATTCCAGAGATTCACCACCCTTTGAGTGAAGAAGTTCCTCCTCAACTCCGTTCTAAACCGCCTCCCCTTTATCTTGAGGCTGTGCCCCCTAGTCCTACTGTCTTTTTTGAGCGGGAAGAGTCTCTCCACCTCTATCCTATCCATCCCATTCATCATCTTATACGTCTCAATGAGATCTCCCCTCATTCTTCTAAACTCTAACGAGTACAAGCCTAGTTTATTCAGCCTCTCCTCATAGCTCAACCCCCTCAACTCCGGTATCAGCCTAGTAAACCTCCTCTGCACTCCCTCCAAGGCCAAAATATCCTTGCGCAGGTGCGGCGCCCAAAACTGCACACAGTACTCCAGCTGCGGCCTCACCAATGCCCTATACAGCTGCAGCAAGACCTCCCTACTTTTATATTCAATCCCCCTCGCTATGAAGGCCAGCATCCCATTCGCCTTCCTGAGCACCTGCTGCACCTGCAGGCTGGGTTTTTGCGACTCATGCACAAGGACCCCGAGGTCCCTCTGCACCGTCGCCTGCTGCAGTTTTTCGCCACGTAAGTAATAGTCCTTCCTACCATTCTTCCTACCAAAGTGGACCACCTCACACTTGCCAACATTAAATTCCATTTGCCATTTCCTGGCCCATTCGCCCAGCCTATCTAGATCCTTCTGCAGACTCTCCACACCCTCCGCACAATTTGCCGTTCCCCCAATCTTGGTGTCATCAGCAAATTTCGACACCCTACACTCGGTTCCCTCCTCCAGATCATCTATATAAATGGTAAATAGCTGAGGCCCCAGCACCGACCCCTGGGGCACCCCACTAGTCACCAACCGCCAATCCGAATAGCACCCATTCACCCCCACTCTCTGCCTCCTATTTGACAACCAATCCTCTATCCACGCTAACACCCTACCCCCAACTCCATGTCCTCTGACCTTCTGCAGTAACCTCTTGTGAGGTACCTTGTCAAACGCCTTCTGAAAATCCAGAAAGACCACATCCACCGGCTCTCCTCTATCCACCGCCCTAGACACATCCTCATAGAACTCCAGTAAATTTGTCAGACACGACTTCCCTTTAATGAAACCGTGTTGCGTCTGCCCTATCAAGCAATTCCCTTCAAGATGCCTCGCAATTTCCTCCTTAATGACGGATTCTAACATTTTACCTACCACAGACGTTAAACTAACTGGCCTATAATTCCCCGCCTTTTGCCTGGCACCCTTCTTAAACAACGGCGTAACATTAGCCGTTTTCCAATCTTCCGGCACTTCCCCGGAATCCAGCAACGTCTGGAAAATAACCACCAAGGCATCCACTATCACCTCCGCCATTTCTTTCAGAACCCTCGGATGCATTCCATCCGGTCCTGGGGACTTGTCCACAATCAGCCCCTCCAGTCTGTCGCGCACCACCTCTCTAGTAACAGTAATGTCATTAAGACCCTCCAGTCCTACCACCTTTCCATCGCTAACACCCGGCAAATTATTCACGTCCTCCTCCGTGAAGACAGAAACAAAAAAGTTATTCAAGACCTTAGCCATATCCCCATCCCCTACCACTAGATCCCCTTTCTCATCCTCTAAGGGACCAACGTTTACCCTAGCCAGCCTCTTCCTTTTTATATATTTATAAAAACTCTTGCTATCCTTTTTTATATTAAGCGCTAGCCCAGCTACATAGTTTCTTCTACCCTCCTTTATCAACTTTTTTGTCAATCTTTGTTGACATTTAAACCTTTCCCAATCCTCTTTTCGCCCACTGCTCTTAGCTACTCTAAATTCCTCCGCTTTTAATTTAACACTTTCCTTCACCTCCTTCGTTATCCACGGCTTATTACCTCTCTTCCTACTGTCCTTTTTAACCATCGGAATAAATTTCTGCTGAGCACCAAGAAAGATCTCCTTAAAGATCCTTCACTGCTCCTCAGCAGACCTACCTTCCAACGCGCTCCCCCAGTCCACATTCGCCAATTCTTCTCTCATCCTACCGTACTCCCCTCTATTCAAACAAAGGACGCGTGTCCGGGAACCCACTTTCTCCTCCTCCATCTGCAACAGAAACTCCACCATACAATGATCACTCTCTCCAAGAGGATCCTTCACCGCAAGGTCCCTAATTCTACCCGCCTCATTACATAGCACCAGATCCAAGATAGCCTTCATCTGCTTTTGTGGCCTGAGAGCAATGTGATAGGGGTGCGTTTTTCAAAATTTCTTTTTCACAGCGCATGCACCGTTCAAAGCTCCAATCGGAGCTGCAGCATTTCGGGTGCAATAAGCCCCACCCACAGCGTAATTCAGACTGCAAGTTTTTTTCAGGCTAAGTGCATATGGCGGTGCCTAAGAGCAGTTTTCAAAGTCTGATCTGAACTGCACCCAGATTCAGCACTTTGAATCAAAATGGGAAAATCGGGCCCTATGTGTTTGAGTTTCTAGAGTGGTAACTTGAACACACAATTTTCTAACTTGGAATTAGATTTCTTCCACTGAGCCTTTCCTAACACCTGGGATTTGTTTTTTTTACCCCTGCCAGGGCTGGGAGTCGGAGTAGACTTGGAATTTTTAACCATGACCAGCTTATCTGCAAGTGGCAGGGAGCCAATTGTGAAAGATACATGCCCATTGAAAGAGGGTGCCAGTTGGTCTCCAGGTTTCCAGAGGAAGCGGTGAGCAGCTTAGCTGTCTGCAGCCGGCTTCCCCAAGGCAAGCCAGAAATCCAGGCAGGCTTAAAGCCCTTCCGGCCTGCCTAAGTGCAGCAACAACCGGAGGCACTCAATAGAAAGGTCCCCTCTTAACATTGACCCAAAAGCCATTGTTAAAATTTGGAACTTGATAATTTTGGTGAGAGCGTGACACAATTTTTGAACACTGTCTCCATCACTTGCCTACTGCTGGGGCCTCCAACTCATTTGTTTGGGCGCAAGCCTACCCTCTGACCATTACTTGTCTGCCCTGGGGAAAATCACAGTGAGTGTCTGTTGCTCACATACTGCGGGGATTCTGATCTAACTTCAGCCAGATTGCGGACTTCAGAAGGTGGCAGGAAAAGTTCCACATCAGAGGCAATCTGATCTGAAGTTGGCAGCTTTGAACCATTGTTTGGAGTGTATCAGCTACAAAAGGTGTCAGTGCTCACAGATTAAGGGGGGAAGGAATAGGACAGGGCCCTTGCTTCCAATTTTTACACATTGATGGACATCAGGAGATTCCACCTGTGGCAGTCGAGGGAGAATAGCCTCAGCCTTAGACAAGTCATCCAGCATAGGCCCGGGAGATGAAATATCAGCCAGAGGGTATGTCCCAACAAGAGCCACATCTGCAGAGCACAGGGAGGAAGAGAAGAAGAGAAAATTGATACAAAAAAAAGAGAAAGATTATGGCCAGAATTTTACCAGCACATCAGTCATGGGGCAGAGTATGGGCAGATCCAATGCCTTGGGTGGGATTTTACAGTTTTGGGGTGAGGGAGGTTGTAAAATCCCACTCTATAAGTTTTAGCAGTCTCAGACCAAGTAGGAATAACAACAATTTGTATTTACATAGCCCCTTTGACCCAATAAAATGTCCCAAATTAATCCCCAAGGGACATTATAAAACAACATATGACATTAAGGATGGAATTTTCCCATCCTGCCCAGCATAGAAGTTGTAGTTGGCGGGGCGGACCATGCAAAGGTCAGTTTATCTTGCGTGGAATTGTCCAGTTTTTGGGCGAGCACAGCTGGAAAATCCCGCCCTAGGTCTCATAAGGTCTGACCTGAGCTTGGTCAAAGGCAAAAGTTTAAGGAGTGTGTGTTAAAGAATGAAAGTGAGCCAGAGAGGTGGAGGGTTCCAGAGTCTGGAGCCTAGGCAGCTGTAGGCCTGGCCGCCAATGGTGGAGCGATTCAAATCAGGAAGAGCGGAATTTGAGGAGCGCAGATATCTTAGATATCTAAAGAGATAGGGAAGGGTGATACCATGGAGGGATTTGAAAACAAAGAAGTAAATTTTAAAATTGAGGCAACATTTAACTGAGAGCCAGCGTAGGTGACTGAATGCAGGACTAATGAACAAATGGTAATTGGTGCAAGATAGGACACAGGCAACAGAGTTTTGGGTGAACCTGGGTCTGTGAAATGTAGGAGGCCATTCAGACATATATTAGCACACTCGAGGTAACAAAGACATTCCATGGTTTTATCAGCAGCTGAACTGAATGAGGGCTGGAATCAGGAATGATACAGAAATGGAAAGAGGCTAGCTTGGTGATGGTGTAAATGTCATCAAAAGCTCAACTCTAGGCCAAATATGACATTGAGATTTCCAACCGCCAGGCTCAGTTTCAGGTGGTGGCCAGGGAGAAAGATGCAGTTTGTCATGGGGACTGAAAATAATGAACCTAGTGAAATGGTGCAACGACATTAATCTCTCTCTTAATGTTAGTGAGATGAAAGAGCTAGTTATCAACTTCAGGAAACATAGTGGAAGACATGTCCCTGTCTATATCAATGGGAATGAAATGGAAATGATTAGGATCTTCAGGTTTCTAGGTGTTCAAATCACCAGCAACCTGTCCTGGTCCCTCCACACCAACACTATAGTTAAGAAAGCCCACCAATGCCTCTACTTTCTCAGAAGGCTAAAGAAATTCAGCATGTCCACTATGACTTTCAGCAATTTTTACAGATGCACCACAGAAAGCATCCTTTCCAGATGTATCACAGCTTGGTATGGCTTCTGCTCTGTCCAAGACTGCAAAAAGCTACAAGGTGTTGTGAACATAGCCCAATCCATCATGCAAACCAGCCTCCCATACGTTGACTCCTTCTACACTCCCTGCTGTCTCAAAAAAGCAGCCAGCAAAATCAAGGACTCCACGCATCCCGGACATACTGTGTTCCAGCTTCTTCCATCAGGAGAAAGATACAAAAGTCTGAGATCATGTACCAACAGACTCAAGAACAGCTTCTTCCCTACTGCCATCAGACCTTTGAATGATCCTACCATATATTAAGCTCTTCACCCTTCCTGTAACTGCAACATTATATCCTGCACCCCATCCTTTCCTTCTCGCCTATATACTCTACGAACAGTATGTTTTGACTATGCAGCGCACAAGAAACAATTTTTTCACTGTATATCTGTGACAAAAAATCAAATCAAATCAAAATCAAATCAATGGTTTCAGTCTTCCCAATATTTAATTGGAGAAAATTTTTGCACATTCTAGTACTGGATGTTGGACAAGCAGGCTGAGAATTTAGGAACAGTGAAGAGGCTGTGAGAGATGACAGCGAGGCAATTTTGGGCATCGTCTATGTGTATGTGGGAACTGATGTGTTTTCCAATGATGTGGCTGGAGGGTAGCATTGTAGAATAGAAATAGGGGAGAGCCAAGGATAGCTTTCTCGGGGACTCCAGAAATAACTATGTGGGAATGGGAAGAGAAGACATTGATGATGAAGAGCTCAATTGTGCTGGTCCTTTATTGACATGTTTATAAAATTATCTGTTTCTGGAGAAGAGAAAATGTGATTGGTAAGATACAGATAAAATCAAACTGTTCGGCTATGATTTGGACACTAAACTACCATTTATTTTTGTAATTATAACAATGGCATCGAGAACCCTTAATTTAACAAAACACTGATGGCAAGCAGCATATAATTTGATTCACAACCTTTGACCTGTGCAGGATATGAGGTTTATGCATTATGCTGTGAAAGTGATATTTGGTCAGCTTATATAGATAGGGAAGAAATATAAGTGCTTTTTGTGCAGCATGGCTTTACATCTGGGTTAACACCGTTCAGACACAGAGGGTGTAGCATTAATAGAGCACAGAAAGACAATAAGCAACCTGAGGGCAAAAATACATTTCAAATGTCTGTTTCTCTGACAGAAAAGCCTAAATGCCCTGGGATAATGATTAGATATTTCCATTTGCATTGGCGTCAGACTGAACTTTTCAAAGTCGACAAAAGTAAATAAATTTCTCTATTTGTCCTTTGTGCAGTGGATGCGAATCTGGGTAAAAAGGGAGCTTGATAATATAAACCTTTATTCTCTTTTCCAAAGGGCACAGCTTCAGTTGTGGGGAAAGCATTCCCAGGAAAACAATTGCCCTCCGCTAATAATCCTGCCTTAGCTCCGTCCGCAAGCATGACTCCAATCTTCCAGTCACTTGCCATTTCAACTCAGCATCTTACTGTCCTAGCCATATGTCCATCCTCGACCTGCTGTAGTGCTCCAGTGAAGACCAACACAAACTGGCCGAACAACACATTACAGTCCTTAGGACCCAACACTGAGTTCAACAACTTTAGAGTGTGAACTCTCCCATCCATGTTGACTCCCCCCTTTTGTTTTCTGTTATTTGGTTCCCCTGGCTTGTCTCAACACAATCTCAATCCTCCCCCACATGGTCACTATTAACACACTTGAGTTCCTAATGGCACCATTAACAGCTCTTTTGTTTTATGTCCATAACATTACTGTCAATCTTTCCTTAGATCCAACCCATCACTGACTTTCCATTCTATTCCACTCCCTTCTCCAAATACACAATTCTTCACATTTCTATCCCTCTTCAGGTCTGTAGAAGGGTAATATGGAGTCGAAACATTAACCATGTTACTCTCGCCACAGATGCTGTCAGATTTGCTGAATTTATCCAGCATTTTCTGTTTCTTATTCCAATTGTCCTCTGTTGCCTCATTAAGCATCCATGCAATTCAACACCCTACACAGGCAGCATTAGGGGTAATATGGTAAAGAGAATCAGGTGAAGCTGTGAAACAGGTTTTCATTATGCAATAGGGGAGCTGGTGACCTCGTGGTATCACTACTAGACTATTAATCCAGAAACTCAGTTAATGTACTGGCAACCCAGGTTCAAATCCTACCATGGCAGATGAATTTGAATTCAATTTTAAAAATCTGGAATTAAGAATCTACTGATAAATATGAAACCACTGTGTATTGTCAGAAAAACCCATCTGCTTTCCTTACTTGGTCTGGCCTATATGTGAGTCCAGAGCTACAGAAAGTTGACTCTCAACTAGGGATGGACCATAAATGCTGACCATCCAGCGACGCCCAAGTCACAACAATGAATAAAAGAAAAGTGCTTTGGGACATCCTGAAATCATTGAAATACCTGATTGAAATAAAGATCCTCTCCTCCTAACCAATACATAATCAAGCATTCATTTTCATAGAATCCCTACAGTACAGAAGGAGGCCATTTGGCCCTTCAAGTCTGCCCTGACTATACTTCCACCCAGGCCCTCATTTCCCATAACCCTCATTTAATGATGATCCCCCTGACACTAGGGTCAATTTAGCATAGCCAATCAAACTAACCCGCGCATCTTTGAATTGTGAGAGGAAGCCGGAACACCCAGACAAAACCCACACAGACATGGGGAGAACGTGCAAACTCCACGAGGCAGGAATTGAACCTGGGTCCCTGGTGGTGTGAGGCAGTAGTGTTAATCATTTGCATGACTTGACCTTAACTTGCTGCCTGTCTGTAAACAGCTTAGTTTTACATTTGAAGACTGGAGAGTGCCTGTCTGCCACCTGCAGTGTTCCTTTGAGCCCCGGGTTACAGGCCAGCAATATTTCTGTCACTGCTTTCCACAACATTCTGGTGTTCAATTCAATATGTCGCCTGTTTAGAATTAATCTTACAGTCAGCGGCATTGTGTAGCTCAAACGTATAAAGGTGCAAACAATCCCCAGCCCTGTGAAGGCATTTTTAGCACATGTTCCAACTATATTTAGTGGCCATTATCCTACAATTGTACCATTCTTAGCAATGTTAATATAAAGGGATGGGAATTATAGATCTCCCATCTCCAAACAGATGGACTGTCATTTATTTTAATATTTTATATGCTTTAAATTTTGTTTCTTTGTTTTTTTCCCCCGTATCTCCTGTCATCTCAGGAGGTAATGGACAGCTTATTCACTGTTTCCGATAGTTTTTGAAGCACTCGATTCCTGGAAATTCCATGGAGATCTCAGAGAATTGCTAAAAAATGGTGGATTATTCATCCCGAAGCAAATGGGATCAAACTTGCCAACTGCACATATTCAGTTACTACTCTTGTGACAAAGGAACATTTGGCAACATTATCATCCTACCTGGGAGAACCCAGGGGAAATTGCAATTTTCGAGGATTTCTCTCCCACTAAACACATCTGTGTGACCAGGTTATACACAAAAAAGAAAAAGAAAGCCGGCTATGTTAGGTGAATTTTCCATGCCTGATGCTGGCCAGGGGCAGGCATGTGAACTTGGAGCAGGAGGTGCCGTGAGTCTGTTCTAAGTACATTTTCCAAAACTGATTGCTGATTAGCAGAACAGGTGGTGCGCCTCCTACATTTTGTGGCCACTTTGGCTACCGATGCCAACAGAAATTGTTGCTAGGGGCCAACTGCAACTCCACAGCACTCCTAATTTGACCCCTGACCCATTGTCGCTTTGGACCTTCCATCCTATTCTCGAACTTACCTTTAGGCCATAGCTGGCAAAGGCAGGCCACTCAATTCAATTTATTCAGATGGGCAATTTGCCTGTGGGGCCATGACAGGCTCTGGCAACTCATTCGACTAATAATAATGAGGCCTGAGGCCTAATATTGGACTTGCCTCAGGGCTCCTGGTCCAGATGGAAACTGCTTGCAGCTTATTCTGGGCCTGAAAATGGATGTGGAGATGCCGGTGTTGGACTGGGGCAAACACAGTAAGAAGTCTCACAACACCAGGTTAAAGTCTAACAGGTTTATTTAGTAGAAAATGCCACAAGGTTTCGAGGCTCTGCCCCTTTGTCAGTGAATGGGGGTTTCTGATTACAAACCGGGCATATAAAGGCACACACTCAGTTTACAGAACACTGATTAGAATGCGAGTCTTTACAGCTATTCAAGGCTTAAAGATGCAGACAATGTGAGTGGAGATAGCATTAAACAACCACACACCCTCAAACAGACCCTTGTCTACAGTAAACTACCCAGCCTTCAGGAGAACAGTGACCATGGCACCACACAACCCTGCCACAGCAACCTTTGCAAGACATGCCGGATCATCAACACGGATGCCCTCATCTCACGTGAGAACACCATCCACCAGGTACGCGGCACATACTCTTGCAACTCGGCCAACATTGTCTATTGATATGCTGTAGAAAAGGATGTCCCGAGGCATGGTACTATGTAGACGCTACGACAACAGGTGAATGAACACCGTTCGACAATCACAAAGAACAAAGAACAACACAGCACGGGAAACAGGCCCTTCGGCCCAACGAGCCCACGCCACCATTTTAACAATGTGCTTTTCCTCCTCCATCCTTGACCCATGTCTATGCTTATGGTACCCCCATTGGAAACCAGATTAAGGGGAGAATTACCAGGAAAGACTGTTCTCTTCCTGTTGGCAAACACTTCAGTGGTCACGGGCATTCGGCCTCTGACCTTCGGGTGAGCATTCTCCAAGGCGACCTTCACGACACACGACAGCGCAGAGTCGCTGTGCAGCAGGTGGTCAGGAAGGCGAATGGGATGCTGGCCTTCATAGCGAGGGGGATTGAATATAAAAGTAGGGAGGTCTTGCTGCAGCTGTATAGGGCATTGGTGAGGCCGCAGCTGGAGTACTGTGTGCAGTTTTGGGCGCCGCACCTGCGCAAGGATATTTTGGCCTTGGAGGGAGTGCAGAGGAGGTTTACTAGGCTGATACCGGAGTTGAGGGGGTTGAGCTATGAGGAGAGGCTGAATAAACTAGGCTTGTACTCGTTAGAGTTTAGAAGAATGAGAGGAGATCTCATTGAGGCGTATAAGATGATGAATGGGATGGATAGGATAGAGGTGGAAAGACTCTTCCCGCTCAAAAAAGACAGTAGGACTAGGGGGCACAGCCTCAAGATAGAGGGGGGGCGGTTCAGAACGGAGTTGAGGAGGAACTTCTTCACTCAAAGGGTGGTGAATCTCTGGAATTCTCTGCCCGTTGAAGTGGTGGAGGCTGCCTCGCTAAATATTTTTAAGAAGCGGGTTGATGGGTTTTTGATAAGAGAGGGGATTAAGGGTTATGGGGAGAGGGCGGGAAAGTGGAACTGAGCCACGACAGATCAGCCATGATCTTATTGAATGGCGGGGCAGGCTCGAAGGGCCAGATGGCCTACTCCTGCTCCTATTTCTTATGTTCTTATGTTCTTATGTTCTTATGAAACTGATAGCCAAATTCCGCACACAGAGGACGGTCTCAACAGGGATCTTCAGTTCAAGTCACACTATCTGTAACCCCGATGACTCGCCTGGGCTTGCAACATCTCACTTACTGTCCTGTCTGGAGACAATACACATCTCTTTAACCTGTGCTTAAAACTATCCTCACTCACACTGTCTGCACCTGTAAGACTGGATTAACTGTAAAGACTCGCATTCTAATCAGTATTCTGTAAACTGTGCGTGCCTTTATATGTCCTGTTTGTGATCAGAGCTCCCCATTCACCTGATGAAGGGGCAGAGTCCGGAAAGCTAGTGGCGTTTTCTACCAAATAAACCTGTTGGACTTTAACCTGGTGTTGTGAGACTTCTTACCTTGAAAATGGAGCCAGTGGAATTTCTACTCCAGTATTTATAATAAAGGCTGAAGATTGAGAGGAATCCCTTCAAAGTCAGTGACCCACTCACACACAATTCATAAATCATTCGAGGTCTGTTTTTACGACTATTATCTAAAATCCCCGACAGACCTCTAGCTTTGTAACACACACTCAGCCAGACTGGAATAAATCACTTTAACCATGTAACATATTGGAGCATTAAATTTATATACAGAAGCTGTAAATTATAAATGGTACCACACATTTAGCAGCAGTAATAAGAGCCTTCACATAACACAGTTAAGAATTAAGGATAAATCAGGTGAACCTGAAATACAGCTTAGTATATACAGTTAAAGTGAACTATTTGGTGCAAGAATCCTGCCATTTAATTCTCCCTCCTAAATACAGGAAGGATGCTCAATTTCAAATTCTTAAGGTATTGTTTGACAGCAATATTTAACATTGACTGCAGTGCTGGGCTCTAGTGTTTTCAAATCAATTTAATTCAGCCTGCCTTTCGATTAATTTTGATTAACCTCTTCATCGCTCATTCAAGTGTCCTTCTATCTCCCAAATTGATATAAGGAACATGTTGCGAGGCAAGAGAATCGATAACAATCACCAATTTCTCCACCAACACTGTGAAGAGGTGCTGGATAATTTGACATGTCTTTTATGTGTTCTTTAGGTCTTGAAGAAGTTCTGAGTTTTGTATGGTTGAACACTAACTGTTTATTGATGACACATAACTATGTACAAATATATAACGTACGGCCCTCTATGAGTTAGCTCCATGCTTGCTTCCACATGGGTCTCTGTTCAGTTCACAGCTGACCCTAGTCTCAGATAATATGTCTTTTTACATCACACTGTGAGTAGTCCTGTTTCCCAGTCCCACATTAGTCCTTGCTCTGCCAAATAACCTTATATAACAATGTTGCTTCATATTTTCCCTCTCCAGAAAAAAATAGCTGTTTCCATAGCTTGGCAGTGCATGGCAACTGAATATAATTAATTCTCAGCAAGACAGGCATTTATTTCCTATCCCTACCTACCTTGGAAAGGCGATAGTGGGTCTTTTAAATACACTGATAATAAAGATCAAAACACAGGAGAGAGAGGTTAGAGTAGGCCTTTGAATCTGCTCTGTCAATCAATAAAACATGACTGATCATTTACCTCAAAAACATCTTTCCAAACTATCCCCATATCCTTTAATGTCCAAAACTCTGTCAGTCCCTGTCCTGGATATGCTCTCAACATTGAGCATTAACAGAGATAGAGAATTCCAAAGATTCATAACCTTTTGAGGGAAGAACTTTCTTCTCATCTGTGTCCTAATAGCATTGCTGCCTCACAGCACCAGGGACCCAGTTTGATTCCTGGCTTGGGTCACTTTCTGTGCAGAGTCGTCATGTTCTCCCTGTGCCTGTGTGGGTTTCCTCCAGGTGCTCCGGTTTGCTCCCACAGTCTAAAAGACATGCTGGTTAGATGCATTGGCCATACTAAATTCTTCCCCAGTGTACCAGAACAGGTGCCAGAGTGTGGCAACTAGAGGATTTCCACAATAACTTTGTTGCAGTGTTAATGTAAGCCTACTTGTAGACCACACTAACAAATAAACTATAAACTTAAATAACTAACATTTATCGTAGTCTGTATTCTAGATTTCCTGGCCAGGGAAAACATTTTCTCTGCATCTATCCTGTCAACACAGTAAGAAATCTCACAACACCAGGTTAAAGTCCAACAGGTTTATTTTGTAGCAAAATCCACTAGTTTTCGGAGTGCTGCTCCTTCGTCAGGTCACTTTGTCAGGACTCCTCCTACCTGACAAAGGAGCAGTGCTCCGAAAGCTTGTGGCTTGTGCTACCAAATAAACCTGTTGGACTTTAACCTGGTGTTGTGAGACTTCTTACTATGTTTACCCCAGTCCAACACCAGCATCTCCACATCATGTCTATCCTGTCAAGCCACTTAAAAATTTTATGTTCCAACCAGATCGCTTCTCATTCTTCTAAACTCTGAGGAATACAGGCCTAGCTTACTCATTGGAACCAGTCTAGTGAACCTTTGTTGCTCTCCCTCTAGGGCAGATATGTTCTCCCTGAGTGAAGGATATCAAAACTACATACACAGCTCCAGGCATAACCTCACCAATGTCTTGTATTATTGTGGTAAGACATTTTACTGTTATAATCCAATCTATTAGTAACAAAAGCTAACATCTTCCTTCCTAATTTCTTGCCGTAAGTGCATTTTATCATGCTGAATTTCGTATGCAATGATAGCCAGATCCCTCTGAAATTACATCTCCTGGTCTCTCAACGTACAGAAAATACTCTCCTCTTTCTATTTTTTTACCAAAGTAGATAAGTTGCAACTTTGCCACATTGCATTCCGCCTGCTACCTTCTTACCCAATCTATCCAGATCCCCCCTGCAGACTCTTTGCATCCTCCTCATCACTTACTTTTCCACCTAACTTTGTATTATCAGCAAACTAGGATATGTTACACTTGGTCCCTCATCAATGTCATTATTAAAGAAGCCCAAATACTGATCCTTGCCATACCTCAATTATTACAGCCTGGCAGCCCAAAAATGCCCATTCTATTCCTATCTGTTTTCTGTACCTTAACCAATCCTTAATGAATGCTTATACCACCGCAATCCTATGAGTCCTTACTTTGTGTAATAACCTCTTGATTAGTGTACTATTGAATATTGAATTGAAAATCCAAATGTCCTGGTTCTCCAATGACAGAAGATAGTAAATCCTTCACTAATGAAGATCATGGGAAGATTTGTCTCTGTGGTCGTTACCATGACTGAAGAGCCCAATTCTTGCTCTGTGGGTTCATTAACTGTTCAGAATCTCCTGGACGGGAAGGGCTCTGATATTAATAGATTTATTCCATTATCTGTGCCTTTCTTCACCACCTCCCATCTATTAATCTCAAACTTGTCGGTTTTGTGCCCACTGCCTTTATTGGCAGCTTCTAGCTCCCACACCATTTGGTCAATGTCAGGCTGAGGGAGCTGTCTTTGAAGCGTTTGCAAGATGCACTGCAGCCTGACTTAGTAAAGCATAATCCATCATAAGCATTAAAGCACAGTCCATCTCTTTGCTGAACATCTTCGGTGCGTCCGCAAACAGGACCCAGACCTGCCTGTCGCTTGCCACTTCAACACATTATCCTACTCTCCAGTCTGCATGTCTATCTTTGGCTTTTTGCAATGTTCCAGTGACCAGTGCAACTGGACGAACAGCACCTCATTTTCCGATTGGGCACTTACTGCCCTCTGGACTGAACATTGAGTTCAACAACTTCAGAGCATGAACTCTCCCCTCCACCTTCACCTCGTTTTCATTTATTTTATTTCATTTCATCTCATCTCGTTCATCCATTTGATCATCCTTCTTTTTCAGTTCTATTTTCTCACTTCTCCATTCCAGCTTTCCTTCTTTCCCATCCCACTGCTCCCCCCCCGACCCAACTATGCCTGTCACATACCCCCCACCCACCCACCCACCTTTCAGGGCTACTGCCATATCCCTCAGGCAGTCTTTTAACAAACTGAACCTCTGTTCTGCCATTCTCGCATTCTGGTCATTTAATGGACGCTATTATACCTTCTCAGCCTTTTGTATCTCTATTTACATTCCCCTTGTCCAGTTCCACACACCGTCCCCTCTCCCCATCCCAATAATATAAATCTCTGCTGATTCTCTTTGCTTTTAGCTGTGACAAAGGGCCAGCCAGACTCAAAACATTGGCTCTATTCTTTCCCCACAGATGCTTTCAGACCTGCTGAGATTTTCCAGCATTTTCTATTTTTGTTGTCCGTCATGAAAAACTGCTTTTAGTATTCTGGAATACTACAGCCATGAGACGCGCTATGCCCAACGCAATGGAAATTACATCCTATTAGTTACATCCACCAGAAACTCTTCAGGGGGATCTTACCTGTTGTTCACACCATATTCCCACTACAACAAGGTCAGAGAATTTGGTGGCCAGTCAAATCTCTATTCACTGCAGTGGGATAGGAAAATGAGATTCCGGCCTTGATAGAATTAAACTGTTTTCCTTTCATAATCCCGTGTTGACACTGCTTAATTGTATGAGGCTGTAACTTCTGAGCTCCAGAGCCCGTATTGTTGGCGGTACTGACTGGGCAATCACCTTCAGCAGTTCCCTGGTAAAGGTTTGCACAGTAATTATCCAGAAATGCAAACTTGCCCTGGGCAATTGCCCTGTGCTGGAACCACCAAAAATGGGATTTAGATCACAAATTTCAGATGCTTCCAATTGGATGACTTAAGTAATTAATCAGGAAAAGTAAGTAGGATTAAAGTGCCTAACTTCAGGGTAACTATTTGACAGACTCACACCAAACCCCCAGGGGACAGTCCTCCGCAGCCTCCCTCATTCCTCAACCATCACGGCAGGACCTCCCTCACTCCCAATGGATTAAACATCTGGACAAGAACTCCCCAACCCATTGGATTCCCCTCCATACCCTCACAGGGTCTCTTACCCACCCCTCCCTCCCTCTGGGACCAAAACTGACCCGACCAACCTCCACCCACTCTATGACCCAACACACCCATTCCCTGAGACCTGACTGCCCACCCCCCGACACTCCTTAACGCTTCCATGACACCTCCAATGATATCCCCCAAGGTCCTTTCCATCCACACACCCCTAACCCCAGATGACACCCCCAAGCCGAAGTCCTACACTAAGTCTAAACAGTTATTTTCTCTGAAGGCTCTTTAAACTTCAATGAATCTTTAAATTATCTGATTTATGGCAGGTAGTGCTGTAAAATAGAGGGTGAGACTTCCTTCCCTCCAATAGAACTTGCACTTCAGCACTAGGCCTCAGGGATATGCTGCACTGCTTGGACATTGCTTGGCCTGAGTTGGAAGGTTGGGCGAGGTAAGATTTCAGGCACAAAACCGGATGCAGTGTGGCAATCCGATGTTGATCACCACTTGGAGGGGGTTCAGGCTGAGTATGGAGACATGGTGGTATTGTGGTTAGCACTGCTGCCTCACAGCGCCAAGGACCCAGGTTCACTTCTGGCCTCAGGTAACTCTCTGTGGAGTTTGCACATTCTCCCTGTGACTGCACTGGTTTCCTTCGGGTGCTTCGGTTTTCAGCCACACTCCAAAGATGTGCAGGTTAGATTGATTGGCCATGCTAGACTGTTCCTTAGTATCAGGGGAAATTGCAGGGTTAATGTGGGGTTACAGGGATAGGGCTTGGGGGGAATTGTAGTCGATGCAAGCTTGAATGGGCCAAATGGCCTCTTTCTGCACTGTGGGGATTCTATTCTATGATTTTCTAAGTCCCCTGTTACCACGTCTTTAATGAGAGATTTTAGCATTTTGCCTGCCATTAATGATGGCTGACTGGCCTAACCTGATTCCCTGTTTTTTTACCCCTTCTTCCTTTCCTAAATGGCGAGGTTATGTTTACTACTTTCAAAATGGTTTTGACACAATACTTTTTGTCAGAAAGAATAGGAAGCAGTGGATGATTTAAATTGAGAGTGACCACAGAATGTTGCAGAGCAGAAGAACTTGGGTGTCCTTGTACAAGTCAGCGTGCAGGTACATCATGTAATTAGGGAGACAAATGCATTGTCGATTTTATCTCAAGGGGCTGGAGTATATAAGTAGGAAGTCTTGCTCCCTTGAAGCCTTGTGCAGCCCCCGGAGGAAACCCACGCAGACACAGAGAGACCATGCAGACTCCACCGAGACCGTAACCCAGGCCGGGATTGAACCCAGGTCCCTGGCTCCCTGGCGCTGTGAGGCAGCAGTGCTAACCACTGTGCCATCGTGCCTCCCACTGTAAGGAGTACCATACAAGTGAAAGGCGGTTTGGGGCAGGAGGTGAGAGCATAGAGTCTCGATAGCTGAAGGCATGAGTGCTGAGGACGGGTGAAGGAAATGGGAGAAGGAAGCCTGAACCATTGGATCTCAGTGATCGCTGAGGGTTTGGGGACTGAGGGTGCTCACAAAGATGAGGGACAAGGCTATGGAAGTATTTGAACATAGGATGAAAAGTTTAAAATTGAGACCAGAAGCCCAATGTACAGCAGCGAGCACAGGGCTGATAGGTCAACAAGGAGTTTATTAGTGTCACCAGAAGGCTTACATTAACACTACAATGAAGTTACTGTGAAAATCCCCTAGTTGCCACACTCCAGTGCCTGTTCAGGTACACTGACGGAGAATTTAGTGTGGCCAATGCATCTAACCAGACTTTTACGTAGATTATTGATTCTACAAAATATTGCCTATTAAGCATTATGAGAGTTTGCTGTACTTAGTCAACAAGTTCATTCATGATATATTTACAGAATGAACAGACATATGTCTGTATTTATGCTCAGTGATATCATCGAATAACAATAGCTGCAGGCAAAGCTAATGTTTCCATTCTAATTTTCTATTAACTTAATATGACATAAGGGAAACGACTGAGTCTATTTGAGCAGATGCTACACAAGGAGTTAGACAGCAAACATTTCTGCAATACATTACTGCCAAGAGGATTAAGTGTTGCAAGATATAAAGGACTTTTAACAAATGGTCACACTGTTAAGGAGACAGTGAGATAGATTTTGGTCTTCATGGTCGGTGCTGTAAGCCTGTTCCACCTCAGTTTCCATGAAGGACGAGCGATCAGCTTTCCTCGGTTATCATGTAGTGGCGAAGAGAAAAATCTTACTACCCCATCCCCCTGGTGATTTATATAATTTACCATCTAGGGCAGCACAGTGTCTCACAGCACCAGGGACGCATGTTCAATTCCAGCCTTGAGTGATTGTATGGTGTATACATGTTATCCCCATGTCTGCATGGGTTTTCTCTGGGTGCTTTGGTTTTCCTCCCACAGTCTTAAAGATGTGCTGGTTTGGTGCATTGGCCATGCTAAATTCTCCCTCAGCATACCTGAATAGGTGCGAGTAGGGGATTTTCACAATAACTTCATTGCAGTGTTAATGTAAACCTACTTGTGACATCAATAAATACACTTTAAACTTTAAAAGAAAAATCCATGACATCTGAGGTGCTACATCACTGCTCTAACATGCTGAATAGTCCTATTGCAAAAATCTAATATACACTGTGCTATCTTGTACCACAAGCTGTGGCTCAAATGAGAGCACCAGAATCTAGGCTGACACTCCAGTGTAGCACTGAGTGAGTGCTTTGAAGTGCAGTTATTGCCTACTGATGTGAAATGTGAAGTATGCCAATGCATGACAGTTGATACATGATTCTCAGAACAGTGAGTTTGTCCTGTTTGATTGAGTTTGTCACCCGGGATGTTACTGTGTATAGTAGGAAAGGAAAAGGCTGGCTGAGTTTCCCATCCCTCTCCCCACTGCGAGCGGATTTCCCCACCGTTCTGGCCACTTGCCATTGGTCACCAGCAGGATGTTCCGGTCCTGCTGAAGCCACTGGCCATTTGCGTTGCTCACTGGCCGCACTGCCTTGGGCATAACCTGGAGATCCAGCCGGTAGGAAGGGATGGAAAATCCCACCCAAAAACCTGCATTCAGATACAGTTATTGTCCTGACTGGAAACAATACACATCTCTTTAACCTGTCCTTAACCCTCTCTCCACTCACTCTCTCTCTATGAAGGGACTGTCATTTGAATAAGACATTAAAGCGGGGCCCATAGCATTACCTGGAAGAAGAGCACCTGAGTTATCCTCTGTGTTCTGGTCATGATGTGGACATGCTGGCGTTGGACTGGGGGTAAGCACAGTAAGAAGTCTCACAACACCAGGTTAAAGTCCAACAGGTTTATTTGGTAGCACAAGCCCCTTCATTAGGTGTGTGGGAGTTGTGTTCACAAACAGGGCATATGTAGACACAAACTCAATTTACAAGATAATGGTCGGAATGTCCTGACTGAATGGCAAAACATTTGTGAAGCTAATTCTGGTTCTTTCATTCCTAGATTGTGAATGTTGTTTGTGGGAGCTTGCTGTGCTCACATTGTCTGCTCCATTTACTGTACCACAATGACTGCACTCCCAAGGCATTTCATGGCGTAAGGCTCTTTGGGATGACTTCTATCCTCTATTGAATTAGCAGGGAGAGGATTAATGGCAATCTGTATAACTTTTATTTTGCTGATGTAGCCATTAAGTGTTAAGATGTGTAACTCTGATGCGATAAGGTGATCTGCTTTGACAAGGACAGAGGAAAACATTCCACAATTCCACAGAGTGCAGGAATGCCAATGGAATCCTGAGAGCATGTATGATGTGGCTGATGACCTTGGGTCTTCATCCTGAACCTTCAGATGTATTTTAGTATAAATGGCTAATAGATCCTGACTCAGGCAACCTTGACCCTGGGATGGGAGCAGCACTTTGATCTGACAGGTGATGGTTTGCAGATGCAACAAGTCAAAGAGTTGAATAACTGAAACCTACTTATGGGACTCCCTGCTTTCTTAAAACAAAACACACATTCATTCCAGTGCTGTGAGATATTTAACTCTTTCAATGCTTACTGATATAGTGAAGGCTTTTGCAGGGAATGTGCCAATCCAGTCTATCAAGGAACAATGTTGAACCAATTTTTTTTAAATGATGATTTCTAGCTGGGATTCTCCAGTCTCATATGCGCCGCCACTGCTACCAGCAAAAACAGATAATTTGACGCTCAGGCAAATCTCCATTCATAGCAGCGGAACCGGAGAATCTCAGCCGCAGGCGATGTTGGAGAATTCTGGCCTTTATCTATTCATTGATTAAGTAGACTAAAAAGAGCATTCAATTTTCAAGGCCCATTAAGGCCGAAAGATTTCACACAATTTCTGAAATTTCAGAACAATTTCATACGAAGATGAATAGAAATCTGGAAATTCCACTGTCAAAAAGCTATGGAAACTTTCTTATTCATTATAGGCATCATTGCCCATTCGAAGTTGCCTGAAGGCAGTTGGGTCAACCACAATGCTGTGGATCTGGAGTCACGTATAGGCCAGAATGGCAGATTTCCTTCCCTAAAGAGCATTAGTGAACCAGATGGGTTTTTTCCAATAATAGTTTCATGGTCATCAGTAGATTCTTAATTCCAGATATTTTTTATTGAATTCAAATTCCACCATCTGCAGTGTCGGGATTTGAACCCAGGTTCCCAGAACATTAAATGAGCTTCTGGATTAATAATCCAACACTATGCCATCGCCTCACCTGGGACAATTAGAGTTTTCAAGGGCTGAAATGGCTAGAGATCTGTTGGATCTAAGCTTGGATCAAAGACAAGTAAATGGATTTAAGATCCGCATCAACCATGATCAATTGAATGGCAGGTCCACTGGAGAATATTGACCATAATATAATTGAATTCTATATTAATTTTGTAAAGGACATACTCCAATCACAAACAAGACTCTTAAACTTAAGCAAGGAGAAGAGAGCTGGTTAAGATTGATTGGGTAAATTTAAAAAAAAATTCAAAATGCTCAACAAAAATACATTCCATTAAAAAATAAAATTTAGTGAGAATGATTTATCTGTGGTTTACTCAGGAAGTTGATGGTAGTATTAGATTAAAAGAAGAGTTATATAATGTTGTAAAGCATACTGGCAGGCCTGAGGCTTGGGTGTATTGGGAAGGCTGCCAAAAAGTTGATAAAAAGAGAGTAAATAGAAAGAGTAAACTAGTCAGGAATATCAAATGATTATGAACAAATGAATATATAGAAGAGGGGAATAGCGAATGTAAATTTTGGTTGCTTTAGAAACCAATACAGGGGAAATTATCATGGGGAATGAGGAAATGGTGGAGACTTTGAACAAATGTTTTGTGTCTGTCTTTACAGTAGAAGACACAGGTTAAATACCAGACATAGAGGGTAACCTTCTATGTCTGGTATTTCTGGGGGTTAATAAGAAAATGAAAGTAATTAATACTGGCAGAGAAACTTGTGGGACTAAAATCAAACATATCCTCAGGACCTGATGGTCAACATTCGAGGGTTCTACATGGGATGACTGCAGAGATAACAGATGCACTGGCTATGATTTTCTGAAATGATCCTAGCAGATTAGAAATTTACAAATGTGACAGTGTTATTCAAGAAATGAGGTGAATAAATAAAACAGGTAACTACAGACCTGAAGTGGATCAGTTCCACTTTCCCGCTTTCTCCCCATAACCCTTAATTCCATTGTCTATCAGAAACCTGTCTACCCATAGTCCAAAGACGTGCACATGTGACTTAAATATATTCAGTGAGGTAGCCTCCACCACTTCAACGGGCAGAGAATTCCAGAGACTCACTACCCTTTGAGTGAAGAAGTTCCTCCTCAACTCCGATCTAAACTGACCCTTATTTTGAGGCTGTGTCCTCTAGTTCTGCTATCCTTTCTGAGCAGGAAGAATCTCTCTACCTCTACCCTATCCATCCCCTTCATTATCTTATACGTCTCCATAAGATCCCCCCTCAGCCTTCTAAACTCCAACGAGTACAGACCCAGTCTATTCAATCTCTCCTCATAGGCTAACCCCCTCATCTCCGGTATCAGCCTAGTGAACCTTCTCTGCACTCCCTCCAAGGCCAATATATCCTTTCACAAGCACGGTGACCAAAACTGCACACAGAACTCCAGCTGCGGCCTCACCAATGCCCTGTACAGTTGCAGCAAGATCTCCCTGCTTTTATATTCTATCCCCCTCGCTATAAAGGCCAGCATCCCATTAGCCTTCCTGACCACCTGCTGCACCTGCAGACTGGGTTTTTGCGACTCATGCACAAGGACCCCCAGGTCCCTCTGCACCGTAGCATGCTGCAGCTTTTCGCCTTTTAAATAATAATCCCTCCTACTATTATTTCTGCCAAAGTGGATAACCTCACACTTGTTAACATTATACTCCATCTGCCAGGTCCTCGCCCACTCTCTCTGCAGACTTTCCACACCCTCCACACAATTTGCTTTACCACCCATCTTCGTGTCATCAGCAAATTTTGTCATCCTACACTCAGCCCCCTCCTCCAGATCATCTATGTAAATGGTAAATAGCTGAGGCCCCAGCACCGATCCCTGCGGCACTCCACTAGTCACCAACCACCAACCAGAACAGCACCCATTGATTCCAACTCTCTGCCTCCTATTAGACAACCAATCCTCTATCCACGCTAACACCTTACCCCCAACTCCGTGCACCCTAATCTTTTGCAGGAAGCAGTGAGTCGGAATAAATGGAACATTTTGAAGGCAGCATGGTGGCACAGTGACTAGCACTGCTACCTCACAGTGCCAGGGACCCAGGTTCAATTCCTGGCTTGGGTCATTGCCTGCACTCACCGTGTCTGCGTGGGTTTTTTCCAGGTGCTCCGGTTTCCTCCATAGTCCAAAGATGTGCACATTAGGTGCATTGGTCACGCTAAATTGCCCTTAAGTGTCCCAGGATGTGTAAGTTAGAGGGTTTAGCAGGGTAAATATCTGGGGTTACAGGAATAAGGCCTGGGTGGGATTGTTGTCAGTGCAGACTTGATGAGCTGAACGGCCTCCTTCTTAAGTGTAGAATTTAGAACATAGAACATAGAACACTACAGCATAAACAGGCCCTTCAGCCCACAAGTTGCGCCGATCACATCTATACCTACTAAGCCATAGACCTATCTATAACCCCCAATCCCATTAGATCCCATATACTCATCCAGAAGTCTTTTAAAAGACCCCAGCGAGTTCGCCTCCACCACCACTGACGGCAGCCGATTCCATTCACTCACCACCCTCTGAGTGAAAAACTTACCCCTAACATCTCCCCTGTACTTGCTTCCCTGCACCTTAAATCTGTGTCCTCTCGTAGTGACCATTTCAGCCCTGGGAAAGGGCCTCTGAGAATCCACCCTATCTATTCCATTCAACATCTTATAAACCTCTCAACCTTCATCTCTCCAGGGAGAAGAGTCCCAGCTCCCTCAACCTATCTCCATAAGGCATGCCTCCCAATCCAGGCAACATCCTTGTAAATCTCCTCTGCACCCTTTCAATAGCTTCCACATCCTTCCCATAGTGAGGCGACCAGAACTGCGCACAATACTCCAAGTGGGGTCTGACAAGGGTCTTATAAAGTTGCAGCATTACCTCCTGACTCCGAAACTCAATCCCTCGATTAATGAAGGCCAGTACACCATACGCCTTCTTGACCACATCCTCCACCTGCGAGGCTGATTTAAGAGTCCTATGGACCCGGACCCCAAGATCCTTCTGCTCTTCAACACAGCTAAGACTCCTACCCTTGATATTGTATTCCTTCATCCCATTGGTCCTGCCAAAATGGACCACTATACATTTATCCGCATTGAAGTCCATCTGCCACTTCTCCGCCCAGTCTTGCATCCTATCTATGTCCCACTGCAACTTCTGACATCCCTCCAGACCATCCACAACACGACCAACCTTCATATCGTCGGCGAACTTACTAACCCATCCCTCCACTTCCTCATCCAGGTCATTTATGAAAATGACAAACAGCAAGGGTCCTAGAACAGATCCCTGGGGCACTCCACTGGTGACCAACCTCCATGCAGAAAAAGACCCATCCACAACCACTCTCTGCCTTCTGCAGGCAAGCTAGTTCTGGATCCACAAGGCCAAAGCCCCTTGGATCCCATGCCCTCTCACCCTTACATGGGGGACCTTATCAAATGCCGTACTGAAGTCCATGTAAACCACATCCACCGCTCTTCCTTTGTCAATATGTTCAGTCACATTCTCAAAGAACTCAACAAGGCTCGTAAGGCACGACCTGCCCTTGACAAAACCATGTTGACTATTTCTGATCATTCTAAACTTCTCCAAATGCTCATAAATCTTGTCCCTCAGAAGCCTCTCCATCAGCTTACCAACCACTGAGGTCAGACTCACCGGTCGGTAATTTCCCGCGCTATCCCTGTTCCCTTTCTTGAAAATAGGAACCACATCCGCAATCCTCTAATCCTCCGGAACCTCTCCCATTTCCATCGACGATGCAAAGATCATCGCCAGGGGCTCTGCAATCACTTCCCTCACCTCCCACAGTAACCTGGGGTACATCCCATCCGGTCCCGGCGACTTATCTATCTTGATAGAGTTTAAAAGTTCTAACACATCCTCTTCCTTAACATCCACATATTCAATCTTTTCAGACTGCCACAAACCTGTAGTACAACCTCCCAGATCACTTTCCACCGTGAATACCAAGGCAAAGTACTCATTAAGCACCTCTGCCATTTCTTCGGTTCCACACAGACTTCTCCCCCTTCACCTTTTATAGGTCCTATCCCTTCACTTCTCATCCTTTTTCTTTTCACATATTTGTAGAAGGCCCTGGGATTCTCCTTAATTTTACCCGCCAAGGTCTTCTCATGACCCCTTCTAGCTCTCCTAATTCCCTTTTTAAGCTCCTTTCTACAAGCCTTATACTCCTCTAGATCCTTAACATCACCTAGCTCTCTGAAACTTTTATACACCTTTCTTTTCTTCCTGACTAGGTTCACCACAACCTTCGTGCACCACGGTTCCTGTGCCCTACCAAAACCTCCTTGTCTCATCAGAACGTTATCATGCAGAGCTCCAGTCAAACATTCCTTGAATATCTGCCACCTTCCTTCGGTACTTTTCCCCAAGAACGCCTCCTTCCAGTTTATTTGTCCAATTATCTGCCAGATGTCTTCATATTTCCCCTTACTCCAGACAAACACCTTCCTAGCCTGCCTGATCCTATCTCTTTCAAATGCTATCGTGAAGGAGATAAAATTATGATCTCCATCCCCAAGATGCTCTCCCACTGAGAGATCCAACACCTGTCCTGGTTCATTCGCCAGCACCAGGTCAAGTACAGCCTCTCCCCTCGTAGGCCTATCCACATACTGTGTCAGGAAACCCTCCTGAACACACCTAACAAACTCCTTCCCATCCAAACCCCTTACCTTAGGGATATTCCAGTCGATGTTTGGGAAATTAAAGTCTCCCATCATGACAACTCTGTTATTACTACATCTCTCTAGGATCTGTTTCCCTATCTGCTCCTCAACTTCCCTGTCACTATTGGGCGGCCTATAGAAAACACCCAGCAAAGTTATCGACCCTTTGCTGTTCCTAACTTCCACCCACAGAGACTCTGTAGACAGTCCATCCACGGCATCCTCCTTCTCTGCAGCCATGATACTGTCCCTGATCAACAGTGCCACTCCGCCACCTCTTTTGCCCCCAACCCTGTCCTTCCTGAAGCATCTGAATCCTGGCACCTGAAGTACCCAGACCTGTCCCTGAGATATCCAAGTCTCTGTAATGGCCACCACATCACATTCCCAAGCAGCAATCCACGCCCTAAGCTCATCTACCTTATTTACTACACTCCTAGCGTTAAAATAGACACACCTCAGCCCCTCGGTCTGGACATTTCTCTTCTCCACCGCCCGTCTAACCTCCCTCTCATCCCGTCTACAGTCTTTCCCTACCCAGGAGCTAACCTCCTTGGTCTCAGTCTCCTCATCTCTGTTCCCCCCACCCCAACCTTTCTAGTTTAAAGCCCCCCCAGTAGCCCTAGCCAATCTTCCCGCCAAGATATTGGTTCCCCTGGGATTCAAGTGCCACCCGTCTTTACTGTACAGGTCACACCTGCCCCTAAAGAGGTCCCAATGATCCAGGAACCGGAATCCCTGCCCCCTGCTCCAGTCCCTCAGCCACGCGTTCACCCTCCACCTCATCCCATTTCTGCTCTCATTCTCCCGCGGCACAGGCAGCAATCCTGAGATTACTACCTTCGCATTCCTCTTTCTCAGCTGCCTACCCAGTTCCCTATAATCCCTTCTCATGGCTGCTTCCTATGATTATTTCTTTGGTAAGTAATGGTGTGCTGCAAGGATCAGATTTTGGGTCTCAGCCATTTATAATTTATCTTATTGATATAGAAAAAGAGACAGAGAGTAATGCATCCAAGTTTTCTGATGATTCAAAATTAGGTGGGAATGCAAGCAATGAGGTGGATACGAAGAGATTACGAAGTGAGCAACAGGATGAAGTATAGTGTGGGAAGTGTGGGATTATTCAATTTGGTTGTAAGAATCATAAACATAAAAATTCAGAATATTTTTAAAAGAAATGAAACTTGGGAATGATGATGCTGTGTGGTACTCATACAAGGAACACAAGGTTAGCATGCAGGTACAACAAGCAATTAGGAAGACAAATTGTATGTTGGCCTTCATTGAAATGTGATTGGAAAACAGGAATAAAGAACTATTGCTACAATTGTACTGGCTTTGGTAAGACTACACCTGGAATACTGTGTGCAGTTTTGATCTTCATATTTAAGATAGGATATACCTGCCTCAGACCTTGTACAGGGAATGTTCACTAGATTGATCTCTGGGACGAGTCCTATGATGTGCGGTCTGGTCAATTGGACCTATATTCAATTGAACTTAAAGGAATAAGAATGATCATATTGAAAAGACAAGATTTTTAAAAGCTTTACAGGATAGACAGTGAGAGGTTATTTCCCCCGGCTGGGGAAACACAGGGGTACAGTCTCAGGATAAGGGGCTGGTCATTTAAGATTGGAAGATGAAAAGAAATTTCTTCCCTCAAATAGTGGTGAACCCAGATGCTCCATCACTGAATATGTTTCAGACAAGAGTTTTGGGGAATTGAAGAATATGGGGAGCAGGCAGGCAAATGGAGTTGAAGCCCAAGATCAGCCATGGTCATATTGAATGGTGGAGCCAGCTTGAAGGAACGTATGTTGTACTCCTGCTCCTATCTCTGGTTCTTCTGTAATTAACAGGTTTGAATCAGAGAATCCCTATAGAGCAGGAAGAGGCCATTCAGCCTATCAAGCCTGCAGCAACATCAATCCCACCCAGGCCCTATCCCCGTAACCCCTTGTACTTACCCAGCTAGTCCCTCTGATATTAAGGGCAATTTAGCATGGCCAATCCACCTAACCCACAAAACTTCGGACTGTGGGAGGAAACCGGAGAACCCAGAGGAAACCCACACAGATACAGGGAGAATGTGCAAACTCCACACTGACAGTGACCCATGGCCAGAATTGAACACATGTCTGTAGCGCTGTGAGGTAGCAGTGCAAACTACTGTGCCACTGTGTCAGGGATAAATGGCCTCCTTCAGCTCCTGAGTTCCCCCTTAGTAAAATATGAAAGCTGGAGAACAGCTTCCCTTGTTACTCTGATCTCAAAGTGCTAGTAGAGGCAGTCCAGCCACAGATATTTGGACACCGACCCTATTGGGGAGGGTGCAGTAGAGTGTTGAAACGGGGAAGATTGGGGTCACGGGAAGCCAACCAAACTGCAGCCAAGCACAGTCCTATCAACAGAGGAGGGCTGGGGTTGTATCTGAGATGAATGGAGTTGAAATCTAGTTGTAACTGCAAAGAGGGAAGGAGCAAAGTTTCTTCCCTACAAGCGTCTCTTTCATTTGCTGAAAGGAGCAGTTTAATAAGAGGACACAGTAGGCAGGCAATGGAATTAGAGGGATAGCTGCCACATGTTGTTTTAACTGACATACCAACATTTATTGTCCATCCCTAGCTCCCCTTGAGAAGGTGATGGTGAACTCTGCATTGTGTAAGTACATCCAGAGTACTGTCAGGGACGGAGTTCCAGATTGGGTCAATGCCCTAGAATTCCTTATCTAAGAGTCCTTCACCGCAAGGGACTACACTGGTTCAAGAAGGTGGCTCATCATGATGCCAGGATATGGGCACCACAGGCAAGGCTGGCATTTATGGTGCATCCCTAAGGTAAATAGTGGACCAGGGACTGATGAAAATGGTAAATTTTGGACCAGGGACTGATGAAAAAGGTAAATTTTGGACTAGGGACTGAGGACTGTCTAAGAAGAAAGAGAACAAAGAACCAAGAAAACTACAGCACAGGAACAGACCCTTCGGCCCTCTAAGCCTGCACTGACCATGCTGCCTGACTTAACTAAAACCCCCTACTCTTCCAGGGACCATATCTCTCTAGTCCCATACTATTCATGTACTTGTCCAGATATCCCTTAAAACTCACTATCATATTTGCTTCCACTAACTCCCCCGACAGCAAGTTCCAGGCACCCACCACCCTCTGTGTAAAAAACTTGCCTCGTACATCTCCTTTAAACCTTGCCCCCTGCACCTTAAACCTATGCCATCTAGTAATTGACTCTTCCATGCTGGGAAAAAACTTCTGACTATCCACTCTGTCCGTGCCCCTCATAATATTATAGACTTCTATCAGGTCACCCCTCAACATCTGTTGTTCCAGTGAGAACAAACCAAGTTTTTCCAACCCCTCCCCATAGCTAATGTCCTTAATACCAGGCAACACCCTAGTAAATCTTTTCTGACTATTTGAAAAACTTGCTCTGTGCCCTTGCCTTTGCAACACTTAACACCACAACCATTCTTACTTAAGTAACCAGGAACTGGGATTCTGATTGGTGGAGTGAGAGGGAGCAGACGCGATAAAAATTGACAGGAGAATGTTGTATCCACCCCACCCTCAGCTACACTACATGCCATTATTAATCCCCAGTCTGCTAACTAAATAGAAACTCAACACAGGTTGAATAACCAAAATCATGATTGACACTTTTTAATAAGCAGCCTGGCCAGTGGCTTCTTCAGCCTACATGGAGCAATCTTACCCACTCCTCGTCTGTCATCACTGTAACATTACCATCAACACTGATTGTTTGACCATCAGTAAAACATTACCTGTATGACAAAACTACAGACCTAACAAGAGCTGTCAAATCCCGTTACCCATTAATCAGAGTAAGCCCACATTTAACTATTAACTTTTGTTTTGTGTGTGGGGGGCACTGCGAGCTTTGTCGCCCATCACCGGTCAGTTAAAACCGCCACATCTGTGCTGCATTTTGCAAATTAAATGCACACCAAAGCAAATCAAATTCAAAAAGAACTGGCACAAATTTGTACACCAATTAATGTCAAAATGACGGACAAATATTGGAAGTCAACAAACAAAGTCTCGCTGAGATTGTCTGCATGAGGCCCAAGGAGAGGGTTCGGTTGAACCAATGGAATATATCAGTATTCTCCCTCTAATTTGCCTCTGGCTCATTGTTTCGCCTTTTGTCTGAGTCTTTCGCAACATCTAAAAGAAAGCAGAGCCACATCGACCTCCGGTATTCGCCCACCTTACTGTTCTGATCTCATAACCTTGGTCCCTTAGCTTAGATCTCTTTTCAACCTCTGTTTTGTTATCACCAGTTGTCAACATAAAAATACTTTTCTCCCATTCCTGCTCCCTCCCGGCCCCACATCCACCAACTCTGTCTTTGTTATTGAGGATCTATAATTAACAGATTCTCCCAAGCACTGTGACAGCTCTCAAAAAAATATGAAACGTTAAGCAAGCACTTACCTGAGAGCTAATTACACGGTGGTATTATTTAATCCCAGAATAACCCTCCTACAATTGTCTCTGTTTGACTGTAAAAACCAATACGTGGTAGAGAAGTATTTGATACTGGCATATTACTGTTCTGTATTTATAAGACCTTATTTAAATTAGTTTGGAAGCATCTGATGCTCTGTGAGTGCTCCAGCAGATAAACACCTTCCCTGGATCTCATGCAGCAAATAGAAATGTTTACCATAAAAGGAGTTAACTGAAGCTCTAAAGAATATGCAAAAAAACTATATTCCTGCCTGTCTATAATTCCTTTATGAAGCAACAGTCCACACTAAAAAGATATATTTGTGTCGGATGTGCTTAGTTAATTGCTTTTGTAAGATTGAAATGTGAGGTATTTTGCATGAGGATTATATTTGGGTATCTGTAATATATCCTGCTAAAAGATTGCTGTTTTGTATTATGTTTGTGGGCTGGCTGATAAATCAGCTCATCCACATTTCACTGTGGATGATTGTCTATTTCTCTCATATTTATGTCATTAAAATAGTCCAGGTTACAGCAAGCCTATCTTGCCTCTCCCTATCTATTATTTCCCTTCTGTTCACTTGCTTCAATTTGCTGTTGCCCATTTTACGCTGTAACACGAGATTGAGATCCATCATTTTCTGACAGAGCAACACATCCCGTAAAACACATCCCATATCAGTTCTCACAGGCATTTTATACACACCTTCTCAGAAACAGGCACCTCTGAGAAGGCTGGCAACTTACTGCCCATCCTTAGTTTCCCTGAGAAGTTGGCATTGGGTCTTCTTCACGAACCTTAATTTAAATTTTTTTTTACTAGCGTCACAGTGGTCTGACAGTAACACTGTAATGACGTTACTGTGAAGATCCCCTAGTCACTACACTTTAGAATTTAGCATGGCCAATCCACCTAACCATGTAACTGAATAGCTTGATGGGTCACAACAGGGAGCAGGGTCAACTGTGTATCACATAATCTCTATAAAATTGAGGGGTGTCATGGTGGCACTGTGGTTAGCACTGCTGCCTCACAGCACCAGGGACCTGTGTTCGATTCCCGGTTTGGGTCACTGTCTGTGTGGAGTTTGCACATTCTCTCCATGTGCTCCGGTTTCCTCCCACAGTCCAAAAATGTGCAGGTTAGGTGGATTTGCCGTGCCAAATTGTCCCTTATTGTCAGTGGGATTAGCTAGGGTAAATGGGGTTACGGGGATAGGGCCTGATTGGGATTGTGTTTGGTGTAGACTGGATGGGCTGAATGGCCTCCTTCTGCTCTATAGGGATTCTATGTGGTTTAACAGCCTCTAAGTGTTGAATTAACCATGATGAATGACCCAGATATCACACGGATCAGCATCAGCATTTGTTAAATGGCAGCTCAGTTGCCTATGATTCTGAAAGCATTGTATTCATGTTCCATTTCAGATATTAGGGAGCAAAATCTCAGCTACACAGTATTGAGAAAGTGCTGCATCGTCAGAGGTGCCGTTTCTCAAATGAGATGCTATGGTAAGCCCCTCTCTGTCTTCTCATCAGATCTTTTATATATGCCTTGGACTATTTTGATGAGTGGTGAAGTTCTTCCTGTTGTCCCGGTTATTATTTATCCCTCAACAGCCATCACCTTTCCAACTTACAACAATGACTACACTTAAAAACTGTAAAACTGTAATTGCCTGTAAAATGCGTTCAGATGTCAAGATGCTGTTTTTTTCTTTCATAAAGTAACCGCTCGTGTGTTGGAAATGTTTCCAGAATGATTCCTTGCAGATGTTTGCTCAACCTATTTCAAGTTTGATGGCTGCTCAGATCCCAACACTGTCAAAGTTCTGATCAAACATTTCTCAGCTGGTGCAGAGGGTTCCGGTTACAGCTCGATGAGAGATAAGCAGGCGAAAGATAGTCAGATAGAGAGTGATACAGAGAAACATATGGATGGAATTTTAACTCAATCAAAACCTATTCACTTGCATAGAGTTAAAATCGGGCCCTATACTGAGTCAGAGTTTGGTTTTGACTGTGCAATATTGAGGCAGCAATCCTTTTTGCATCTCTTTGGATTTCTTTTTCCTTTCCTTGCAATGGAGAATGAGAAAGCATTGTATATTTGTACCCATGTTTTAAAACGTTTTCTCCTTTATACCTGTGTAGTCGAGGGGGTGGTGGTCTGAAACATGGAAACATAAGAACATAGAAGATAGGAGCAGGAGGAAGCCACTTGGCCCTTTGAGCCTGCTCTGCCATTCATCACAATCATGGCTGATTGTCCAACTCAATAGCCTAATCCTGCTTTCTCCCCATAACCTCTGATCCCATTCGCCCCCAAGTGCTATATTCAGCTGCCTCTTGAATACATTCAATGTTTTTGCATCAACTACTTCCTGTGGTAATGAATTCCGCAGGCTCACCACTCTTTGGGTGAAGAAATGTCTCCTCATCTCCATCCTAATGGTCTACCCCAAATCCTCAGATTGTGACCCCTGGTTCTGGACTCCCCCACCATATCGAATACCCTCCCTACATCTATTCTGTATCGTCCTGTTAGAATTTTATAAGTCTCTAAGAAACTCCCCCGTTATTCGTCTGAAAAATGAGGGAGCCTGGCAGATCATTGGAGTGGGTGCCATGCCTGGGATGATACCAGAGTTAAAAGAGTTAAATTATGAGGATAGTTGCATAAAACTGGTTTATATTCTTTGAGTTTAAAAGGAACATGGTGATCAATTCGAGGTGTTGAAAACAACAGAGATTCAATAGTGTAGATACAGTGAAACAGTTTCCCCTTGAGGAGTCTAGAATGAGGATGCATGATCTTAAAATTAGAGCCAGAGGTTATATAAGGGTGAAATAAGGGAGCAAGTTGGACTTAATTGACCCAAAAGGTAATTGGAAATGTGAAACTTTCTTCCCCAGTGCCTGTGGATACTGAAGGAGTGTTAATTGAGGTTTTCAAGGCTGAAATTGATAGTATTTGTGGGTAAGGGTATAAGGAAAAGGCAGATAAACAGAGGTGATGTATAGATTAATCATGATCTAAGTAAAAGCTTGAAGGACTGAAAGGATTCATGTTCTGACTCTCAGCAACCTTTATTTATTCATCAGCTCATGGCAATTTTTGGGAAAGGACAGCAAAGACATTATCAGCTTCTAACATAATACTGTGCCAACAGATTTTATAGACATCACCTCCAGCTCCATCATCCCTATCCATTTCAAACAGCCTCTCCAAATTGGGTTGCATCCAATCCTTTCATCTTGTTTAAAGACTTCAATCACAAGGCTCTCTACAGTAAATACCCCTGACTCATGCAGCCTTTGACTTTTCCACTGTTCCCCACACAGGTGTCTGTCTGAGTACTGTTCTATTGAAGTTACAATACTTGGGCGATATAAATCCTGTCTCTACAAGACAGCACCGACTACAGATGGCAGTTGAGTCACATTAAGTCCCTTGTTGCCTAGAAACACAGAGCAAATGAAAAGCTACCTCCGCCAAGCCTTTATTTACACTGTGAGCACAATAGAAAGCAAGGAGCAGCTAGTGGGATGACCTTTTCCTCTTGTTAGATTCCCAATATGAGAAGATTTGCTTAATTTGTAGTGCAATTGAAATGTTTCCAACAGAAGATGATTTTTCAGTGGTCCTTCTAAACGCATCAATAATTTCCTTATCTTGGTTCTGGGATTAAAAGAACTTTCCTAATAGGACCTGAAGCCCCCTGGGCTGAAAGGGGCAGTGGCTGCAGAGATACAAAATTGACCATGGAAGAGAGAGACTGGAGAAGCTGCAGTTGAGAGCAGATTTAACTTAGCAGTTTAATAGTCAAAGTAAGGAGGAATTGCTTCTATTGGTGAGAAGATTTGTAATCAAAGAACACAGATTTAAAATCATTGGCAAAAGAGCAAGATGGGAATAATTCTTTTTCCGCACAGTGAGTGAGCTGTTGTGATTTGAATTGTGTTGTTAGAATCAGTGTTAGAAATAGATTCAACAGCAACTTTCAAAAGGGAGTTGCATTAATACTTGAATGGGAAGGAAATTGCAGCTCCAAAGGGAAAGAGCAGGGGGAATTGGACTATTGGATTGGTCTTTCAAAGAGCTTGCACAGACACAATAGGTCAAACTGCGTCCTTTTGTGTCGTAAGGCTCATTTATTTCATGAGTTCACTGTCCTGGTTCGAATTCTTTTCACAGAATCACACAATTATTACAACGCAGGAGGAAGCCATTTGGCCCATCATGTCTCTTAAATGGAGGAAGCCATTTGGCCCATCTGCCACTCTGGTGGGGCAGGGCTTGATAAAGCCAGCAAGGTCAGCTCCACAAAGATCAGGGTGCCATCTTTACAGGGAGATCCAAATTGCATTTGAGATTAACTCTCCCCTACCTCCCCGTGGGTACGATGGTGGGAGGGACTCTCCCCTCCCTCACAAGCAATGACACCCCCCCATCACACAGGCCATGGGACTCTTCCCCACCACACGTATACACACACACACACAAAAGCGAAACCCTGTCAAAGAGGCTCCCCAAACAGGCCACCCTGGTAATGCTACCCTGGCACTATCCTTCCCTTCTGGGGTCTAAACTCATCTTTTGCCCTTTGTGGGTTCCCCTCAACTGCTTTAAATTTTACTAATATCTTCTGTAAACTTCACTGACATGATGTCATGCAGGCAAGGTCTGAATATTCAGTGAGTGGGAACATATTGAAGGGAAGCTCTTAAGTTACATTTAAATTTATTAAAATTTACTGAAATAAAGTTCCCATCCTTCCTGGATGGGACCCTGTTATGTCATCAATGAGCATTGAGGAAAATTGGCAAGAATCTTATTTTCCAACTCTTGCAAAATTTTGGGCCCAGGTCACCATTTACACTAACAGCTAACAGGAGCTGAAAATTGCCCCCATTATCCCAATAACTGAGACCCACCAGGAAACAGGTCCCCAAGTTTGTCTCTAGAATTTTTAAAGTTTTATATCATCCTGGTAATTGGAAATCAGACCTAAATGGGCCTTGTCCTGCACTGTGTGAGTTATAAATCTTTAGAGCAGATATAATGCTGGAAGTATGGATAAGGCCTGTGGAACTGTTAATCTGCAAATCATTTAAATCTTCTGCGCTATAAATTTGGAAAAGAAACAGCCAGCCCATGTCTGTAATAGATATTTGAAACTTTATTTTATTTCATCTCAACGCAGCTCCTGAGGTCTGCTCATGGTGGATAGTGGGTGAGTTGGCATAGGGGTTGTAAGGGCAAAAGAGTTGGCTGCATGGTTTGGCATCAGCTGGCACTAAGTTGGCATAGGGACTATAAAGGGCTATTGAATTAAGTGAAAGGGCATGAGTTGGCATAGAGTATATGAGGGGCCACGGTGGGTGAGGAACATGGGTTGGCGTGAGTTGGCATGGATGGGAATGGGGATTGGGGGCATGGTAGCACTGTGTATGTGCAGTGTGACAAGCAAAGGCATCCACAAGACAGGCATTAAGGGAACTAACGAGTTGATTGGTTTAATTGTAAATGAAATAAGGCATGATTTTGTTTATAAATGTTGATTGCACTGTTTATTTTATGGTGGCTTTTAGTTTTGCATTGTGGCCTGGAGGACATGTACTTATCAATGACATGCAAGGAAGAAGTGTGAGACTGCTGGTAAATGGAGATTTGAGGTTGTAGTTTCTTGTACTCAACTGATGCTAATTCTTACAAGCCGTGTGAGCAGAAAGGAGTTATCTGTCTTAATCTTATCCTCCTTTCTCTCCTGCTCCTGGACTGCTCGCTGTGTAAAGGGTACCTAGAGCTGTCCCTCCATGATGACATAGCATGCAGCAAAGCACCAGGAATCTTGAGACCCCCTTAATCAAGGCGCTGCCTGGCTCGCGCACAGCAGTTTGGACAGTAGAATAATTGTTTCAGTGCAGCAGTGTTCTACTTGTATAGAATCATAGAAGGAGGCCATTCCGCCTATTGAGTCTGCACCGACCACAATCTCACCTGGCCCTATTCCCATAGCTTTATTCATTTACCCTAGCTTGTCCTTCTGACACAAAGGGGCAATTTAGCATGGAACACAAGGTTAGCATGCAGGTACAACAAGCAATTAGGAAGACAAATTGCATGTTTGCCTTCATTGAAATGTGATTGGAAAACAGGAATAAAGAACTATTGCTACAATTGTACTGGCTTTGGTAAGACTACACCTGGAATACTGTGTGCAGTTTTGATCTTCATATTGAAGATAGGATATACCTGCCTCAGACCTCGTACAAAGAATGTTCACTAGATTGATCCCTGGGACGAGTCCTCTGATGTGACGTCTAGTAAATTGGACCTATATTCAATTGAACTTAAAGGAATAAGAATGATCATATTGAAAAGACAAGATTTTTAAGGGCTTTACAGGATAGACATGGGGAGAATGTGTAAACTCTACACAGATAGTGACTCAAGCCGAGAATCGAATCCAGGTTCTTGGTGCTGTGAGGCAGCAGTGCTAACCACTGTGCCATTGTGCCGATTGTATATTGACTGGATTCATGCTTCACCCATGAATTGTGAACCAGAGCCATGACCCAAGTCAATAATGGATTGTCCTTGTCACCTAATAGCCACTCTTTGCTTTGGCATGGTGGCTGAAATGCAGCTGCCACCGCAGACTGCTGCAGAATTGAAGCATTGTTACTATTGCCAAGATACCAGGATTGACCTTTATGAATTTCTGCCTAGGCTCGCACACCAGCACACACCAGCTGCATGCTGGCATAAGACAAAGTTGGCATGCAGCACCCACAAAAGGTTGTGCACACAGACAATGGTGGGGAAGCCTGTTATCCTAGCAAACATGTATGTTTGTCCCCTCTGCATGTCTCTAGTGAAAGAGAGAATGAAATATTACTTGCTCTCATTGAATAGCAAGTCTCAGTGACCTCCCTTAAGCATTATTGAATGGCAAGCTTTGAAATGCTGTTAATATTTCCAATATCAGACTGGAAGGAGGCAGATTTATTACCATGGTCATCTTCACAATCACCAGTAATGCAGTCCATACCCTGCCCTGAGGTTGCAGTTGTGGGTGAAACAGCTGGCATATATCGATGAGGAAGTTCTTCAGGAAGTTCAGACATATCACATTTTGATCCTCATAGAGGTTCAGGTGGGAGAATTATTCCCTGAACACCCTGGTTGGACGTGGCCACCTGCCAAAGCCCTTTTGCCCTTCCCCTCTTCCTTTTCTAGCAGTTTGTCCTGCTTTGTGTTGTCTCTGTTTGTTCTGCAAAGCATGCTGCTTTTCAAGGTGAACACACTCATGACTGGGAGCCTCTGGTTTGTGCAGAAGCCTTGAAATCAGCAAAAGATCCTTCAGCACTTGCCATATCATTCCTTGTAGACTTTCACAACTTGAAATGATTAGACAAGAACTATTTATAGAATCATACTAACAGATTGAAGGAATCAATCAATAATTAATCTGTAAATGGTTGATTACTTTGAAAGGAGCTGGGGGTAGCTTGTGGGGGGAGGGGTTCCTTGATGCAGTTTATCACATATTTAGTTCTGTAAATTGGAGTGAAGACCTTTAAAATGGTAATGCTGGCATCAAATAACTGCACACTATTTGACACCATAATGGTGGTGGAGGCAAGCATATTAGCAACATTTAAGAGGCATCTGGATGGGTACATGAATAGGGAGGGAATAGAGGGATACACTCCAAGTAAGGCCAGAAGCTTTTTTAGTTTAATTAGGGTATTGTGCTCAGCACAGGTTTGGATGGCCAAAGGGCCTGTTCCTGTGCTGCATTTTCCTTTACTCTTTTGTTCTTTGTTTATAATCTGTGTTCTGTCTAACTCTAGCAACATAGCAACTGGCATCATCCTTGGTAGAAATGAATGTGCACATCAGGCAGCACTTTGCTCTTGGAACAAAAAGCCCAATTTTGCACCTTTTATGCATTCAAAACATTTTCGCCTTGTTTGTTGCCTGTATAATGGGTCTTGACCTGTCACCTGTGTCAATAATACAGGTAGAAACTGATTTAATGATTCACCATACTAAGACAATTCAGTCTACTCCATTTTTAATACTGGACAAATATTCAAGCCTTTTGAGTAAATGAGAGTTTATTGTCACTTTGCTTGGCAAACTCTCATTGAAAGTTCAAACTGTAAAACATGGAAGTTTTATAACATTGCTTTGAATAAATATTAAACAAATAAATGATTTTTAAAAAGAATGTTTTAGCACCTTTATAACTCAATGCACTGCCTGGTATGGGATTTTTGAAAATACAAGTCTCAAGATGTAGGTTTGCGAGTGTCATGTCCAGCATAGTCATGTGACATGAATTTCCTGTCAATGCTTTCAATAATTGGACACAAACATTTGGAAAGGTTGAGGAAAGGTGGAAAGGATATAGGAGAAAAGCAGCTGGAAAGCAGTTACGATCACAACCACGGCTAGCTGGAAAATAGAACACTCCCAAAAAACAGAATTCTAGACTAGAAGCTGCTGATTTGAAAACCTCGGAGACAAACTATGCTGAACTGAAGAAGGTTTCCTCAATTTAAAGATAACACACGGGTGGTAACTATTTGCTGGATTTAGCTCATAAAATTATATTATTTGGGATGATTGTTTTGGAACAAGGGACATTTCCCAGAGTTTGGGGATGTAGATAGATGGGAACGGGTTTAATTCTAGAATATGGCATGTGTGTTTGTGCAGCCAAGATTGTAGTTAAGTGTATCTTTGTTTTGTACTGTGGCCTTTCTTGTTGTATGTTTTACCTCTGAAAAAACCATTCTTTTATTTGAGCGGTTGCAACAATATTGAACTTTTTCCTCATTGATTTGGATATCAGTCCTCACATTGTTTTTTTCATTTTGATGCAAAGTCTTAAGAACTGGCTTCCAACTTACCCTTTTGGGTTTTGGGATACCCTCAAGTCTAACATCAATGGGGTTCTTAATAGGAGTCAAGGACAGAACATAGGGACATTAATGAACCAGATGGGTTTTTTTTCTGACAATTGACAATGGTTTCACGGTCATCAGTGGATTCTTAATTCCAGATTTTTTTTATTGATTTCAAATTCTACCATCTGCCACAGTGGGATTTGAGCCCAGGTCCCTGGAACAATAGCTGAGTTTCTGAATTAATAGTCTAGCGCTAATACCCAGCTAGAGGGGAAGCCATTACTTCCCTTCTAGCTCCAGCTCTGGAATACAGTTCAAGAGCATCCTGAATTCACACACACAGAAATTGTGTTCATATTTAGTTAAAAATAAAGTCACCATGGTCCCAGATGATCATAGGCCTTTGAGGGGAAGAGCTGACTGGCGGTGATTTAACTTGAGGTTCATGGGGTGAGAAGGCCGGGCTTTCATGAATAACCACAGCCAGTACAGGAACTAATTCACGCTGTTGGTGTTGGTATTACTCTACATCATGTTCCAGCCTTCCAAACTAACAGATTCCCCATTGTGGCAGCATGTGTCAGTATCTATGGCAAACTTACCAATGTGGCTTAAGTCCAGGTCACATCAGCAGATGCCAGAAAGCGTGACGGAAATGCAGCAGAACTCAGCGTAAATGATCTTAGCCTCGGAACAGCATGGAGCATCTTCCTTCTATGAATCCTGCTTTACTTTATTGATATAAAAAATTAATGGTTGAAGCTTTCAAACCACCTTTTGCACATATTAAGAACAGCATCATTAAGGAAATACGTCCATGAAATCTTTTCCTATTTTAACCAGTTTCTGATGCCAGTCTCAGTAAGGCGCAAGAAGGTGAAATAATAAATAAATAAAAATTGCTGCGAAACATGGGCTGTAATTTTTAAGCCCTTCACATGAGTGAGAGCTTTCAATGGCTTGCCAGCCCTTCCGTGGCTTCCGGTCATAATGATTTCAGGCAGTACCCTGTATAACTCATTCTGTATGGAAGTGAAACTTTACACCATGTAAATATGGGTACAGGTGACATGGTGGCACAATGGCTAGCACTGCTGCCTCCCAGTGCCAGGAATCTGGGTCTGATTCCTGGTTTGAGTCACTGTCTGTGCGGAGTTTGCACATTCTCCATGTGTCTGAGTGGGTTTATTCCGGGTGAGTCATAGAGTCATAGAGTCATTCGAGGTTTACAGTATGGAAACTGGCCCTTTGGTCCAACTTGTCCATGCCACCCTTACTACTCTCTGAGTAAAGAACCTACCTCTGACATCTGTCCTATATCTATCACCCCTTAATTTAAAGCTATGTCCCGAGTGCTAGTCATTACCATCCAAGGAAAAAGGTTCACACTGTCCACCCTATCTAATCCTCTGATCATCTTGTATGCCTCTATTAAATCACCTCTTAACCTTCTTCTCTCTAACAAAAACAGCCTCAAGTCCCTCAGCCTTTCCTGATAAGATCTTCCCACCATACCAGGCAACATCCTGGTAAATCTCCTCTGCACCCTTTCCAACGCTTCCACACCCTTCCTATAATGGGGCGACCAGAACTGTATGCAATACTCCAAGTGCGGTTGCACCAGAGTTTTGTACAGCTGCAATATGACCTCATGGCTCCGAAACTCAATCCCTCTACCAATAAAAGCTAACACACCGTACGCCTTCTTAACAACCCTATCAACCTGGGTGCCAACTTTCAGGGATCTATGCACATGGACACCAAGATCTCTCTACTCATCCACACTACCTTAGTATCTTACCATTAACCCAATACTCTGTATTCCTGTTATTCCTTCCAAAGTGAATCACCTCACACTTTTCCACATTAAACTCCATTTGCCACCTCTCAGCCCAGCTCTGCAGCTTATCTGTAACCTGCCAAATCCTTCTGCACTGTTCACAACTCCACCAACTTTAGTGTCATCCACACATTTACTAACCCATCCATCTACGCCATCTAGGTCATTTATAAAAATGACAAACAGGAGGGACCCCAAGAAGATTACTGCAGTACACCACGAGTAACAGAATTCCAGGATGAACAGTTCCCATCAAGCACCACCCTCTGTCTTCTTACAGCTAGCCAGTTTGTGATCCAAACTGCTAAATCACCCTCAATCCCATGCCTCCATATTTTCTGCAATAGCCTACTGTGCGGAACCTTATCAAATGTTCTACTGAAATCCACATACATCACATCAACTGCTTTACCCTCATCCACCTCTTTGGTCATTTTCTCAAAGAACTCAACAAGGTTTGTGAGATACAACCTACACTTCACAAAACCGTGTTGACTATCCCTAATCAAATTATTTCTTTCTAGATGATTATAAATCCAATTTCTTATTATCCTTTGCCAAACTGTGCCCACTGGTAAGGCTCACTGGTCTATAATTACCAGGGTTGTCTCTATTCGCCTTCTTGAGCAAGGGGACAACATTTGCTATTCTCCAGTCTTCTGGCACTATTCCTGTAGACAATGATGACATAAAGATCACAGCCAAAGGATCTGAAATCTTCCTAGCTTCCCAGAGAATCAGAGGATAAATCCCATTCAGCCCAGGGGACTTATCTATTTTCACATTTTCCTGAATTGCTAACACCTCCTCCTTATGAACCTCAATCCCATCTAGTCTAATAGCTTGTATCTCAGTACTCTCCTCAACAACAGTGTCTTTTTCCTGTGTGAATACTGATAAAAAATATTCATTTAGCGCCTCTCCTATCTCTTCGGACTCCATGCACAACTTCCCACTACTGCCCTTGACTGGCCCTAATCTTATCCTAGTCATTCTTTTATTCCTGACATACCTATAGAAAGCTTTAGGGTTTTCCTTGATCCTACTTACCAAAGACTTCTCATGTCCCCTCCTGGCTCTTCTTAGCTCTCTCTTTAGGTCATTCCTGGCTATCTTGTAACTCTCAAGCGCCCTAACTGAGCCTTCACGTCTCATCTTAACATAAGTCTCCTTGTTCCTCTTCACAAGAAATTCGACTTCTTAGTAAACCACGGTTCTCTTGCTCAACCACTTCCTGCCTGACAGTACATACTTCTCAAGGACACGCAGTAGCTGTTCCTTGAACAAGGAACAGGAGGGAAACACAGGAACTGTGTTGGGGAAACTGGGACGGAGGAGGTTCGCTCCCAGGTAGGGGAGGACCGCAGGCAGTATGCGAGGGAGGTTAGACAGGTGGTGGAGATGGGAAATGCCCAGACTGAGGGGCTGAAGTGTATATATTTTAATGCAAGGAGTATAGTGAATAAGGTAGATGAGCTTAGGGCGTGGATAGCTGTTTGGGATTGTGATGTGGTGGCCATTACGGAGACTTGGATGTCTCAGGGACAGGACTGGGTACTTCAGGTGCCAGGCTTCAGGTGCTTCAGGAAGGACAGGGAGGGTGGCAGAAGGGGTGGTGGCGTGGCACTGTTGATCAGGGATAGTGTCATGGCTACAGAGAAAGAGGATGTCGTGGAGGGATTGTCTACAGAATCTCTGTGGGTGGAAGTTAGGAACAGCAAAGGGTCAAAAACTTTGCTGGGTGTAATCTATAGGCCGCCCAATAGTGACAGGGAAGTTGAAGTGCAAATAGGGAAACAGATTCTGGAGAGATGTTTTAACCTCAGTGGTTGGTAAGCTGATGGGAGACTTCAATTTCCCAAACATCGACTGGAATATCCCTAGGGTAAGGGGTATAGATGGGGAGGAGTTTGTTAGGTGTGTTCAGGAGGGTTTCCTGACGCAGTATGTGGACAAGCCTACGAGGGGAGAGGCTGTACTTGACCTGGTACTGGCGAATGAACCAGGGCAGGTGATGGATCTTTCGGTAGGAGAGCATCTTGGATCTGGTGACCATAATTCTATCTCCTTCACAATTGCGTTGGAACGAGATAGGATCAGGCAGGCTAGGAAGGTGTTTGTCTGGAGTAAGGGGAGATACGAAGAAGTCAGGAAGTTACTTGGACAAATAAACTGGAAGGAGGCGTTCTTAGGGAAAAGTACCGAAGGAAGGTGGCAGATATTCAAGGAATGTGTGTCTGGAGCTCTGAATGACAACGTTCCGATGAGACGAGGGGGTTTTGGTGGGTCGAGGGAACCGTGGTGCACAAAGGATGTGTTGAACCTAGTCAGGAAGAAAAGGAAGGTGTACAAGAGGTTCAGGGAATTAGGAGATGTTAAAGATCTTGAGGAGTATAAGGACTGTAGGAGGGAACTTAAAAGGGAAATTAGGAGAGCCGGAAGGGGTCATGAGAAGACCTTGGCGGGTAAGATTAAGGAGAATCCCAAGGCCTTCTATAAATATGTGAAAGGTAAAAGGATAAGAAGAGAAGGGATAGGACCTATAAAAGGTGAGGGGGGAAAGGTTTGTGTGGAACCAGAAGAAATGGCGGAGGTGCTTAACGAGTACTTCGCCTCAGTATTCACGGTGGAAGCCGATCTGGGAGATTTTGTTATGGATTTGCAGCAGATGGAAAGGATTGAGTACGTGAATATTAAGGAGGAGGATGTGTTGGAACTTTTGAGTTCTATCAAGGTAGATAAGTCACCGGGACCAGATGGGATGTACCCCAGGATACTGTGGGAGGCGAGGGAAGAGATTGCAGAGCCCCTGGCGATGATCTTTGCGTTGTCAATGGAGACGGGAGAGGTTCCAGAGGATTGGAGGATTGCAGATGTAGTTCCTATTTTTAAGAAAGGGAACAGAGATAGCCTGGGAAATTACCGACCGGTGAGTCTGACCTCAGTGGTTGGTAAGCTGATGGAGAGGCTTCTGAGGGACAAGATTTACGAACATTTGGAGAGGTTTGACATGATCAGGAATAGTCAGCATGGATTTGTCAAGGGCAGGTTGTGCCTTACAAGCCTAGTTGAGTTCTTCGATAATGTGACTGAACACATTGACGAAGGAAGTGCCGTGGACGTAGTGTACATGGACTTCAGCAAGGCGTTTGATAAGGTCCCCCATGCAAGACTTCTTGAGAAGGTGAGAGGGCATGGGATCCAAGGGCCTTTGGCCTTGTGGATCCAGAACTGGCTTGCCTGCAGAAGGCAGAGAGTGGTTGTGGATGGGGCTTTTTCTGAATGGAGGTCAGTCACCAGCGGAGTGCCTCAAGGATCTGTTCTGGGACCCTTGTTGTTTGTCATTTTCATAAATGACCTGGATGAGGAAGTGGAGGGATGGGTAAGTAAGTTCGCTGATGACACGAAGGTCGGTGGTGTTGTGGATGATCTGGAAGGATGGCAAAAGTTGCAGCAGGACATAGATAGGATGCAGGACTGGGCGGAGAAGTGGCAGATGGACTTCAACGCGGATAAATGTGTAGTCGTCCATTTTGGCAGAACCAACGGGATGAACGAGTACACTATCAAGGGCAGAAGTCTGAGTAGTGTTGAGGAGCAGAAGGATCTTGGGGTCCGGGTCCACAGGACTCTTAAATCGGCCTCGCAGGTGGAGGAGGTGGTCAAGAAGGCGTATGGTGTACTGGCCTTCATTAATCGAGGGATTGAGTTTAGGAGTCGGGAGGTAATGCTGGAACTTTATAAGACCCTTGTCAGGCCTCATTTGGAGTATTGTGCGCAGTTCTGGTCGCCTCACTATAGGAAAGATGTAGAAGCTATTGAAAGGGTGCAGAGGAGATTTACAAGGATGTTGCCTGGACTGGGAGGCATGCCTTATGAAGTTAGGTTGAGGGAGCTGGGACTCTTTTCCCTGGAGAGACGAAGGTTGAGAGGCGACCTGATAGAAGTTTACAAAATGTTGAGAGGAATAGATAGGGTGGACTCTCAGAGGCTATTTCCCCGGTTTGAAATGGTCGCTACGAGAGGACACAGATTTAAGGTGCGGGGAGGGAAGTTCAGAAGTGATGTTAGGGGTAAGTTTTTCACTCAAAGGGTGGTGAGTGAATGGAATCGGCTGCCGTCAGTGGTGGTGGAGGCGAACTCGCTGGGGTCTTTTAAAAGACTTCTGGATGAGTATATGGGGTTTAATGAGATTGAGGGTTATAGATAGGTCTGTAGGTTGGTAGGTGATGTGATCGGCGCAACTTGTGGGCCGAAGGGCCTGTTTGTGCTGTAGTGTTCTATGTTCTATGTTCTATTTCAATTGTGCCCATACCCTGCATTTTCCTTCCACATCCTATGCATCCTAAATCTCACCTAATCGCATCATAATTTCCTTTCACCCAGCTATAACTCTTGCCCTGCAGTATATACCTATCCCTTTTCATCGCTAATGTAAATGTAATGTAACCGAATTGTGGTCACTATCACCACAGTGCTCACTTACCTCCAAATCTAACACCTGGCCTGGTTCATTACCTAACTATTTTCACAGTAATTTAATTGCAGTGTTAATGTAACTATCTAAATGTTTTTTAAAAGACAAAATTGTACCCCCCTCTACTACTACTTCTGGCAGCTGGTTCCAGACACTCACCACCCTCTCTGTGAAAAAATTGCCCCTCTGGACACTTCTGTATCTCTCCCTTCTCACCTTAAACCTATGCCCTCTAGTTTTAGACTCCCCTACCTTTAGGAAAAGATATTGACTATCTAGCTGATCTGTGCCCCTCATTATTTTATAGATCTCTATAAAATCACCCCTCAGCCTCCTACGCTCCAGAGAAAAAAGTCCCAGTCTATCCAGCCTCCCCTTATAACTCAATCCATCAAGTCCCAGTAGCATCCTAGTAAATCTTTTCCGTACTCTTTCTAGTTTAATAATATCCTTTCTATAATAGGGTGACCAGAATTACACACAGTATTCCAAGTGTGGCTTACCAATATCTTGTACAACTTCAACAAGACATCCCAACTCCTGTATTCAATGTTCTGACACGTGAAACCAAGCATGCCGAATGCCTTCTTCACCACTCTGTCCCCCTGTGACTCCACTTTCAACGAGCTATGAACATGTATCCCTAGATCTCTAGTAACTCTCCCCACTGCCCTACCATTAACTGAGTAAGTCCTGTCCTGGTTCAATCTACCAAAAAGCTCTGGTTTCCTCCTACAGTCCAAAAGATGTGCAGATTAGATGAATTGGCCATGCTAAATTCTCCCTCAGTGTACCCGAACAGGCACCGGAGCATGGCAGCTAAGGGATTTTCACAGTAATTTAATTGCAGTGTTGATGTAAGCCTACTTATGATACTAATAAATAAATTAACTTTTAAACTTTTAAAACGTTTATAACTTTTTCTCTGGTCTCTTGTACATGGACCATGTGCCGAGGATGATCAATTGAAATTTGTTTTAGCAACGTTTAGAACAAAGAAGAAAGAGAACAAAGAAAATTACAGCACAGGAACAGGCCCTTCGGCCCTCCAAGCCTGCACCAACCATACTGCCCAACTTAACTAAAATCCTCTATGCTCTATTCCCATCCTATTCATGTACTTGTCAAGACGCCCCTTAAAAGTCACTACCCTATCCGCTTCCACTACTTCCCTTGGAAACGAGTTCCAGACACCCACCACTCTCTGTGTAAAAAATCTGCCTCGTACATCTCTTTTGAAACTTACCCCTCGCACCTTAAACCTGTGCCCCCTAGTAACTGACTCTTCCATAAGAACATAAGAAATAGGAGCAGGAGTAGGCCATCTAGCCCTTCGAGCCTGACCCGCCATTCAATAAGATCATGGCTGATCTGAAGTGGATCAGTTCCGCTTTCCCGCTTTCTCCCCATAACCCTTAATTCCCCTGTCTATCAGAAACCTATCTACCCGTGACTTTAATATATTTAGCGAGGCAGCCTCCACCACTTCAATGGGCAGAGGATTCCAGAGATTCACCACCCTTTGAGTGAAGAAGTTCCTCCTCAACTCTGATCTAAACTGCCCCCCCTTATCTTGAGGCTGTGCCCTCTCGTCCTGCTGTCCTTTCTAAGCAGGAAGAATCTCTCTACCTCTACCCTATCCATCCCCTTCATTATCTTATACGTCTCTGTAAGATCCCCCCTCATCCTTCTAAACTCCAACGAGTACAGACCCAGTCTATTTAATCTCTTCTCTTCTATCTCCCTTCTCCTTTTCTACCTCCCTCTCTATCTCATCTGAATATCCTATAACCAGGAATGTTGAGTTTCCAATCCTGCCCATCTTCCAACCAAGTGTCCGTCATAGAACATAGAACACTACAGCACAAACAGGCCCTTCGGCCCACGAGTTGCGCTGATCACATCAACACCTACCAACCTATAGACCTATCTATAACCACCAATCCCATTAAACCCCATATACTCATCCAGAAGTCTTTTAAAAGACCCCAGCGAGTTCGCCTCCACCACCACTGACGGCAGCCGATTCCATTCACTCACCACCCTCTGAGTGAAAAACTTACCCCTAACATCACTTCTGGGATCACTCCTACCCCTAACATCACCACCCTGGGAGAAAGCTTCTGACTATCCAAAAGTTGGATAAAGCTACTTTGCACAAATCGCCACTGAAAACAAAAGGCAAGAGTCCATAAGCCATAGTTACTTCAGAGCTTTCCAGGACATTTCAGACCACAGATTCAATCAGAAGCAATACTCATTGAAAACACTGAAGTGATTTTGCTACAAGACCACTCTTTGAACTATTGACCTCCAGCACACAGTGAAAGGGGGAAAACTGACTGGTGTGTCTGATTGCTGAGAACTACAGTTTATTCCATCCATTATGTGCCGTGCACCTGTTGTGAATGCACCTTTGTTCCACAACTGATACTCAAACAATTGCCATTTGTTTGCTTTTGTGTTTGAGCACCGGCTGGCGGAAATCTTGTGTGTGGAAGATTGGAGTCTATTTCTCTTTGCATAAGGCTATCGAGTTAGTTCATCAGGGCATACTGACAGCTGAAAGAGACAACGCAAGCCAGAAGCAAATGGTTACCTGCAGTTAACTTGCGTGACTGTGATATTAATCCTTTATTCACTTCAATGAGGAAGGCAACATGAGAGCAGAGCCCTTGAAGTTGCTAATTACAGTGACTCAGAGATCTTATTAAAACAGTGGTATGTCACAGTATTGGCAGGGACACTGAATTTATCAGGTGGGATTGAGGGGCAGTAAGTTGGGGGGTGCGGAGGTCACTGGGAAAAAGTCCTGGGTGTCTGGCAGAGTAGGTTTTCAGGGGTCATTGAGAAGGGGTTGAGTGCCAGGATCTGAGAAGATGGGGAAGAACACGGCAGTGTTTAGCAACGCTGGAGAAGCGGTTCATGTGTTGGAGGAGTGGGGGTGCTGGAAAGGGAGTATTAGGAGTGGTATGTATAATGGAGCATGCCTCTTTAAGAGAATGAGTCCGGTGTCTTGGGACTCAAGTTCCATCCTGGGTATTAGTTTATTACCATTGTGGGTCTTTTATTAGTCTCAGTATCAGAACTCAACATAACAGCAAGGATAAGAACATAAGAACATAAGAAATAGGAGCAGGAGTAGGCCATCTGGCCCTTCGAGCCTGCCCCGCCATTCAATAAGATCATGGCTGATCTGTCGTGGCTCAGTTCCACATTCCCGCCCTCTCCCCATAACCCTTAATCCCCTCTCTTATCAGAAACCCATCAACCTGCGTCTTAAAAATATTTAGCGAGGTAGCCTCCACCACTTCAACGGGCAGAGAATTCCAGAGATTCACCACCCTTTGAGTGAAGAAGTTCTTCCTCAACTCCATTCTAAACCGCCCCCCCTTTATCTTGAGGCTGTGCCCCCTAGTCCTACTGTCCTTTCTGAGCGGGAAGAGTCTTTCCACCTCTATCCTATCCATCCCATTCATCATCTTATACGTCTCAATGAGATCTCCCCTCATTCTTCTAAACGCTAACGAGTACAAGCCTAGTTTATTCAGCCTCTCCTCATAGCTCAACCCCCTCAACTCCGTCATCAGCCTAGTAAACCTCCTCTGCACTCCCTCCAAGGCCAAAATATCCTTGCGTAAGTACAGCACCCAAAACTGCACACAGTACTCCAGCTGCAGGACCTGTGAAAACAGGGGTCAGTACCAGTGTTAGCGAACACCAGGAGGACAGTATAGAGGCTTTTGACCACTTGGACGACATCCCAGAACCTCAGAGGAAAGGAAACGTTGTGTAGATGACAGCTGGGGTGATAAAGGAAGGTATCCAAGGGTGACTGTGTGTAATATGGGGCTTATGCAGTCTGGAAAACTTGGAGGAAGAAAGGGTTTGAACACTTTGAGGTGGAGAGAGATTTCCTAAAAGAATATCCTTCTCTTTCCTGAAAAGTCTAACAGAAGTCCACATGAATTTAACAGTGGAACCAGCGTCTGCAACCGTTGATAATGTCCATTTTATATGCATGATGTTAAAGGTAGTGTACAAATGCATGGATTCAAGGATAGGAATTGATGTAGCAGTCCTAATTTTAACCAAATGTGCCTGGCGGCAAGGGAGGGTATTATGAATCATTGGCTTCAATAGAGAGCTGAAAATCCAATATCCTTCCTGAACATGCCCCATTCTCACTGAACGTACTAAGTTAAAATCACAACGGGGTAATGCAGTAGATAACCTCACTCAAATGCTTTCAGTCCCTCAGAGAGGTCCCCACTCTTTCTTGGGGAAGATAAGTACGCTCACGTCAAGTCTTTCTAAAAATTATTTAAGTGAAAATTTTGCCACTTTATGGGTGATTGTGATAAGTACTGAGGAGGAGAATTCCTTTTAGAAGTGTTACTCAGTAATAAGTATCACTCCATCCTCCACCCAAGCTCTCAATCATTCACTGAAGTGTGTGACTAAATGTGACTTTTGAACTGGAAGTTTGAACTAGCACTTCAGGAATTAAAATGTAAATTTAACTGCATGAAGACTGACCCTGAATAAACCCACTCCCAGTCGGGTTGAGTGGACGATCCTTCTCAGCTCTCTCACCTGGTCCTCACCATTACAGCCGCCAGTCTTCAGCCAGTTAAATTCACTCCATCTGATATCAAGAAATGACTGAAGGCACTGGATACTGCAAAGGCTATGGACGCTGTCAACATCCCGGCTACTGAACTGAAGGCTTGTGCTCCAGGACTCGCCATGTTGCTAGCCAAGCTGTTCCAGCACAGCTAGAATAAAAGCAAATTACTGCAAAAACTGGAGTCTGAAACCAAAAGAGAAAATGCTGGAAAATCTCAGTGGGTCTGGTAGCATCTGTAAGGAGAGAGAAGAGCTGATGTTTCAAGTCCAGATGACCCTTAGTCAAAGGGTTAGGGAATTCCAGAGCTTGAGTTTGCATCATGACACAAGAAACAAATTCCTTGGGGAGCCAAGCTATCATTGCAAAGCTGGTTTGATCCATTTTCTCCATTTTCTCTCTCCTGCATAACACAAGAGTCATGGCTCAGTGGTTGCACTCTAGCCTCTGGCCGGAATTCTCTGGTCTCATTTGCTCTGCCACCGCTGCCAATGAGAGCAGGGATTTTGGCAGTCTACCAAATCTCCATTCACATCAGCAGGACCAGAGAATCCCAGCCCCAGGCAGGGCAGGAGAATGCCTGCCTCTGAGTTGGAAGATCTTGGGTTTAAGCCCAAAGCTTCAGCATGTTTGGTTTCATTGGTCAGAACATTGAATACAGGATTTGGGATGTCTTTTTGAAGTTGTACAAGATATCGATAAGGCAACACTTGGAATACTGTGTACAGTTCTGGTCACCCTATTATAGAAAGGATATTATTAAATTAGAAAGAGTACAGAAGAGATTGACTAGGGTGCTACCGGGACTTGATAATTTGAGTTATAAGGAGAGGCTGGATAAACTGGGACTTCTTTCTCTGGAGTATAGAGGGCTAATAGGTGATTTTATAGAGGTCTATAAAGTAATGAGGGACATAGATCAGCTAATCAATATCTTTTCCCAAAAGTATTGGGAAAACACTACTGGGCATAGGTTTAAGGTGAGAGAGAAGAGATACAAAAGTGTCCAGAGGGGCAATTTTTTCACAGAGAGGGTGGCGAGTGTCTGGAACAAGCTGCCAGGAGTAGTAGTAGAGGTGGGTACAATTTTGTCTTTTAAAAAGCATTAAGATAGTTACATGGGTAAGATGGGTATAGAGGGATAGGGGCTAAATGCGGGCAAGTAGGACTAGCTTAGGGGTTTAAGAAAAAGAGGCTGCCATGGATAAGTTGGGTCGAAGGGCCTGTTTCCATTTGTTTGTAAACTTCTATGAATCTTCAACTGTACCTGGATACTTGTGCACATAACATGGACGGCACTTCAATGTAATACTGAGGGAATGGTGCAGCGTCAGAGGTCTGATCTTTTAAATGAGGCATTAGCTTCATGCCCTGTCTCCATGATCAAGGAGAGTTTTCCTGGTGTCCTGGCCTATTTGTACCCCTCAACAGCAATAACAAATTTATCTCATCACTGGCTTCGGCATTGCTATGTACAAGCTGGTTTCTTCATGATATAATAGTGAATTAGCTTTAGAAATAATTCTTTGGCTGTGGAACATTTTTGGGACATCCTGAGATTGCAAAATCTCTGCATGAATGCAAATCTTTCTTTCTATTTAAAAGCATGTTTTTTAATGTGTGGAACCTGGATCCTATCAGCCTGTTGAAACACTTTGAGCTGCTGTAATACTATACATGCTGATTATAATACATAGCATTCATTTCACAGGAGTCTACTGTTGGAGATCTATAGATAATTCTGTGTTGTAACCTGGCAACTGAAGATATGTGACATTCTGGTCTTAAGGTGCTTTCTACTTTATTACCCTAACATTACAACATGTATACAATGACCCGCCATGTAACAGTCAAAACATTGATTTTATTGCAAAAAGCGCAAACAATGTCTTGTAAAGACTAACAAATAATTGGCAATGAAATTAAGGCAAGAGTTGAGTTGGCAGTGAGTTTAAGGAGGGTTCCTAATGAGAATCACTGAAAACAACCTCCATTTAATATAGTAAAACATTTCACGGCACTTTGCAGGAGAATTATGAGACAAAATTTGGCACCAAATTACTTAAGGAGATAGGAAGACAGGTGATTAGAAACTTGACAGGCCAGAATCTTACAGCTGTTCATGCCAGCGGGATCTTCCCATCCCACTGCAGTGAACAGGGATTTGGCTGGGTGCCAAATTCTCCAACTTTGTTGCAACAGGAACGTGGCCTGAACGTCTGGTAAGATCACACCCAGAGAGTTAGATTTAAAGGGGCAACAGAAAGGAGGAGGAAAGGATAGGGAGATTCGGTAAGGAGATTCAAGAGTTTAGAATATTATTATATTTACTGATGTCAGATGAACTTGGTGTAAAGTAAGTCAGCATTTAATTGTTAAACTTCACACGTACACATTTTGAAATGATACCAGTATTTGCTCTGAAAGTTCAATTGTTTTACTGTCATCTTTATGTAAAACAACTCTGCAACTGATTCATCTCAGTTCTGCTGTAAAGAGTTCAGAGTTGTTTATACAGACTGTGGTTTCGCCTCTGGCTATAGACAGCTGAGCATTAGGAGAGGATATGAGGAATGAGCAAGAAACCCTTCACAACGCTATTGTAATTAAGTGGATGATTGTCTGAATTGTTGCAGTGTGGCTTCACAAGGGAGAGTCAGACGCAAAATGTCAGCTACATAGAAGGGGAATGAGTTTTGCCAATAATGGACTTTGGCACCTCTGTTCAGGAGTGCTTTGAAATACACAGCAGTGTGCCGAGAACTGATTGTGTTCTCCAAAACAAAAGCATGGTGTGATTGAAAGGTTTTCCAATAGACCAAACATCATACCAGAGAGCTAACCAAAAGAGAAAATGCTGGAAAATCTCAGCAGGTCTGGCAGGATCTGCAAGGAGGGAAAAGAACTGGTGTTTTGAGATGCCTTTGTCAAAGGCATAGAAAGTGGGAGATATTTGTGCTGCAGGGTGCAGGAATGGAAGATGAGTCATAGCCACAAAAACAAGGACTGCTAATGGCAGTCCATAGACAGAATATAAGGTGTGAATGGCCAAGTGGCAGAGAAGCTAAATCAGAGGGCAAGCTGTGACAGATAGAGATGTGGGGGAGGGGGGAAATAGTTGGGAGAGAGGTAAAATTGAGAAAAGGAGGGAAAGGGGAAGCAAAAGGTGAGAATTTGCTGAGATTTTACAGCATTTTCTTTTTTGGTTTCAGATTCTAGCATCTGTAATGATTTGCTTTTATACCAAAGAGCTATGTATATTAAAGAAACATTGCCTACAGGGCGTGCTACAGAAATTTCCTTTTGATCGTTCTCCATTGCCTTCCCACTCCTATTCCATTTTCTATTCCCTTTGCCCTGAAGTTGCTGACTCTTCCTGCAGTTCCAGGGTCATTGGCTGTTTTCTTTAATTCATTCATGGTTTGTGGACATCTCTGGCAAGTTTTGCATTTATTGGCTGTACCTAATTGCCCTTAAGAAGATGGTGGTGACCTGCCTTCTTAAACTGCTACGGCGTAGGTACACCCACCGTGCTGTTACGGAGAGAGTTCCAGGATTTTGACCCAGCGACAGTGAAGGAACAGCAATATCTTCCCAAGTCAGGATAGTGAGCTAGTGGTGGCATTCCCGTGTACATAAGAACATAAGAACTAGGAACAGGAGTAGACCATATGACCCCTCGTGCCTGCTCCGCCATTCAATAAGATCATGGCTGATCTCTTTGTGGATTCAGCTCCACTTACCCGCCCGCTCACCGTAGCTCTTAATTCCTTTAATGTATCCTTGCTTTAAAAATAATCAATGAGGCAGCCTCAACTGCTTCACTGGGCAGGGAATTCTACAGATTCACAATCCTTTGTGTGAAGTTCCTCCTCAACTCAGTCCTAAATCTGCTCCCCCTTATTTTTGAGGCCATGCCCCCTAGTTCTAGTTTCACCCGCCAGTGGAAACAGCTTCCCTGCTTCTATCTTAACTGTTCCCTTCATAATCTTATATGTTTCCAATAAGATCTCCCCTCATTCTCCTAAATTCCAATGAGTATAGCCCCAGCCTATTCAGGCTCTCCTCATAAGCCAACCCTCTCAACTCCAGAATCAACCTAGTAAATCTCCACTGTATCCCCTCCAGTGCCAGTATTTCCTTTCTCAAATAAGGAGACCAAAACTGTATACAGTACTCCTGGTGTGGCCTCAACAGCACTCTGTACAGTTGCAACATAACCTCACTGGTTTTTAACTCCATCCCTCTGACAATGAAGGACAAAATTCCATTTGCCTTCTTAATTACCTGCTGCACCTGCAAACCAACTCCATGTGATTCTTGCACAAGGACCCCAGGTCCCTCTGCACAGCAGCATGCTGCAATTGCTGTTATCCCTACCAGAATTGATGATCTCACGTTTATTACATTGTACACCATCTGCCAGACCCTCGTCCATTTACTTAGACTATCTATATCCCTTTGCAGATTTTCAGCGTCCTCTGCACACTTTACTCTGCCATTCATCCTAGTGTCATCTGCAATTTTTGACATACTGCACTTGGTCCCCAACTCCAAATCATCCATGGAAATCATAAACAATTGCAGTCCCAACACTGATCCCTGAGACACACCACTAGTCACTGATCGCCAACCAGAAAAACACCCATTTACCCCCATCCTTTGCTTTCTGTTAGTTAACCAATCCTCTATCCACTCTAGTACATTATCTGTAACACTGTGCACCTTTATCTTATGAAGCAATCTTTGGTACGGCACCTTGTCAAATGCCTTCTGAAATCCAAATACACAACATCCACATGTTCCTCATTGTCCACTGTGCATGTAATGTTTTCAAAGAATTCCACCAAATTAGTCAAACCTGACCTGCCCTTCATGAACCCAAGCTGCATCTTACCAATGGGACAACTTATATCCATATTTCTTCCTTGATGATAGATTCAAGTATTTTCCCTACTACAGAAGTTAAGCTAACTGGCCTTTAGTTGCCCACCTTTTGTCTACCTCCTTTTTTAAACAGTGGCGTTACATTTGCTATTTTCCAATCTGCAGGAACGATCCCGGAGTCCAGCGTATCTGCTGTTCTTGTCCTGATAGGTTGTAGCAGTCGTGGGTTTGGAAGATGCTGTTGGAGAAGCCATGGTGAGCTGATGCAGTGTATCCTGTAGCTTGTACACAGTGCTACTACTGTGTGATGATGGTGGAAAGAGTGAATGTTGCTTGCGGTGGATAGAGTGCCGGACAAGCAAGCTGCTTTACTGTGGGTTTGGTCAATCTTGTTGAGTGATATTGGAGGTGCACTTATCCAAGTGAGTGGAGAGTATTCCAACACACTCCTCCAAAGATGTGCGGGTTAGGCTGATTGGCCATACCAGGAGCAATGTTGCCATAGCCTTTGCCTATCCAATACATTCAGCTGTATCCTGATATCACCTGGAGTAAATCAAATTGGCTGAAGACTGGTAACTGTGATGCCAGGGACTTCAGGAGGAGACCAAGATTAATAATTTACTTGGCACTTTTGGATGAAGATTGTTATAAATGCTTCAATCTCGTCTATAGCATCCATGTACTTGGTCTCCCCCTTCATGTGGAGCCTCCTCCTCTGAGTGGTTTAATTGTCCACCACCATTCTTACTGGATGTGGCAGGATTACTGAGCTAATTTCGGATCCATTGGTTGTGGGATCGCTTAGCTCTGTTTACTGCATGTTGCTTCTGCTTTTTGGCACACAAGCAGTCCTGTGTTGTAGCTCCATTAGGTGCTGCTTCTGGTATGTCCCCCTGTACTCTTCATTGAACCTCTGTCAATCCTTGAAGGTAGTAATAGACTGAGGGATTTCCCAGGCCAGGAGGTTACAGGTTGTGCTGCTGCTGATGGCCCACAGTGCCTCACAGATGCTCAGTTCTGAGTTGTGGGATCTTTTCAAAATCTACACCCCCCCACCACCCCACGCCCCCCCCTCCCCACGGATTGGTGGTGGGGTTGGTTGAAGACTAGTGGCCATAAACATAAGACAGTCACCAACAAATCCAAGAAAAAATTCAGGAGAAATTTCTTTCCCCAGAGAGTGATTAGTGTGGAACTTGCTACCAAGTAGTTGAGGCAAATAGTATAAGTGTATTTAAGGAGAATCTATGTATGAGGGGCATAGGGGAAAGAAGAATCAGGGAGCTCATGTGAAACATAGATGAGTGGTGCCAAAATGCAGAGGGCTGGTTCCTGTGCTATGAAGTTGATGGATCCAGCAAGTATAAAAGCTTGGCTGTGATTTCTGCTTTCTAGTCCAGGAACACTCAGGGTAAGTTAACGTTCCAGCTGGAGATCAACTAAAACAGTAAATGCATATTAAATCAATTTTAAAAAATGTGCTAATTTAGTTTCTTCCTGGTTTGAAAGTTGGAGTGCCACATTGAACCATCTTTTTATTTCACTAATCTGGGTGAGGGCTGAGAACCATCAGTGAAATTAAATGACAAACATTTTAACATCAATTATATCATGCATCATTAACATGTGTTACCACCTTGGTTAAATTAGTCATTGGGATTATTACCCACTCAAAGTTACTTTTTAAACATTATTTCATCCATGGGAAATTTTGGTTCCCAAGTAGTTGATGGGAGAATTGTGGTTTTATTTGATTTATTCCTAGGCCACATTTGTTCCCTATTACGAAGTACCCTTGTGAAGGTGGTGGTGAACCACCTTCTCCAACCGCAACAATCCATATAGTGTGAATACACCACACCATAGTGGCTTAGAGGGGAACTCTAAGTTCACTATCCAATGAGTTCTGTTGATTTTTAAATATTAATCAGGTGGATATAGATGATCTTTTGCACTACTTCAAAAAGGAGCAGGGGAATTTTCCTGTTGCCCTGTCCTCAGCTAACATCACTAAAACAGATTATCTGGTTGGCATCTCATTGCTGAGGAGGTCTTATGGTGCAGTGGGTAGCGTCCCTGCCTTTGAGCCAGATGATCCGGATTCAAATCGCACACAAAAGGTGTATTCACAACATGGCCAGGCTGGTCAAGTTTAATTGTAAATTGTTCCAACGAATGCCAATGGCTGATGGTAAAAGGGTTTCCAGATCTGATGGAAAGAAATTGGAGTCTCTGCCATTTCACTACAACATGTAAAAACGTATACTGCCATAGCAACCTGGACACCTTGGAAGTTGGTTCACACATTTGGCTGGATGTCCGTGAAGAACAAGTTGGTGCCAACAGAAAGGGGCTTGATCCTGATTCTGCCTGGGGTGGATTTGATAATTCTAACTTGGGTCAATTTGCCTAACCGCTGGTGCTGAGTCGGACCTGCCTTTGGGCAGGAAACTCGAGAAGAAGATCTCATTACTGGCTGCGCGAGCTTGCTGTCTGCAAATTGATCCTCTTGTTCCCTACGTTACAGCAATCCCTACAATTCAAAAAGTGCTTGATAGGTTGTGAAGTACTTTGGGATGTGGCCAAGGATATGAAAGCTGCTGTGTAAATGCAAGTCCATTTAATCCCTTCACCTGAAATAAATTATTTAAAAATCTGTTTGGATTAATCATTTGAATTAAAAGTCTGTTGTGCACCTCCACCCTGGTTTAAATTAATGTGTCAGAATATTTCAAAGCATTGTAAATTGCGTTCCAAAGACGCTTTGTGTTTTGTGTGACTGTGTGTGGCCAGCACTACTCACTGTAGTCCAAATTTTGGCCATGTATCCTCAGTTATCAGTATAACCGACAGCAAGTCCTAACATTTCAACAACCAGTAAGTGAGGTGTGCAAGTTAAATGTGGATCGACTAGTTGGAAGCAAGATTTTAAAAAAATATTTATTTCCCTCCCTTGAGAATAAACAGACAAAAGTTATCCGGGCATCATAGGCCACGACATATACAATTTCTGTTTTCACTCTGCAAGGGATCCTAACAGCTGGTTTCAGTCAAGAAAGTTTTAAAGAATATCTGTGCAGAGGTCATACCCAGCAAGTTGCAGCCAAATTAATTATACCACAAGCTTTTGTGTCTTGACAGAAAAATTCATTGGGGAGTTTTACAAAGTAAAGTGTCTCCTTCTGCGCATCTAAAATATGACCAAGGAGGATATCGCTGATTTGAATGCCAGTTCACTTTATTGCCTTGTCAGATTTTCCACATTCAAGACATTTTACTCATCATCAGTATTGCCATTAAAGGGGCCAGTGGCTTAATGAAAAGTGCTGGGAAACCTTTATTTCATCTGTTGTGACAGTGAGTAAAAATGAGTGTGAATATGAGAATGAGATTGAGAAGAGTGTTATATTATTTATTAGTGTCACAAATCGGCTCCTATTAACACTGCAATGAAGTTACTGTGAAAATCCCCTATTCTTACAAAAATGGGACAAGTGTTCATGCCTCATGTATTTGGACGCAAATGAAAACGTTTCTCAAATTCTCTTTCATGGAAACATCACATGTATTATAACAGATTCCAGTATGCTATACAAGGCAACAACTTAAGCGAGGGATTCAAACTGTTTTTTATTTGAAACCCAATCAATTCTTTACTGTCCTTTGAAGTGACCTAGCAAGTGACTGAATTGTATCAAACTGTGGCCAGGAGTTCAAGATAAAGGTCCACCACCACCTTGGAGGCAATGCTAGCTGGCCTTGCCTGTGCTGATACACCTCGAGTGGAATTAAAACAAAAACTAATTTCCCTTTTATTCCACAATATACGGTAAGATAATTCAAGTGTCATAATTCTGAAGTAATTTTTTTCCGAAGGCAAATTCTTTGAACTATTTAACAAATTGCAGCACAATTTTTGGAATCTGTTTCTTGAGGCTAATGTATTTTCCTCTCAGCCCAGAGATGAATGACTGTTGTGGCAATGAATATTTATTGGGCAATGTCGGCAGTTCAGGAATCGCTATATCGCAGAACAGGGTCTGTTGATTAAATGTGAGTGCTCGCATTCTAAGGACAGATCTTTAGCAGCAAAAAATCAATGTTTTTTTAAAAATCCTTTCTCAGGATGTGGACATCTCTAAAAGCTGTCCATTCTTTGTCACCCGGAGAAGACAGTGAAGGGCCACCTTCTTGAGCCACTGCAGTCTGTGGGTCAGTCGACACAACAAAGTGGCTTGCTGGACACTTTGGAGGACAGGTCAAAGTTAACCATGATTAGGCTACTGTCTCCTATAGGCTAGACTAGATAGGGTCTGTAGTTTTCGAATGGGCACCAGTGAAATATATCTTTAAGGTTTACTTTTAAATGAGGTATAAATTTAATAACAAGTTACTTAGGTATTCCTAGTGTGGCACAGTGGCACAGTGGTTAGCACTTCTGCCTCACAGTGCCAGGGTCCTGAGTTTGATTCCTCGCTTAGGTCACTGTATGTGCGGAGTCTGCATGTTCTCCTCATGTCTGTGTGGGTTTTCTCTGGACACTCCGGTTTCCTACCAGTCTGAAAGATGTGCTGATTAAGTGCATTGGCAATGTTAAATTATCTTTCAATGTACCTGAGCAGGCGCTGGAGTGTCATGACTAGAGAATATTCACAATAACTTCATTGCAGTGTAAGCCTATTTGTGACAAATAAATAAACTTTATCAAGCAACACAGCCAGGAGTGGTAACCAGGTGAATCATACCCGGATGACTCTTAACACACTCACCTCACGTGTATTTCCAGAGTTAGTGCCATTTATAGAACCTTGGCAAATACCAGGCCCAGAGTAAACCCGTGACTGGGTGCTGCTCCATGTGTTGCTGCAGCATTTAGTTATCATGGCAGCTTTCAGAAATGGAACCCATTGTGATTTGCTAAATTTGAACATAGAACATAGAACACTACAGCACAAACAGGCCCTTCGGCCCACAAGTTGCACCGATCATATCCATACCTACCAGGCCATAGAACTATCTGGAAATCCTGATTCCACTCACTCACCACCCTCTGAGTGAAAACTTACCCCTAACATCTCCTCTGTACCTACTCCCCAGCACTTCAAACCTGTGTCGTCTCGTAGCGACCATTTCAGCCCTGGGAAATAGCCTCCGAGAATCCACCCGATCTAGTCCTCTCAACATTTTATAAACCTCTACCAGGTCGCCTCTCAACCTTCGTCTCTCCAGGGAGAAGAGACCTAGCTCCCTCAACCTATCTTCATAAGGCATGCCTCCCAATCCCGGCAACATCCCTGTAAATCTCCTCTGCACCCTCTCAATAGCTTCCACATCCTTCCTATAGTGAGGTGACCAGAACTGCGCACAGTACTCCAAGTGGGGTCTGACAAGGGTCTTATAAAGTTGCAGCATTACCTCCTGACTCCTAAACTCAATCCCTCGATTAATGAAGGACAAGTCTCTGATGAAGAATCAAGTCTGGGTCAAGAGATCCCTCCCCTTCCATGTCATGTGGCCTTAAACATTTTCCTGGTGCCATAGTTAGAGTTTTTGGGAGCTGACAATCGGGAAATGAGAGGAGCTAGTGTGCCAGTGTCAACAGCTGGAAGCAACATCTAACATAACTGCTGGTAAATACAAAGAGAGGTCTGTGGGCATTTCTAGGCAGCTAGGAATGGAAAAAGGTGCCATTAACCTGACATAATGTAACATGTACAGCCTTCCTATCACGCCCCTTCACAATGCTCTTTAGGGCAGGATTTTCCAGCCATGCTTACTCCAAAACTGAGAAACCCTGCCCTGGACCTTTATATGGTCTGCTCCCCCACCTCTACAATTCCCATAACAGGCGGGATGGGAAAATTCCCCCTTAGTGTTTATCATCTGTGCATATTTGATAATAGGATGGACATTGAACTCCCACCCTTCACCTGGAAGTATTCCTTTGAACTTTAGCAATGCCAGGATTCCCAAAGTCTAACTGGTCCACAGGAGGTCACTGTTACCATCACAACTGTAGTAATATCTAATTTCTTGTACAGTTGTTTGCAGGAGATAAAAAGGGAATGATCCAGGAAAAGAAGGAGGAAGCAATATGTAACTCATCCCATCTGGCAGGAAAGCAGCAGCATGATATTGGCTTCATTCTGTGCACTTCAACGGGAAGTAAAAATGGGACATGGTGGAAAATGAGTGGGGGACCTGATCAGATTGGATATGAGTGGGTGAAGTTATAGGTAGCTTCAAGGAGAAAATCCTAGAGACCCTTGGAAAGGAGGTGAAAGATTGTGCCTGAAATGGAGAACTTGGAGGAGCCATGCCAATTTCGAATTCATGGAAACATTCTGCTGCTCTCTTTACTCACCCAGTTCTCTCATTCACTCATTAGCAGCAAAGCTTATACTGACACTCTGTTCCTATTTCTTTTCGGAAGGACATCACTATATCTAAGCTGCCTAGGTGAAGGCCCCTGTACATCAGGGGCAGACCACTGCTGCACATTCCAGCCCACACAAGTACCATTCCAACAGACATAACCAGTGGGCCAGAGGACAATGGACTGCATGACAGGTGAGTGAGCAAGAACAACAGAGGAGAAAGAAGACCACATTCTGGGCACTAGGTGCTATAATCATTTGTGAACCTTTCCAGGCAAGTAAGCATGCTAGTAGTAGATCAGTATCACCATTTGTGCAGCCTCTAAACTGTGGAGTCTGCCCAGGCAGAGGCTTGAAGGGTAAACTGTCTTTGCTTCATCTGCAGATACCTGCGCATAGAGACCCCAGGGTCCAGGAACATGCTACCTTGGGGTAACAGTGCTCAGCTAGAGAGAAGCAGGGTTTCACCTGATGTATTGGTGACATTTTAAAAGAAACTTGCATTTACAAAGCACCTTTCATGACTAAGTGCTTTTCGAAGTGTAATTATTGTAGGGCAATTAGGGAGGCAATTTACACATAGCAAGTTCCCAAAGATCACTGAGATAAATGCCCACATCATCTGCTTTGGGAGGATGTTAGTTGAAGGATAAAATGTGAGGAACAATCCCCTGCTCTTTTTTGAATGGTGTCATTTCCATCCTTACGTCCTTTAGAATCATAGGATCCCTATAGTACAGAAGGAGGCTATTCGGCCCATCGAGCATATACTGACAACAATCCCACCCTAACCCGAATATCATAACGTCACATATTTACCCTATTAATCCCCCCCAAAACTAGGGGCAATTTAGCATGGCCAATCAACCTAACCTGCACACCTTCGGACTATGGGAGGAAACCAGAGCACCCGGAGGAAATCCATGTAGACGCAGGGAGAATGTGTAAACTCCACACTGGCAGTGACCTGAGGCTGGAATTGAACCTGGGTCCCTGGAACTGTGAGGCAGCAGTGCGAACCACTGTGCCGTCCCATTACATCCACCCAAGTGGGCAGACGGAACCCTCAGTTTATTATCTCATCTGAAAGATGGCACCCTTGACAATGTGGTGCACCTTCAGCACTGCACTGAAGGGTCAAGCTGGATTACGTACTCAAGTCTTTGGAGTCAGGTTTAAATGCAGCAGTGCCCACTATAACTGCTAGTTTATTCAACTGATCTCACAGAGGTCTGACCAATCTATTTCTGTTTAGAACTTCTGTCAGAATGTGGATTTCTAGAGTCAGACACTTTAGAAACTTTCAAGCGATTATTGGATAGGCACGTGGAGCACTCCAGGATTATAGGGAGAGGATAGCTCGATCTTGGGATTGGACATAGCTCGGCACAACATTGAGGGTCGAAGGGCCTGTACTGTGCTGTAATGTTCTATGTTCTAATTGTAACTCAGTTTGATCTGTAAATACCAAAGAGTAGATCTGAGCCGATGACAGCAAAACAGATGTTGTGAGATGCCAGAGGATAGAATCTTGTACTCGTGACAGGATCTTGGCTGCTGACTGAAATACTGGTGAGAGCCCTGTGTTACCTCCCTCCAGGAAGGCCAGACAGCATTACCTGTCAATCAGACACTTGACAGGTGAGCAGCAGGCTTTTCCCAGGAATCAGAATCTGGGGGAGGGGTGGGGGGAGGGGGTGGTTGCTGGATCTACCAATCAAAAGCTAGTAGCTCTGTCCGTGGCTGCTGCCAAAATGACAAGCGTGGGTGACCCAGGCCGCATCTGAGTAATAGCGGGAGGGCATTTGATTTTGGGGCGAAAAACTGCAGCAGGCGACAGTGCAGAGGGACCTCCTTTGTGCATGAGTCGCAAAAACCCAGCCTGCAGGTGCAGCAGGTGGTCAGGAAGGCTAATGGGATGCTGGCCTTCATAGTGAGGGGGATTGAATATAAAAGTAGGGAGGTCTTGCTGCAGCTGTATAGGGCATTGGTGAGGCCGCAGCTGGAGTACTGTGTGCAGTTTTGGTCGCCGCACTTACGCAGGGATATTTTGGTCTTGGAGGGAGTGCAGAGGAGGTTTACTAGGCTGATTCCAGAGTTGAGGGGGTTGAGCTATGAGGAGAGGCTGAATAAACTAGGCTTGTACTCGTTAGAGTTTAGAAGAATGAGGGGAGATCTCATTGAGACGTATAAGATGATGAATGGGATGGATAGGATAGAGGTGGAGAGACTCTTCCCGCTCAGAAAGGACAGTAGGACTAGGGGGCACAGCCTCAAGATAAAGGGGGGGTGGTTTAGAACGGAGTTGAGGAGGAATTTCTTCACTCAAAGGGTGGTGAATCTCTGGAATTCTCTGCCCGTTGAAGTGATGGAGGCTGCCTCGCTAAATATTTTTAAGACGCGGGTTGATGGGTTTTTGATAAGAGAGGGGATTAAGGGTTATGGGGAGAGGGCGGGAATGTGGAACTGAGACACGACAGATCAGCCATGATCTTATTGAATGGCGGGACAGGCTCGAAGGGCTAGATGGCCTACTCCTGCTCCTATTTCTTATGTTCTTATGTTCTTATTTGTAAGGGAGGGGCATTAAGGGGAGTCATAGCAAGAGCAGGGAGTTAGCATTTACAACCACCACCCCTTACCACCGCTGTCTTTCCCTACCCCTGGAACTCTCGGTCAAGCATCAAGTGCCTTGGCAACCACAAGAGAAGATGTCAGCAAATCTCTGACCTCACAGTTTTTATTTCCTGGTCACGGTGTCAAGTAAGACCAGCAAAGGAAATAAATGGCATTACCATTTGTTGAGGAATTGCCCAAAATGGACTCAAAAATGTACATTATTCCCTTGTATTCCTGTAGTAAATGGTATGAATGTTAAATAGCCTATTGCAGCATGATGTTTATTTAAGTTGCCTGTTTTATGTTTCAATCTAATTTTTCAAGGGAGATTTGAGACAATACTCTCAGTATTCAGATTTGTGGTTTCAATGCAATGAAGTATGAAAAAAATTGCTCCATTATTATGCTGGCAGAGATTGCGATGCTGCCTCTTCAAGATACAACTTCATGTGATGTCTGCATTCAGAGTCAAATGATTGAATCAATAAAAGTGCCTACAAGAATATTACTTCTGAATATCTAAGAAAGGGAGACTAAAGAAATAGAATATTTTTTTCACAACTTTCATAACTTGAGAACATCCCAAAGTGCCATACAAAGAATGACATACTTTGTAGGAAACACGGCAGGCAATTAGGCCTAGGATGAGATTAATGATCAGACTTTTAGTGATGACAATTGAGGGAGGCCAGCAATACCATTCTCTCCTCCCTCCCCCGCACCACCCTCCAAATAATATCACAGGCTTGTTTACATCCATCCAAGTGCAGATGGCAGCTTGATTTAATGTGTCATCCAAATGATGGCACCTCTAACTGTGCAGCACTCCCTTGTTTCCGCTCCAAAATGTCTGTACTTAGCCCTCCAGAGCAGGACTTAAATCAACTGTATTCTAACTCCAAGAGTGCAATCTTACCTGCCATTTGCCCCATGCTCTTGCTGCAGCAAGGTCGGAGAATTTGGCGACCAGCCAAATATCCGTTCATTGCAACAGGATGGGAAAATCCTGCCAGCATGAACGGTGATAAGATTTTGGCCATAGTTACATCAGTTTACCATGATGGGATGAGTTACTGGTTCCATCCATATGCATTACTAAGTTCTAGAACTGTTTGGACTTTGGGTCAACTTGTTTGAAATTAGAACCTGTAACAGTTCCATAGAGCTGGAGTAACAATGCGATGGAATCAGGGTGATGGTATTTGTAAACCTTCTCCTTTGGCTTGTCAATTCTACGCCCTCATGAGTTAAACTTCTTTCTTTTGATGGTAGCATTTGTTGCTATAGCAACAAGAATTAATTAGATGGCATTCCATTTTTGCTTACTATCATCGGCTTTTCCAGAAGTGTGACATTCTTTTGAAATATGGTTAATTTAATCATTTGCGCTTACTGCAAATGGATTGACAACAGAATATTTTTCTCTCTTTCTGCCAGGATTTTCCTCGAATCAACTCCTGCTCCATAGCTTCAGCCCGAAGTGTAACAGAAGCTCCTGCTTACTTGCATATCCAAGAACTCTGATTTATTCCAGCAAGGTTAGTGAGGCACAGTGGGAGCAGTTTGGAGGAAATTCTTGACACTTTTTTTTGAAGCACCTCTCTTTGAGCTAGGATGTATTGTAACTAAGTTAGCTTGAAGCAGACAGTCAACGTAAACTGAGAATAATGACTCTGAGCCTTTTAGAGGCCTGTGCTAAGAACTCACTGGTGTTTCTGTACTGATGTGCAAGAACATCAAATGGCAAGTGGTAAGCGTGGGATAGTTTCCTGGTCAGCCATGCTTATTGTGGAGTGGCACCCCTCCAGCTATACCCTCAGGCTTCAGGCTAGCAACTTATCCCAGAACAAAATAACCTATGGAAGCAGACGTGGGCCAAAGGGCCTGTTTGTGCTGTAGTGTGCTGTAGTGTTCTACGTGGGTAGACCTACTTGAAAGGGTCACAATATTCAAAAAGAGGGATTGCACTTCTTTCAAGGCCCCAGGTTGATCCACATCATGGCTGTGATTCTCCCATCGCAACCCGTAACTTCCCTGACGGGTTGCGGTGGGAGATGCGAGTTGCCTGCCTTTTACGGGATTTGTATATGTGCTGGGAACACATGCACATCTCCCAGAGCCGATGAACAGTCATTGGTCAGACCACACTGGAAACCAGTGGAAAGGCAGATAAGTCATTTGAATTTGTTTTAAATGCATTTTAAATAGGTTTTCAATCTCATTATCAGGAACTTTCCAGTCCCGATTGAATCTCCAACCCGCTTGGAGTACTTCATTCCAGCAGGATTACCTCCCCATGTTCGATGATCTCGTGGGAGACCTCACCAAAATGAAGGGAAAGCAGTTGGGACCCTCCAGGGGTTCGGGCAGTGGGGGCTGGTGCCCCTTGGGCATAGGCACCCTGGCAGTGCCAGCCTTTGCCCCAGGAACTGCCCAAGAGGCAAAGTGCCCATGCCCAGGGGGCACCTTGACACAGCCCATTGGGCAGTGCCAAGGGGACAGAGTCTATTGTGAGCGGGGCCTAGGGACACTTGGTGGGGATGGGAAGTCCCACTGCCACTCTGCAAACAGGATCGGTCTGGGATGGAGGGAGGGCAGCGATTGGGTTGGGCTGGGCGGGGGGTTTTGGGGGGGTGGGTGCATGGTGGTCTGCCCTGGGGGCCTGCCTCCAGGTGGGGGAGCGGGAGAGTCCGATCCTGGGAGGCATCAGTGGTGGGGGGGAGGGGGGGGGTCTGCTGGGGCGATGGGGAGCGGGGGGATCACCAGTGCTGGAGGGGGATGGGCAGTATATCGGGGTCCTCCGGGATGGGGGGGTGGGGGCAAGGGCTGGCCCAGGAATTGTTGTGGAAGTGGTGATCGGACCATGGGGGGGTGCAGCTAAAATGGCAGCACTACGGGGGGGTACCAGGCTGGCTAGCAATCGAGCTGGCCAGCAAACCGGGAGTCTGATAGATCGGGACCACCACACATGTGCAGAGTTCCAGAATGTCAGACTCTGGTGCGAATAGGTCCCCCCCACCACCCCAGGTTTTTAATAAGATTCATGACTGGGACCTCTGCGGTGTACAGAGTGTGGAGATTTTGGTGAGAAGCTGAAGAGAGAGTTTTCCTGCCAATAGAACAGTTTTCCTAGAACAGTTTTCCTGCCAATTCAGCACTTTTGGAACAACCACGATCCATCTTTCAGCTAATGCAGCATGTTTGAAGTCTAGTCACCGTTGTACGTTAGAGATTATGTATAAATGCTGGCATTGGACTAGGGTGGACACAGTAAGAAGTCTCACAACACCAGGTTAAAGTCCAACAGGTTTATTTGGAATCACAAGCTTTTGTGTTTCCATACTGGTGTTTGGAGCACCGCCCCGAAAGCTCATGATTCCAAATAAGCCTTTTGGACTTTAACCTGAGGTTGTGAGATTTCTTATTGTACTTTAGAAAACCATAGCTGCCAATTTGCACACAGCAACATCACACAAACTGCAATGATGCACATAGAATATAAAAACAACTCAGAAACAGGGCATGCTGGTGTTTGTGATCCTCTCGAGCCTTTTCCTCCTGTCTTTCCTCATCTTTCTATTCCTTTCTCTCTCTTACGCTTGTCAATTCTCTACCCACACCTGGAGGGTATGAGGCAGACGAGGTATATGCCCCACATCTGTTTCCGTAGCTTATTTTATCCTGGGACAGTTACTAGCCTAAAACCAGAGGTTATAACTGGAGGATGCCACTCTGCAACAAGCATGGCTGATCAGGAGTCTCTCCCATCTTACGGCTTGCCATAGGCATATAAGAAGGACTTGCAAGTTGATAACCTACCTGTTTGACTATGTTATGAATGAACTTTCTGTGGCCATCAAGTTCTTGAGTGAGACTCGATCCTGGGGCTACTTGCTCAGAGGCAGGACAGGACATTATCCAACTGTGCCACAAGAACTGCCACACGAGGTGTAACGGAAATCTAGATTTCAGTTCCCTGAACAGCAGTGGATGCGGGATCAACTAAAATCTAAAAGTTCACACCCTGATTTATTTTACTTTAGCTATTAAGGCCCCAAGGAAGGGGGGGTAGTTATAGGACAGATGTCAAGGGTAGGTTCTTTACCCAGAGGGTGGTGAGGGATTGGAATGCCCTGCCTGCTGCAGTTGTAAATGCGCCTAGTTTGGGGGCGTTTAAGAGGTCTGTGGACAGGTTTATGGACGAAAAGGGATTGGTTTAGGTTAGTGGGTCATTGTTGTTGTTTTTTTTTAACTGGTCGGCGCAACATCGTGGGCCGAAGGGCCTGTTCTGCGCTGTAATGTTCTATGTTCTATCTGATATGGATACTGTACAATGCCCTGCTACTTTGTAGCACAGCACATTTCTAACTTATTCGCCTAATGTGTACGTGCACATAATATACATTATATAATACATTTATATATAATACATGTATGTAAAGAGTGTTGGATGGGAACTTGCCTATGAGTACTTGGTGCGACTCTGGTGAATAGATGTCAGGTACGGTACTGTGCTGTGTTACAGAATATATGAGACCCAGTACATATTTATCTTATTTGATTTGTTAGCCCACGAGGAATGAAATATATTTTGAATAGCAGGTCACTTACCATGACTATACATATTGTACCAATATAGAGTATGTGTTTGGTAGCATTTGATTTTATCATTCATCGTAAAATTCTTGACAACTCTGAACAGATCTGTTATCTTTGAAACGAATCAACTGTAAACTGTCAATGCCTCAATCAAGCTCTCCACACCTCATTTCCCCAGCACAACTGGAGCGGTACCTTTGAGTCACTTCAGCAGAGTGGCTGGTGAAACCTGATCCAGTGTCAAATTATAAACCTGCTTTATAATGAACCAACGAAAAAAATTCCAGAATGTTTCCTATGATACATTGTGGAGGTTAACATGTGCGCATTCCCATTCTGAAACACAGAGGAGACTGAGATCCCCACAGAATAAAACACTTTCTTGGTTTAAGCAAGCTCCCAAGATTTCTGGAATGTAGACAGTCCAATTTGCAAGGTCTACTCTACTGGCCCAACAGAGCCAGACACAGTCAGCTGCCATTCAAATAAAACAGTACTGAAAATCTCATTGTCCTTCTGGGAGTGTGGCGCTGTTAATCATAAGCGTTAAGGAAGAATCTGAGAAGCAGGGGAAGGGGAACTGGAGTTAAGGGAGAAAGTAGGGTATCTGAATTGAGGACAGGAGGAGGAGGGATAACTGAATTGGAGGAGGCGGAGGGGAGGGATAACTGATTTGGGAGATAAGGAGATGGTATCTGAGTCATGAGGCGGCAGTATTTGATTTGGGAAGGGGTGGAGAGATGTCTGAGTTGGAGAGAGGGATAGTGTGTTGAAATAAGGGGCTTCTGAGTTGGCCATTTGACTTAGAAGGAGGGTTATCTAGTTGCAATGTTGGGATTGGTATCTGAATTGGGGCAAAGGGGATCCAAGTTGGAGAAGGGGTAATTAAGTTGGGGAGTTGGTATCTGCTTTGAGGAGAAGGATATTGGAATTGAGCAGAGGGGCATCTGAGGTGGACAGGTTTAGGGAGATGGCATCTGAGTTGGGAAGACGGTTAGCTGTGGTGGGGGACTAGGTATTTGAATTGGTTAGAGGGATATCTGGGATGGAAATACGGGCCAGAATTTTACCACCCTGCCTGCCATGAGAATCAGAGCAGGGGAGGGGCTGATAGTGAAAAGGTCCATTGACCTCGGGCAGGAGTTTTAAGATGAGTGAGACTATAAAATCCAGCCCATGGTATCTAGGTGGGCAAAGGTATCTGGGGTGGAAGATGGAGTTTCTGAGTGGGGAGAACTATTTGAAAGAGGCTTCTGAGCTGAAGGGTTTTCCTGTTTTGATTTGATTTATCATTGTCACATGTATTAGTATGCAGTGAAAAGTATTGTTTCTTGCGTGCCATACGGATAAAGCATACCATACACAGAGAACAAAAGAAGAGAGTGCAGAATGTAATGTTACAGTCATAGCTAGGGTGCATCAGATTATGGTAGATCCGATCAAAAGTCTGATGGCAGCAGGGAAGAAGTTGTTCTTGATTCGATTGGTACGTGACCTCAGAATTTTGTATCATTTTCGTGGCGGAAGAAAATGGAAATAGGGTTATCTGAGTCAGACAGAGGGGTATTAAAAGATATTTGGAGTGGGATAAGGTTTCTGAATGGAGCATGGGGCTTGAGGGGGCTGGGTATTTGAGTTGGAGGAGAGATTTCCTATTTGGGGAAAGAGGGTATTTGTGTTAGGGAATGTGGTTCAGCGCTGAGGGAAGGAGTATCTGAGTTGGGGACGAGGGTATCTGAGCTGGGAAGGTTATTTGCTGTGTTCGGGGAGGGGGTGTCTAAGCTACATGAGGGTTTTCCTGGTGGGGGAAGAGGGTTTCTGAGTTGGGGGAAGGTGTTCTGAGCTGAGGAGAGAGATATCTAAGTAGGGATGGGGTATCTGAATTGAAGACGGGTATCTGAATTGGGGTATCAGTTGGAGGGGGGTATGTGAATTGGAGGGGGAATCTGCATTAGGGAGGGATCTGAGTTGTAGGAGGGGTATCTGAATAGGAGAGGTGTATCTGAGCTGGAGGGGGGTTATCCTAGTTATGGGAGGGGGATCTGAGTTGGCAGGGTGGTATCTGAGTTGGAGGGGAGGTACCTGAGTTGGAGGGGTGGTATCTGAGTTGGAGGGGAGGTACCTGAGTTGGCAGGGTGGTACCTGAGTTGGAGGGGAGGTATCTGAGTTGGAGGGGAGGTACCTGAGTTGGAGGGGAGGTATCTGAGTTGGAGGGGAGGTACCTGAGTTGGTAGGGTGGTACCTGAGTTGGAGGGGAGGTATCTGAGTTGGAGGGGAGGTACCTGAGTTGGAGGGGAGGTACCTGAGTTGGAGGGGAGGTATCTGAGTTGGAGGGGAGGTACCTGAGTTGGCAGGGTGGTACCTGAGTTGGAGGGGAGGTACCTGAGTTGGCAGGGTGGTATCTGAGTTGGAGGGGTGGTACCTGAGTTGGAGGGGTGGTATCTGAGTTGGAGGGGAGGTATCTGAGTTGGAGGAGTGGTACCTGAGTTGGAGGGGAAGTACCTGAGTTGGAGGAGTGGTATCTGAGTTGGAGGGGAGGTATCTGAGTTGGAGGGGTGGTACCTGAGTTGGAGGGGAGGTACCTGAGTTGGAGGAGTGGTACCTGAGTTGGAGGGGGGGTATCTGAGTTGGAGGAGTGGTATCTGAGTTGGAGGGGAGGTATCTGAGTTGGAGGGGAGGTACCTGAGTTGGAGGGGTGGTACCTGAGTTGGAGGGGTGATACCTGAGTTGGAGGGGAGGTACCTGAGTTGGAGGGGGGGTATCTGAGTTGGAGGGGAGGTACCTGAGTTGGAGGGGAGGTATCTGAGTTGGAGGGGAGGTACCTGAGTTGGAGGGGAGGTATCTGAGTTGGAGGGGAGGTACCTGAGTTGGAGGGGAGGTATCTGAGTTGGAGGGGAGGTACCTGAGTTGGAGGGGAGGTACCTGAGTTGGAGGGGAGGTATCTGAGTTGGAGGAGTGGTATCTGAGTTGGAGGGGTGGTATCTGAGTTGGAGGGGAGGTATCTGAGTTGGAGGGGAGGTACCTGAGTTGGAGGAGTGGTATCTGAGTTGGAGGGGTGGTATCTGAGTTGGAGGGGAGGTATCTGAGTTGGAGGGGAGGTACCTGAGTTGGAGGGGTGGTACCTGAGTTGGAGGGGAGGTACCTGAGTTGGAGGGGTGGTACCTGAGTTGGAGGGGAGGTACCTGAGTAGGAGGGGAGGTATCTGAGTTGGAGGGGTGGTACCTGAGTTGGAGGGAAGGTACCTGAGTTGGAGGGGAGGTACCTGAGTTGGAGGGGCGGTATCTAAGTTACGGGAGGCCTATCTGAGCTGGGGAGGAGTACGGACAGTTAGAGGTGAAGAAATACCTTTGCGATGGTGATGGTCAGTCTCTGAACATTGCTTTCACTGGTTCAGGCTGCAAAATGCTTGTTGAAGTAAAAATAACAGCTTTTCGCAGTCAAGATAAATCTGAGACTGCCTCAACACTGAGAGAGCTTCCACTAGATATTGGTCACTTTAACTTATGGGCTTTAATACAGACAGTGGCAGTGAAGCAGGGCTAATCAACACCCGAAAGAATAAACAGAATAACGTCAGACATTGTGAATCAAAATTAGTTCAAAATTAAGTAAACTATTGATCGGAGAAGTATCTTTTCAAAGGGTACATTCATATTGATAATTTAGGCACATATAATTGCTGCATCATTATGAATAAATGCATCTCAGAATAATAAAGGCCTTTAAAGCAAACAAATCTATTTGCAATTTGATGCTCATTATAATCCTTTCCCAGCATTTTCACCACTGAAGCATAGCATCAGATTGTGCATGGCCTGCAGTTGGAACCACATTTACCAGAGCTATTGAAAGGCTGGTCCTCAGATAGGCAAATTTTGAACAAATGCAAGAAATAAAATAAATACTGTCAGATTGTGAGGGGTTAAACACTACTAACATGTTCTCCAGTCCAGAAGCTGGTCCTGTCAGTAAACACAGAGAGCCTGTTCAGACATGGTACCTTCATCATGAATCAACACATTCCCATTAGGATCACTATGCAGCTCGAGGATAACAATCTGCTCTCGAGATTATCCCTTCAGTACAAGAACTCTGCCCCCTTCCTAGCCTCCACCCCTTTCCCCCACCATCTCCATTCTCCCTTGCTCGGAAAAAGCATCTGGGATTTGTCAAAGACTACTAAAGTGCTGCAACACCGAGGCTAGAATCACAATCAGTATTTTTGCTCTGGATAACCCACAGGCACATGCTGCCCTCTTGCAAGACTATGGTTTCATAGTGCAAATATAAAAAAAGAGGAAATGGTATAATTGCGGTATAGTATACATTCGTTTCTTGATGGACAGACAACACTCAACCTCTTCTTTGAACTTTCATTTAACTTCACAACTTCTTTCCCATCAAATTTTACTTACCTGACTCCCCATTTTGTCAGAAGCTGCAGCTCCCTGGAGTATAAAAAGGCAAGGCTGTTAGTTCCCAAATAGTTCTGTCTCTTCCTCTCTCACACACACACACTCCTTCCCTAATGCAGCCTTGCCTGGTCCTCACTGTTTAAAAGGTACTTCAGGAACTCTGTTGCTGAGGAAGTTGTGCTCTTGTCCAAACTGTAGATCATTCCCACTCTGCAGGGTGTGTGTGTGTGTATGTGAGAGTGTGTTGTGTGTATATGTCTCTTAGTTAAGTGAACAAGGCTGGCCTCAGTCTGACAGGTTTCCTTATATAGGTAAACATGACTCACATTCCCGTGGAGGGTGGCTGCTTTGAATCTAGCACTTAACTCTAGATATGCCAGCACGCCAGAGACGAGAACAGCTATGTGTGACACTTCACAAAAACCATAACAAGTGTGGATGGGGGCGTGTAGAAAGCACTTAAAAATTAGAGCATTTCAAAATATTTGTAATTGGTACAGTGTTAGCACTCTGCCTCATAGTGCCAGGGACCCGGGTGCAATTCCTGGCTTGGGTCACTGTCTGTGTGGAATTGCATGTTCTCCCATGTCTGCATGGGTTTCCTCCAGGTGCTCGGGTTTCCTCCCACAATCCGAAAAATGTGCTGATTAGGTGAATTGGCCATGATAAATTCTCCCTTAGTGTACCCAAACAGGCGCCAGAGTGTGGCAACTAGGAGATGTTCACAGTAACTTTATTGTGGTGTTAATGTAAGCTTACTTGTGACACTAGTAAATAAACTTTAATAAAGAAAACAAAGGGAAAAATTAACTTGAAATTAAATAGCATCTTCCATTTTGCCAGGGCATGCCAATAAAATATTTTTTGCAGTATTGTCACTAAAATGCTGGGAAAATTTGAGAGGAACATAGAACATAGAACATAGAACATTACAGCGCAGAACAGGCCCTTCGGCCCACGATGTTGCGCCGACCAGTTACAAAAACAATGACCCACTAGCCTATACCAATCCCTTTTCGTCCATAAACCTATCCAGAGATCTCTTAAACGCCCCCAAACTAGACGCATTTACAACTGCAGCAGGCAGGGCATTCCAATCCCTCACCACCCGCTGGGTAAAGAACCTACCCCTGACATCCGTCCTGTAGCTACCCCCCCTTAATTTAAAGCCATGCCCCCTCGTGCTAGCTTTCTCCATCCGAGGAAAAAGGCTATCACTATCCACCCTATCTAAACCTCTAATCATCTTATATGTTTCAATAAGATCCCCTCTTAGCCGCCTTCTTTCCAACGAAAACAACCCTAAATCCCTCAGTCTCTCCTCATAGGACCTCCCCACCATACCAGGCAACATCCTAGTAAACCTCCTCTGCACCCTCTCCAACGCCTCCACATCCTTCTTGTAATGCGGGGACCAGAACTGCACACAGTACTCCAAGTGCGGCCGCACTAGAGTAGTGTACAGTTGCAACATTACACTGCGACTCCTAAATTCAATCCCCCTACCAATAAACGCCAAGACACCGTACGCGTTTATTGGTAGGGGGATTGAATTTAGGAGTCGCAGTGTAATGTTGCAACTGTACACTACTCTAGTGCGGCCGCACTTGGAGTACTGTGTGCAGTTCTGGTCCCCGCATTACAAGAAGGATGTGGAGGCGTTGGAGAGGGTGCAGAGGAGGTTTACTAGGATGTTGCCTGGTATGGTGGGGAGGTCCTATGAGGAGAGACTGAGGGATCTAGGGTTGTTTTCGTTGGGAAGAAGGCGGCTAAGAGGGGATCTTATTGAAACATATAAGATGATTAGAGGTTTAGATAGGGTGGATAGTGATAGCCTTTTTCCTCGGATGGAGAAAGCTAGCACGAGGGGGCATGACTTTAAATTAAGGGGGGGTAGCTACAGGACGGATGTCAGGGGTAGGTTCTTTACCCAGCGGGTGGTGAGGGATTGGAATGCCCTGCCTGCTGCAGTTGTAGATGCGTCTAGTTTGGGGGCGTTTAAGAGATCTCTGGATAGGTTTATGGACGAAAAGGGATTGGTATAGGCTAGTGGGTCATTGTTTTTGTAACTGGTCGGCGCAACATCGTGGGCCGAAGGGCCTGTTCTGCGCTGTAATGTTCTATGTTCTATGTTCTATGTTCTATGTACGCCTTCTTAACAACCTTATCTACTTGATTCCCAATTTTCAGGGATCTATGTACACACACACCTAGATCCCTCTGTTCATCCACACTATTCAAAGTCCTCCCGTTAGCCCTATACTCGACACATCTGTTGCTCCTACCAAAGTGAATTACCTCACACTTCTCCACATTAAATTCCATCCGCCACCTCTCGGCCCAGCTCTGCAACCTATCTAAGTCTCCCTGCAGACTATGACACCCTTCCTCACAATCTACCACACCTCCAACTTTGGTGTCATCAGCAAATTTACTAATCCACCCAACTATACCCTCATCCAGATCATTAATAAAAATTACAAACAACAGTGGCCCCAAAACAGATCCCTGAGGCACACCACTCGTAACTGTACTCCATGATGAATATTTACCATCCACCACCACCCTCTGTCTCCTATCTGATAGCCAATTCCTGATCCAACTTCCTAGATTACCCACAATCCCATACATCTGCATTTTCTGCAGAAGCCTACCATGGTGAACCTTGTCGAACGCCTTACTAAAAGAAATTATTGTGCCCTGAAATGGCTTAATAATGTGAGGCACCACATGACTGACATTCATATACGTATACATGAATATATACATAAATATATATATATTTGAGATGAACTAATTACGACACAAAACAAGATCGAAAATCTTTGATCGTTTTAATGCACTACTGAGAAACAAGTTCAGGCTAGGTAATTTATTTGGCTCAATGTTATACATATGGAAGAATTCCAGAGGCATCTTTATCTGCTGCCTGGTTTATTCCATTCAAAGCTCTCAGGTGTTTGTGATTTGAACTTGCGTGGCACTGCAGCCTCACAACACGAGGGACCCAGGTTCAATTCCACTGCCTATATGGAGTTTGTACATTCGCCCTGCGTCTGTGTGGGTTTCCTCCAGGTGCTCTAGTTTCCTCCCACAGTCCAAAGATATGCGGTTAGGTTGATTGGCGATGATAAATTGCCCTTTAGTGTCAGAAGGATTAGGAGTTAAATATGTATGGTTGCGGGGACCTCAAGAGAAAATAGACCCAATTTATGTAGCCTCTTGTGAGAAAACGCTGTCATTCCAAGGACCAACCCGATTAAATTTCATTCGCCTGTGTATAGTGAAAGTTATTGTTCCTTAAATATGGAGGCCAAAATTACAGACAGTACTCCACATGCTGTCTCATCAGAGCCCCATACAAAAGTAATAAAACATCCTTACTCTTGTACTCCAATGCCTTGTAATAAATCCCAACATAACTTTTGCTTTCTCAATTGCTTGCTGTATACTTGCATGTTAATTCTTTTATGTTCCTTGTGTGGGCACCCCCAAATCTATCTGAACATTAACATCGATAAGTTTCAGTTTTTAAAGAACATTATGCTTTTTCATTCTTACAACCAAAGTGAGTAACGTCTCATTTCCCCACATTAGCCTCTTTGTGTATACCTCACAACTCACATTCCCACTGAGCTTTGTATCATGAGCTTTGAGCTTTGTGGGTGGCACAGTGGCACTGTGGTTAGCACTGCAACTCACAGCACTAGGGACCCAGGTTTGATTCCCAGCCTGGGTCACTGTCTGTGTGGAGTTTGCATGTTCTCCCTATGTCTACATGGGTTTCCTTCGGGTGCTCCAGTTTCCTCCGATAATCTGAAAGACATGCTGGTTAGATGCATTGACTTGAACAGGTGCTGGAGTGTGGTGACTAGATGAATTTCACTGTAACTTCATTGCAGTGTTAATTTAAGCCTTACTTGTGACTAATAAATAAACTTTATGCATCAATAAACTTAGATACATTATTCTCAGTATATTTGTCCAAGTAATTGTGACCTTTGGCCAGACCCTGTTGGGGGGGTGGGGAGGTGAGATGTGGTTAGGGATCAATAACATTTTGTATATTGTAGACAATCTTTAAGATTTAAAATGCATACTAAGTGACTAAAACCATAAGAAAAACAAAAATAAACCTTGCTATACAAATTCAGAAAGATAAAGCAATTTACAGTGTCTATCTTATGCTGTAACTTTCAGGATAAGTTAAAAGGTGAACTGTGGTTGAGCATACCATACTACACAATAAAAGACAATGTGACCAAACACAATTCTTGAGCTGCATGATGGCACAGTTATTAGCATTGCTGCCTTACAATCTAGCATTGGGTGACTGTATGTTCCCTCCATGTCTGTGTGGGTTTCCTTTCGGTGTTCCAGTTTCCTCCCACAGTCCAAAAGGTTGATTGGCCATGCTAAATTAGGGTCAGGTGGATTAGCAGAGTAAATATGTAGGGTTGCAGGGTTCAGCCTGGGTGGGATTGTTGTCAGTGCAGGCTCGATGGGCCAAATGGCATCCTTCTACACTGTAGGGGTCCTATGATTCTAAGATTCCATGGATTTCTCAACAACCCACCCAGGCATTTGTCACATTGTGAGCCAACAAATTTCACTGAAACTTCATCCTTCTCACAAGGGTTTCCAATGTTCACAGTGGAAGACCTTGCCTTGGAATTCTCTCCAAAAGTCACTCCCACTCAAATAGTTTCAAAAATGACCCATCCCACAGGGTTTCAATCTTGTCTTCCAAAATTCCTTTCCACTGGATATCTGAGTGCACTGAAACTCATCTTATTTCTGTACCTTTGACTGTGTCAGGCGGAACACCACTATTTCAAAGGGGTTTCCTTGCCCCCATGGCCTGCAGCTCAGAGTCACAAACCTCTGGCTGCCTTCTTGGTTCTTCAGAGCATTTCTTGATCTCACTTCACTTAAAGACTGCTCCTTGCAGCTTTTTCGTTATTATGGAGCCTACTTCTCTGTTAGCAAGGCCTATTTCTAGCTGCTACCTTTGTCCCTTACCTGGCACCCCTATTTGGGACCTATCCCATTTCTGGTTTGGGATCTCTCTGTCCCACTGTCTGGGGCACTCATTCAACAATGAGATTCCATGCCAGATTATCTGCCCTGCTCTTAAGCACCATGCTCCTTTCTTTCTTCTGTGCTGGCATGCAGGGCTGCTCCTTGGCCTGCTGACCACAAAATACTTAGACTGCACATCTACAGTCAGTTCTCAGCCAGAGCACGTGCAAAAGACCTAAAGTTCATCTGAGGTCACAGCTCCCGACCTCTAAACTCAGCAAGGTAAGAGTAAGTTTCATCACAACATCATTAATCTAGGCTGTAAATAGCTGAGAATCTAACACTGATCCTCAAAATACTCCACTAGTCACAGCCTGTCAAATTGAAAATGCCCCTACTGTCTGCTTCATGTCCATTAAACATTCATCAAACCATGATTAACATATTCCACCAACTCCATGAGCCCTTAGAATCATAGAATCATTTCATAGAATCCCTACAAGTGGCCCAATGAGTCTGCACTGACTCTCCAAGACAGCATCCCACCCACACCCTAACCCTGTTACCCTACATATTTGCTCCCCACTAATCCCCACTAAAGGGTAATTTAGCATGGTCAATCAACCTCTTTAAACTGCAGGAGGGAACCCGCACAGACACAGGGAGAATGTACAAACTCCTCACAGACAGTCATCCGAGGCTGGAATTGAACTTGAGTCCCTGGCACCGTGAAACAGCAATGCTAACCATTGTGCCACTGTGCCGCCTTATCTTGTGTATTCGCATATTGAGTAGCGCCATATCAGATGTCTTTTGGAATTCTTCTATTTGGAATTGTTCTAATCCGACTATGTTTTTCTAAGTGCATTGTTAAGACTTCCTTAATAATAGATTCCAGCACTTTCCCCAAGGTAACATACAGTTTGCAATGTTCAATATATATTACAATGTACAATATGCAAGACATCATATATACTCTACAAGGCCCAGTATGCAACGTGAAAAGTGCACCATGCCAAAGCCAACAACCTATCAATGAATCCACAGCAGGCAAAATGTGAGGTGAAGAAAACTTACTCTACAATAAATTCTGACTTCACTGTGTGAAGCCACTGACCGAGTTGGTGTGGAAGGCTTTGGCCTGTACTGTACTGTTAGCAGGCAGGAAGCCCAGGAAGTCTTGCATTCAGTTCAGGGAATCACAATGGGTTGAATTTGTGCTGAGACCATACTGTCTGTAGACTTAATGAATCATCTTTCACCAATCGCAATGGCTTGGAAAGGATTTAGTCTCGTAACTTATGCAAATTTCCATGCCCTGCATATTCATCCCAGGCTGCTATCAAAGAAAATTTATCTTTTGCTGGACATACACACAGTGGAGAAGAGGGGGGGTGTGGTTATATATTTTATTCTTCAGGACCTACTTAATAACAATGTCAGATTTAGAGACAGAACTGAGAACCACTATTATTCAATAAATTTAGATTCAATAGTTTGAGGAGGAACTTCTTCACTCAAAGGGTGGTGAATCTCTGGAATTCTCTGCCCGTCGAAGTGGTGGAGGCTACCTCGCTAAATATTTTTAAGACGCGGGTTGATGGGTTTTTGATAAGAGAGGGGATTAAGGGTTATAGGGAGAGGGCGGGAATGTGGACCTGAGCCATGACAGATCAGCCATGATCTTATTGAATGGCGGGGCAGGCTCGAAGGGCTAGATGGCCTACTCCTGCTCCTATTTCTTATGTTCTTATGTTATGTTCTTATGTTTATGAAAGTTATTGAAGGTAGATAATTTCAGGAGTCTTGCTGAATCATGATGTTGTGCATTATGGAATGTATAAGAAATAAAATGCCACAGACAAGTTGAAGTCACATCAAGTTCTTTGGAAGGATGCAGTTTATTCAAACCCTGCCTTACACAGTGAAATGGGTCTCAGATTAATGGTTGCCTAAGACTGAATCCTACATAACATGCTCTGGGCAAGGGAAGAGTGGAAATTTCCTGGCTCTGTATGCCATGGGAATCATAGTGGGCAGGACAGAAAATTTGGTGGACCATGCAAACGTCAGTTGACCTCAGGTGGGAATTTCCAGTCTTGGGTAAGTGTGGCTGGAAAATCCTACCCAAAATCTCTCTTTAGTCAAAGCATATACCTGAAACCTGCATTGTGTAGGGCACTGATAAAACCAGTTTAAATAATGAATATGATAGTTTGAGGCATTTCCTCTCAGGTTTCTGGTGAAATAAATACTTTAATCCAAAAAAGAATAATTTTGATTCGATTTGTTATCGTCACGTGTATTAGCACACAGTAAAAAGTATTGCTTCTTGTGTGCTAGACAAAACATACTGTTCATAGAGAAGGAAATGAGACAGTGCAGAATGTAGTGTTGCAGTCATAGCTAGGATGTAGAGAAAGGTCAACTTATTGCCTGGTAGGTCCATTCAAAAGTCTGACGCCAGCAGGGAAGAAGCTATTCCCTATGACTTCAGACTTTTGTATCCTTTTCCTGAAGGAAGAAGGGGGAAGAGAGAATGTCCGGGGTGCATGGGGTCCTTAATTATGCTGGCTGCTTTGCCGAGGCAGCGGGAAGTGTAGATATTGTCAATGGGTGGGAGGCTGGTTTGCATGATGGATTGTGCTACATTCACGACCTTTCGCAGTTTCTTGCAGGCTTGGGCGGAGCAGGAGCCGAAGAATGCTTTCCATGGCGTTGGTGAGAGTCGTAGCTGACATGTCAAATTTTGTTGGTATTCTGAGAAAGCAGAGGCATTCACTAATCCGACGGTAAGGACCAACTAATATGTTTGGTATGCGATGACTGGAGCTGTGGAATATGAAGTGCTTATTTAAGGGCCTATCGAAAGCAACAACAGACAATTGTCTGGTCTAGCCTTCCACGAATCATTGATTACTCACTATTTAGATCTCAAGAAACTTTATCCACAAGTGTCAGGAACATTTGCTGTGTGCATACCTTCTTTGTACTGTCTCTCCTTTTACTTTCTCTAAATTACTCTCCTCTAACTTAATGAAACCCCTGTTGAGTGGGGAGAGGCGGGGGGTGGGGGGGGGGGGGAGGGTTTGGAATTAAGTCACTGACAGATCAGTCTTTGAAGCAGCCAAGGAATCTCCTATCAGCCGAGGGTAAATGAAAATGAACTCAGCACAAAGACAAATGAGTAATCAAATTGAAATGTGTGGAAGTTTAAGTATTAGAAGTGTTGAACAGTGTCTGAGGCTAAGAGACAAAACAGCAATTGATTCACTCCCAGTATTTTATGAAAAGAAAAATAATAATGCTGTATAATTCATGCTCGTATTAAAAGATTCGGCTCAGCTGGTTGTTGCCCGTTGGGATTTCTTTGTCTAGAGAAAGGTAGAAGGATTGGTCAAAGTTTTCCAGTCATTCATACCTGCAGCCGCTGCAAGCAAGGACAGAGAATTTGGCGCTCAGCCAAATCTCTGTTCATTGCAGCAGCCCAGAGAATCCCACCAGTGGGAACAGCTGGAGAATTCCACCCGTTGTATTTGTACAGAAGCAGAATACTGCTGATGCTAGAGATCTGAAACAAAGTGAAAACGCTGGAAAACCTCAGCAGGTCTGGCAGCCTCAGTAGAGAGGAAATCGAGTTAGCGTTTTCAGTCCGTATGACTCTTCTTCAGAGCTGTTCCAAAGAGTCCCAAAGAAATGGTATATTGAACTCAGAATGTTAACTTTGCTTCTCTTTCCGCAGATTTTGCCAGATCTGCTGTGGTTTGCCCGCACTTTCTTATTCATTGCATTTATATAGCACCTTTCACAACCTCAGGACCTTCAGAAGTGCTCCACAGCCTAGCCGATTATGTGTTTTTCAAAGTACAGCCAGATTCTAAAAATAGCAATGTTGTACTGACCAGATAATCTGTTTTAGTGATGTTGGTCAGTTCGGTATCAGCTAGAAGCATTCCCCTGATAATCTTCCGGTAGAGCTATGGATTTTAATTGTCAACTTGAGAGGAAAGATGGAACCTTGTCTACATCTTAACCGGATGGTGTCACCTCTGGCAGCACCGCACTCCCCCAGTACTGAACTGTAGCATCTTCCTGGATTTTGTGTTCGAATCCCTCAGCCAACACTGCTAAAAGGAAACAGGTTATCTGCTCGTTTATCTCTTTGATGTTTTGTGTGGTGCCGCTGTGCACAAACTGAGTGCTCTCTCTTCCTACAGCAGCGACCATATTTCAAACCTGCACACTCCCACAATTTTATCAGCAACTTGTAAATCATGGTGAATAATGGTCATTCTGCTGTTTTGCCAAATTAAAAGAAAATCCAGCCCCATCTGTACAACAGGAAATTGAATGGCTATAGTATTTATATAAAACACCCAGCTCTATTTCCAACAATTCATCCATCTTGACTGATTTTTTAAAAAAATTACGAATGCATTCACTCAGGGCATCTGGATCACTTATTTTAAATTATGTTCACCTTTGTGTAGCAAACTGTTCTATCAACTCCAATCAAAATCAAAGTTTAAAACATCCTGGTCATGAGGTTTCTGAACATCAGGTATTGTATCTGAAAGTTGGAGCAAGTTGTAGGCAATACTACATTTTACGAATTATTAAATATCTTAACAGGGTACGGCTGAATTGTCCGAATTGTTAGGAAAACAGGATTAAGGAAAACTTTTTTGTATTTGGCTGCCAACATTATTTTTCATAGAATCATAGAAATCATAGAAAAACTACGGCACAAATAGACCCTTCGGCCCACAAGTTGCGCCAAATATATCTCTACCTACTAGGCTTTCCTATAACCCTCAACCCTTAAGTCCCATGTGCTCATCCAGAAGTCTCTTAAAAGACCCTATCAAATCCGCCTCCACCACCACCAACGGCAGCTGATTCCACTCACTCACCACCTTCTGAGTGAAAAACTTACCCCTGGCATCTCCTCTGTACCTACTCCCCAGCACCCTAAACCTGTGTCCTCTTGTGGCATGATGTGGAGATGCTGGTGTTGGACTGGGGTAAACACAGTAAGAATTCCAGAGATTCACCACCCTTTGTGTGAAGAAGTTCCTCCTCAACTCCGTTCTAAACCGCCCCCCCTTTATCTTGAGGCTGTGCCCCTAGTCCTACTATCCTTCCTGAGCGGGAAGAGTCTCTCCACCTCTATCCTATCCATCCCATTCATCATCTTATACGCCTCAACGAGATCTCCCCTCATTCTTCTAAACTCTAACGAGTACAAGCCTAATTTATTCAGCCTTTCCTCATAGCTCAACCCCCTCAACTCCGGCATCAGCCTAGTAAACCTTCTCTGCACTCCCTCCAAGGCCAAAATATCCTTGCGTAAGTGTGGCGACCAAAACTGCACACAGTACTCCAGCTGCGGCCTCACCAATGCCCTATACAGCTGCAGCAAGACCTCCCTATTTTTATATTCAATCCCCCTCGCTATGAAGGCCAGCATCCCATTCGCCTTCCTGACCACCTGCTGCACCTGCAGGCTGGGTTTTTGCGACTCATGCACAAGGACCCCGAGGTCCCTCTGCACTGTCGCCTGCTGCAGTTTTTCTCCACGTAAGTAATAATCCTTCCTACCATTATTCCTACCAAAGTGGACCACCTCGCACTTGCCAACATTAAATTCCATTTGCCATTTCCTGGCCCATTCGCCCAGCCTATCTAGATCCTTCTGTAGACTCTCACCACCCTCCGCACAATTTGCCTTTCCACCAATTTTGGTGTCATCAGCAAAGTTCGACACCCAACACTCGGTTCCCTCCTCCAGATCATCTATATAAATGGTAAATAGCTGAGGCCCCAGCACCGAACCCTGGGGCACTCCACTAGTCACCATCTGCCAATCCGAATAGCACCCATTGACCCCCACTCTCTGCCTCCTATTTGACAACCAGTCCTCTATCCACGCTAACACCCTACCCCCAACTCCATGTCCCCTTACCTTCTGCAATAACCTCTTGTGAGGTACCTTGTCAAACGCCTTCTGAAAATCCAGAAAGACCACATCCACCGGCTCTCCTCTATCCACCGCCCTAGACACATCCTCATAGAACTCCAGTAAGTTTGTCAGACACGACTTCCCTTTAAGGAAACCGTGCTGCGTCTGCTCTATCAAGCAGTTCCCCTCAAGATGCCTCGCTATTTCCTCCTTGACGACGGATTCTAACATTTTACCTACAACAGACGTTAAACTAACAGGCCTATAATTCCCTGCCTTTTGCCTGGCACCCTTCTTAAACAACGGCGTAACATTAGCCGTTTTCCAATCTTCCGGCACTTCCCCGGAATCCAGCGACGTCTGGAAAATAACCACCAAGGCTTCTACTATCACCTCCGCCATTTCTTTCAGGACCCTCGGATGCATTCCATCCGGTCCTGGGGACTTGTCCACAATCAGCCCCTCCAGTCTGTCGAGCACCGCCTCTCTAGTAACAGTAATGTCATCGAGACCCTCCAGTCCTACCACCTTTCCATCGCTAACACCTGGCAAATTATTCACGTCCTCCTCCGTGAAGACCGAAACAAAAAAGTTATTCAAGATAGGACGGGATGTTTTGTTAGCAGCTGTACACTTGTTGGCCTGCAAGCAAAATTCAGTGGGTAGCATCTTCGTCGATGGAGACAGGAGGTTGTGGGTTCAAGTCCCATGTCAGGGACTTGAGCAAGGAATCAAGGATGTCATGCCAGTGAAGAACTGAGTGGCTGCTGCTCTATTGGAGGTGCTTTGTTGTTTTTGGATGAAATATTAAACCTGCTCTCTTAGGTAAAGGACTCCATGGCACTATGTGAGGAATGGCAGAAGTTTTAAGTTTATTTATTAATGTCACAAGTATGCTTACATTAACACTGTAATGAAGTTACTGTGAAAATCCCCCAGTCGCCACGTTCCAATGCCTGTTCGGGTACACTAAGGGAGAATTTAGAATGACCAATGCACCTAACTAGCATGTCTTCCAAACTTGTGGGAGGAAACTGGAGCATCCCGAGGAAACCCGGGAAGAACGTGTAGAGTCCACAGACAGTCACCCTAGCTGGGAATTGAACCTAGGCCCCTAGTGCTGTGAGGCAGCAGTGCTAACCAGTGTGTCATTGCACCGCCTCATGGGTTCCAAGCCTGTGAATTTTGTGGGACCTGTTCCCCCTCTGTCTCTTTAAGTTTGCCAGAAAGCTTAACAAATTTATGGCAAGGAAATGAGATAAGCTGCAAGGCAATTTCCCACGCAAGCCTTCTTGTACTTGGCTGTACAGTTATGGTGGGTAGCTTAGTCATAATGTTACTCGGCTCATTATGCAAAGGTTTGAGTTTAAACCACTCTGGAAGTTTGAGAATAAATGCCAGTCTTGGTAATAATGCCCACATCCTGGGCCCACATTTTAAAATGGAGAACTAGATTGTTTAATTATTCTCTCAGATTCTGAATTGCATTCATGGATTTTCAACTATTAATACTTAATTCTATTAATTCTATTAATACTTCAGCCCAGCAATAAAGCCACAGGCCCCTTTATATTGTCTCTGAAGAAAGTTTTGTGCTAGCTACCAACATTCTTCAAATTCATAAAATGCTACCTGTATAGCACTTCAAAACCAAACTACGATCTGTGTACTCATTCTAACATAACATGGTAATTTTCAAAGTTTGGGCATGCAACTAAAAAACGAGAAGAAAGCAAAGAAAACTCTGAGCAAAAATCAGGAACAAAATGAGAATTTAATTTCTTTTTATTCTTTCACATGATGTGGGTGTTGCTGACAAGGCCAGCAATTGTTACCCATCCGTCATTGCCCTTGACAAGGTGGTGGTGAGCCGCCTCCTTCAATCGCTGCAGTTCAAATCCTTTGAATTTACTTTCAGAATGAAGCTGGGGGGAAAAAGCAAAGCACTCACTTTAACTTTTGTTTAGCTTTTAACTGAAATATTTCAGTTAAAATGTTGGGTGGCATGGTGGCACAGTAGTTAGAACGGCTGTCTCACAGTGCCAGGTACCCGGGTTTGATTCCGGCCTTGGTCATTGTCTGTGTGGAGTTTGCACTTTCCCCCTGTGTCTGTGTGGGCTTTCTCCGGGTGCTCTGGTTTCCTCCCACAGTCTAAACATGTGCAGGTTAGGTTGATTAGCCATGCTGAAATTGACCCTAGTGTCGGGGGATTAGCAGGGTGAATGTGTGGAGTTACTGGAATAGGGCCTGGGTGGAGAATCAAATGGGCCGAATGTACTGTACTGTAGGAATTCTATGATTCTACGATAGGGGCTACTCAATGAGATTGAAGGAAAGCTTTATTGTAGTATGAATGGAAAATGCAAAGAGAAAGTAACCATTCCAGGAAAGAGCTATAAATAGTTACATTCCGAGTGCATGATGACACACCAGGATGACATTCTCGGGTAATTGATAAAGAGCTAGCTGTAAGAGACATTAAGCCAATATCAAGGAGGGATTCCAAGATCAGAATTGGCATTATTGATTCTATATTACGGAATATTGTGTTTATACTGGGAAAATTAGAATTCCCCCAAAAAAATCTCCATTTCATCAGTCTTGAATAAAAAGGATTGAAGTGGGGTTTGAAGAATTTGATTTCCAGAGATATATTAATGAAATGCGATATCTCTTCATAATGAAGAAGGAAATACTTTCTTCCCTTGGCTCAGACAATGTCATTAAGCCTGGCGCAGAGCTGGAGATGTCTTTAATTAGTGCCTCTATTCCGTTAAGGGGAGAATCAAATCATTTGCAAAGACATAGAAGAGCATATTCTCATTCACAAGTTTGTTTTCTGATCATTTATTGAAATTGAACAATGCATTTTGGTGGTGAAAGAGTTTTCCACACTATCTAGGAAGACATACATATGAACATTTCAACAAGTAGCACTCAGCCCTTTCAGCCTGTTCCATCATTCAATAAAACCATGGCTGACCTGATTGCAATGTCAGTTCCACATTCCTGCCAATCTTTCACCTCATTGCTTATCAAGAATCTATTTAGCTCAGCCTTAAAAATATTCAAATGCACTGCTGTTCAATATGTATAAATATTCAAAGACTCTGCTTCCTCAGACTTTTGAGGAAGAGAGTTCCAGAAACTCTGAGTGAAAACATTTCTCCTCACCTCTGTATAACATCTGGGTGGCAGGGTGATACAATGATGAATACTGTTGTCTCACAACACCAGGGACCCACATTCAATTCCAGCCTTGGTTGACTGTGGAGTTTGCACATTCTCCCGCTGTCTGCATGGGTTTCCTCCAGGTGCTCCAGTTTCCTCCCACACTGTGCCATTGTGCCTTCTCTCTGCAGAGAGAGACTGAGAGAGACAGAAGGAGAGACCTGTTTCTCCTAGCAATCCCATACAGCAGTCTCCAGAGAGAGAAAAAGAGTTATTTTGCTTCTTTCAGAACCTGGCTTTTCCCTCTAAGCTTAGCGCCTCCCCTTAAGCACAAGACTAATAGGGGAAATAGGCATGTTGTAGTGGGGGACTTTAAGTTCCCATATATAGACTAGAAATCCCTTAGGGCTGATGGCCCGGATAGGGAGGAATTTGTAAAATGTGTCCAGAAAGGTTCTTTGAAACAATATGTTGATAGTCAAACTAGGGAGGGGGTTATACTGGACCTAGTACTGGGGAATAAGCCCGGTCAGGTCATCAAAGTTTCAGTGGGGGAACATGTGGCGAACAGTGACCACAATTCTGTAAACTTTCAGATAGTCATGGAAAAGCATGAGTGTTGTTTATCGGCAAGGTGCTGAAGTGGGGGAAGGCTAACTTACGGCCGGATTAGGCTGTTGATTGGGAGAGACTATTTGAGGGTAAATCCACACCTGGCATGTGGGAGTCTTTTAAGGAGCAGTTGATAGGAATGCAAGACAGGCATATGCCTGTAAAAAGGAAGGACAGGAAAGGTAAGCTTTGAGAGCCGTGGATAACCAGAGAAATTGTGGGTCTGATCAAAAAGAAGAAAGAGGCATACATAAGGTCCAAACAGCTAAAAACAGATGAAGCACTGAAAGAATACAGAGAGAGTGAAAAGAACTCAAACAAGGAGTTTGAAGGGCAAATAGGGTCACGAAATGTCCTTGGCAGACAGGATTAAGGAGAATCCTAAGGCATTTTATACATACGTCAGGAACAAGAGCGTTGTAGAGAAAGGGTTGGACCTCTCAAGAACAAAGGAGGGGAATTTTGCTTAGAACCCAAGGAAGGAGGTGAGAACCTAAATGAATACTTTGCATCAGTATTCACAAAGGAGAGAGACGTGTTGATTGGTAGTGTCTCAGAGGGATATGTAGACCTGTTAGAACAAATTGCAATTACAAGGGAGGAAGTGTTAGGTGTTTTAGCAAGCATTAAGGTAGACAAATCCCCAGGACCAGATGGCATCAGTCCTAGATTACTAAGAGAGAGAGACAAGAGATGAAATTGCTGGGCCTCTAACAGAGATCTTTGTTTCTTCATTGGGCACAGGTGATGTTCCAGAGGATTGGAGGGCAGTAAATGTGGTCCTGTTGTTTAAGAAGGGTAGAAGGATAACCCAGGTAATTATAGGCCAGTGAGCTTGACATCCATGGTAGGGAAATTGTTGGAAAAGATTCTTAGAGATAGGAATATACATATTTAAAACTGAATAGTCTCATTAGCAATAGACAACATGGTTTTGTACAAGGGAGGTCATGCCTCACAAATTTGGTTGAGTTTTTTGAGGAGGCGACAAAAGTGATTGATGAAGGAAGGGCCATGGATGTCATCTACATGGATTTTAGTAAAGCATTTGACAAGGTCCCTCATGGTAGGCTGGTGCAAAAGGTTAAATCTCACAGGATCAAAGGTGAACTAGCTGGATGGGTGGAGAACTGGCTTGGCCATAGAAGACAGAGGATAGCAGCGGAGGGGTTTTTTTCTGATTGGAGGTTTGTGACTAGTGGTGTTTCGCAGGGCTCTGTACTGGGACCTCTGCTGTTTGTGATATATATAAATGATTTGGAAGAAGATGTAGTTCGTCTGATTAGTAAGTTTGTGGACGACACAAAGATTGCAGGAATTGCGGATTATGATGAACATTGTCAGACAATACAGCAGGATGTATATAGACTGGAAAATTGGGCAGAGAAATGGCAAATGGAATTTAATCCAGATAAATGCAAAGTGATGCATTTTGGTAGATCTAATGCAGGGGGGAGCTATACAATAAATGGCAGAACCATCAGGAATATAGACACACAGAGAGATCTGGGTGTGCAAATCCACAGACCCTTAAACGTGGCAGCACAGGTGGAAAAGGTGGTGAAGAAGGCATATGGCATGCTTGCCTTTATTGGGCGGGGCACAGAGTATAAAGGTTGGCATATGAGATTGCAGTTATGTAGAACATTGATTAGGTCACATTTGGAATACGCGTCCAGTTCTGGTATCACACTACCAGAAGGACGTGGAGGCTTTGGAGAGAGTGCAGAAAAGGTTTACCAGGATGTTGCCGGGTATGGAGGGTATTAGCTATGAGGTGAGATTGAGTAAAGTAGGGGTCGTTCTCCCCGCAAAGACAGAAGTTGAGGGGCAACCTAATAGAAATTCATAAAATTATGAAAGGCATAGATAGGATGAACAGTTGGAAGCTTTTTCCCAGGTCAGAAATGACAAACACAAAGGGTCACAATTTCAAGGTAAGGGGGGGGAGGGGGGCAAGGTTCAACACAGATATGCAGGGGACGTATTTTACACAGAAGGTGGTGGGGGCCTGGAATGCACTACCAAGCAAGATGGTTGAGGCAGACATGTTAGGATCATTTAAGACTTATCTAGATAGCCACGTGGGAATAGAGGGATACAAACGGGTCGTCTAGTTAGGAACATATTATTGGTGCAGGCTTGGAGGGCTGAAGAGCCTGTTCCTGTGCTGTATTGTTTGTTCTTTGACTATCTATCAACCTAATCAAGACCCTTGTTTGAAATGGCAGGGGGAAAACCAAGTAAACAAAAAATGCATTAACTCAGATTAAAACAAACACATCCCTTGCTGAAGTCAATCATTAACCCACATTCCAGGCATGTGACCTGCCTGATGCAGACAAATTGGCACAGTGTGAAACAGCTGAATTTTAAATATACCCCTCACAAGAAACATGATATGAGGACATATCTTAAAGGCACAGTATCATTCACACTCCTTAGCTCCCACCAATCACTGACCTTCTACTTTGCTCCATCCTCTCTTACACAGTAAATGATCTATCACATGCCCCCCTTTCTTTAGCTCTGAAGAAGAGTTATATGGACTCAAAACATTAACCCTACTTCTTGCTCCACAGATGCTGCCAGAACTGCAGAGTTTTTACATTGTCTATTTTGATATTGTTTGATAGATTTTCCTTTCCTCAGAAACTGGATCACTCCCTTTTTGTAATCTGCTGTCATCTCCAATCTGCTCAAAACCTCAACCCTTTTGACTTCTGCATCCTTGGAAATTGCCACCCTATCTCCAACCTTCGTTTCTTCACCGAAGTCCCACAATGTGTTGTCAGCCTTCAAATCTATGCCCACCTTTCCAGGAACTTCATGTTTGAATCCCTACAATTAGTTTTAGTCCCTGCCACAGTACGATTATGGCTCTTACCAAAGTCACCCAATGAGACTGTGACAACGACAACCTATTCCTCCTCATCCTTCTCATCCTGTTTGTAGCCTTTGACATGGTAAATCACACCATGCTCCACCAATACCTCTCCACTGTCATTTAACTGGGAGAACCTACTTTCAGCTGACTTGATTGTTATCTGTGTAGTTGTAGCTAGTGAGCCACCTACGATGACTTCTGTTATAATACGGCACAGTGTCACAGTGGTTAGCACTGCTACCTCACAGCACTAGGAACTTAGGTTTGATTCCCGGCTTGGGTCACTGCAGAGTCTGCATGTCCTCCGGTGTTCCGGTTTCCTCCCACAGTCTGAAAGACATGCTACTCGGGTGCATTGGCTATGCTAGATTCTCCCTCAGTGTACCCAAACAGTTGCCAGAGTGTGGCGACTAGGGGATTTTCACAGTAACTTCATTTCACTGTTAATGTAAGCCTACTTGTGACTAATAAATAAACTTTTAAAAAGTTACCACTGGACTCTAAGCTCTGGAGTTCCCTTCTTAAACCTTGCTTCTTCTCTTTATGATAATCCTCAAATCTACCTCTTTGATGAAGCTTTTGGTCATCTGACCTCATGGGGGGAATTTTCCAGCCTCCCAGCCCTGTGTTTCCCACTGGAAGGATGTGGTCCTTTGATAGCTAGTGACTAACCAGATTCTCTGGTCCCGCCACTGTCAATGGGAATTTCCCACTGGGGGAACCCATGGACAGGGGGTGCGCTGCCGGCGCAACTGGAGAATCCTGCTGGCGTGAATGCTGGAAAATTCCGGACAATATCTCCAGATGTGTCCCAGTGTTATTGTGCAGTACTTTGGGACATTTTATTACATTAAATAGAAGTTGCTATTGGAATGCTCCAACTTTCCCCTGATGGTAGATCCGCTTCTGAAAATGACTGTGAAGGGACTGAGAATTTTACATTTTTAAAAATGCCGTAATGGAATAAAGAATACATAAATTCATAGCCATCATGAGAATGTATAGTGCAATTCTAAGAAAGTTCCTAGTCTATCCTGACCTATGCATCTGTAATAAGATTACAGTCATATTTTATCTTCTAAATCCTATATAAGCTACATCAGCATGTTAGCAATAAAAGAATTGTATAACATTTTAGCAGTAGGTCCCATTTATCATGGCATCAGCTGTTTTATTGAGAAGCAATGATTCTATCTAGTCACCTTGCATTTTTCAAAGGTTTATTTTCCATTGCCAGGGGCTCTCTCACAGGTCAGCAAAGGCAACAACTTCTTCATCTCACTCACACTGTGTTAGGCTCTCCTGCCAGAAGGTGAATATTGCAGCACACAATCATATTCCATGTATCTCATGGTCAGACTCTCATGCACTGAAGGGAATGCAGTAACACGGAGCTGAGGCTTGGATGTTTTATTGAAGTGATCAGTCAAACTGACATATTCAATTTTGTTACTGTTAAACAATCCTAACTTTGCTATTCAATTATGCTTCCCTTTTTGAAAAAAAAGTGATTGGAGTTCCATCTTTCCTCTGTCAGTCAGTCTCATAGTCCAATTACTGTCAAATCTCTGCTAACAGGGAAAAAGTCAATGTAAGAGAAAAGAAGGATAACTTTCACATTTAACAAGAACCTAAGGGGTTATGGCGATATGATGTGGAGATGCTGGTGTTGGACTGGGGTGGGCATGGTAAGAAGTCATGGTTAAAGTCCAACAGGTTTAGTTTGAATTGCAAGCTTTGGAGTGCTGCTCCTTTAGTGGGTATAAAAGGCATTGAAGTGTTTGATTAGCCATCATCTTATCAAATGGTAGAGTAGGTTTAATGGGCTGAGTGGCCTTCTCCTGTTCCTATGTTCCTATTTCTAAAGAATGGAGGGTTAAAACTTAAAGTATCATTTAAATGGCACTTGTAAGAATATAAAAATGTTTCACATTGGTTTTAGTGCTCACCAGATATTTTAAGTAGTTCATAGTATAGTTTCAAGCTTGTATTAGAGATAAAAGATTAATCTCCGTTTAAGTAACACTCTGCTTTTAATTCTTCCTGCCAACATTCACTTTTTCACACACGATACTCCATCTGCCTGATTTTTCCTCACTCCCTCAGTGACAGTGACAATGTCCAGTGTCAGCCTTGACTCAGTTGTCGTCCTCTTCCCTACGTGGCACTAGACTTTGCATGTCTCAATCAGTGGACTAATTATTTGCTGGACTAGTCCCACTCCAGGAACTTAAGCACAGAATCCAATCCAGGCAAAGGCTCCAATACAGGGTTGAGAGAGGGGCTGCACTGTCAGAAGTGTTGCCTTTCAGATGAGAATTCAAATGTAAAAATGCCATAGTACTATTTTGAAGAAGGGCAGGGTGTCTGGCCAATATTTATCCCTCAATTAAACATCACAAGATTTCTATGGCAGGAAAGCATTTTCAGAAGTCTGGGATGATGAAAAGTGTTGGATAAATGCACCAAATTATTTCTTGATCATAGAATCACAGAATTGTTACAGCACAGAAGGAGGCCATTATCTCCTAGAATCATAGAATCCTACAGGGCAGAAAAAGGCCATTCAGCCCATCGAGTCTGCACCAACCACAATCTCACCCATGTACTATCCCCATAACCCTACATATTTACCCACTAATCCCTCTAACCTATGCATCCCGGGACACTAAGGGGCAATTTAGAATGGCCAATCAACCTAGCCCGCACATCGTTGGACTGTAGGAGAAAACCGGGGCACCTGGAAGAAACCCAAGCAGACACAGGGAGAATGTGCAAACTCCACATGGACAGTAAACCCAGGCCCCTGGAGCTGTGAAGCAGCAGTGCTAACTACTGTGCTACCGTGCCACCTCTGAATGAACAATGCACCTAGTGCCATTCCTCCCACCTTCTCCCCATGCCCCTGAATATTTTTTGTTTTCAGATAATAATCCAATTCCCTCTTGAATGCCTCTATTGAACCTGCCTCCACCACACTGTCGTGCCACGCAGTCCAGATCCCAATCATCCACTCTGTGAAGAGGTTTTCCCCTCAGGTCTGCATTGCTTCTTCTGTCAGTGACCTGTTGGGGGTGGCAGAGTGGCACAGTGGTTAGCACTGCTGCCTCACAGCACCAGAGACCAGTGTTTGGTTCCCAGCTTGGGTCACCATCTGGAGTTTGCACATTCTCCCCGTGTCTGCGTGGATTTCCTCCAGGTGCTCTGGTTCCCTCCCACAGTCCAAAGATGTGAGGGTTAGATAGATTGGCCATTCTCAACTGCCCCTTAGTGTCAGGGAGAATAGCTAGGGTAAATGCATAGTGTTAAGGGGAAAGGGCCTGGGTGAGATTATGGTTGGTGCAGACTCAATGGGCCAAATGGCCTCCTTCTGCACTGCAGGATTCTATGATTCTATCGATCTGTGTCCTCTGGTTCTTAATCTTTTCACCAATGGGAATAGTTTCTTGCTATATAGTCTGTCCATGCCCCTCATGATTTTGAACAGCTCCAACAAATCTCCACTCAAACAAACGTATGAATTAGAAACAGGAGTAGGCAATTCAGTCCCTTGAGCCTGTTCTGCCATTCATTCAGATTATGTTTGTTTCAATTTCCACATCTTGTGTACTTCCAATAAGCTTTGAGTCCCTTGCCTAACAAGAATCCATCTATCTCTCTCTTAAAAATATTCAATGACCTCTGATCCCACCTCCTGAGGCACGGAGTGCCAAAATCACACAACCTCCTGAGAGAAATAAATTCTCAAAATCTCTGTCCTAAAAGGGCAACTCCTATTTTTAAAACATTGTTTCTTTCTTCTGGACTCACCCCACAAGGGGAAGCCTCTTTTCCACATTAACCTTGTCAAGACCATTCATGATCTTATATATTTCAATCAAGTCCTCCCTCATTCTTCGAACTTCCAGTGAAAGTAAGAACAATCTGTCCAACCTTTCCTCATAAGACAATATACTCATTCCAGCGATCAATCTAGTGAACTTTCTCTGAACCATCTCTGATGCATGTACAACCTGCTTTAAATAAGGAGACCAAAACAGCCCACAATATTCAAGATGTGGTCTCATCAATGCCTTTTGTAACTGAAGCATAACATCCTTACTTTTATGATCAATTCCTCTCATAATAACAGATGGCATTCCATTAACCTTCTTAATTATTTGCTGTAGCTGCATATTAACATTTCGTAATTTATGCACTAGAATACCTAGATCCCTCTGCACCTTGAAACTCTGCAATTGTTCACCATTAAGTAATAGTCTGTTTTTTTACTTTTCCTACCAAAGTGAACAACTACACATTTTCACACATTATACTCCATCTGTCATATTTTTGCTCAGTCCCTCAACCTATCTGCATCCACCTGTAAACTACTTATTTCTTCTTCACAAAATACTTTCCTACCTATTTTTGTGTGATCTGCAAATTTAGTTAACATGCTTTCATTGCCCTCATCTATACCTTCCATTGACCCATGCAAGTTGTTCATCAGCTCCACTGTGCCCAACAATTTCCACAAGGAAAGTCCTGTGATGTTGCTCTTCCTAAATGTCCATGAGGAAAACTAACAATAATAAAGGATAGTATCTTTGAAAATGATCTATCTGAATGTTAGGGCAGGCTCCAGGAGTTGACTCTTTTTCCTATGTCCCAGTGAATATGAGAAATAGGGAGATAAGTGAAGTTGTATGGCTGATGGAAATTATGGATAAGCAGCAGAGCTTGTCTTACTTTGGACACCTTTGCCATTGGAGCCTCTTCCTGCACCGTGTAGGTATTCTTGGGATGGTAGAGGCTGTACTGACTGTCACATTGTTGCAAGTACTCTACTATGGGCCATTTGTCCTTGGTCCATTAGATGGCCCCCGTGACCCTGACTTCTGTTAAATTCACACCAAAAAACTTGGGGGGATCTTCCAGCTGTTGACACTCTTGAGGTACATCAGAAACTTCTTCTGTAAACTTACTAGGAAGTAACATTGTCCAGTGACTGGATACAGCCCTCCCAGCAGCGACCAATGGTTAGCACTGCTGCTTCATAGCTCCAGAGACCTGGGTTCAATTCCCAGCTTGGGTCATTGTCTGTGTGGAGTTTGCACATTCTCCTCGTGTCTGCGTGGGTTTCCTCCGGGTGCTCCGGTTTCCTCCCACAGTCCAAAGATGTGTGGGTTAGGTTGAATGGCCATGCTAAAAAAATGCCCCTTAGTGTCTTGAGATGCGCAGGTTAGAGGGATTAGTTGATAAATATGTAGGGATATGGGGGTAGAGCCTGGGTGGGATTGTGGTCAGTGCAGACTTGTTGGGCTGAATCGCCTCTTTCTGTACTACAGGGTTCCTATGATTTCTATGATCTCTATGAAGAGTGATAAATCAGTGAAGGGAAAAGTCTAGACCACAATATATATCAGATTTGAATAGTGTACTGAAGTTCCTTGATCAGGACAGTGGAGACAGCTTCCAAGTGTATGGTTGAGATGATAATTGAGCTTTAAGATCTAGATCTAAAACATGTGGCAAGAAGTTTCTCACAACCTATAGCGTGCCCAGGAGTCTATGACATCCTGAGAAATTCTTGCAGTGCTATGTCTGTGGAAAGTGCTCATGAAGACTTTGCTGAGTGTCAGCTACCCCATTACATCAGTCAATGCTTTGAACAAAACTTTCACAAGGCTTTCTTCCAAGACATCATTGAGACTATTGAAATGGTGGTAGTGCCTAACAGGAGTATCTCTGAACCTGTGCCAAGCTGTAGGTATGCCGGCGTTGGACTGGCGTAAACACAGTAAAAAGTCTGACAACACCAGGTTTTAGTCCAACCTATTTATTTGATAATATACTCACAAGCTTTCGGGGTTAGCCCCTTCGTCAGGTGAATGGAGAGTTCTGGCCTCAGACAGAGCATATAAAGCACAGACAGTTTAGAGATTACTGATTAGAATGCGAATCTTGGGTTCATGTCGCACTGTCTGTAACCCCCGTGACTTGCCTGGGTTTGCAAAACCTCACTTACTGTACTGTCTGGAGACAATACACATCTCTTTAAACTGCGATCAGTGCTCCTTCCACTCACATTATCAGCCACTTCAGGTCTTGAACAGCAGGTTAGGTGTAAGGATTCGCATTCTAATCAGTAATCTCTAAACTGTCTGTGCTTTATATGCTCTGTCTGAGGCCAGAACTCTCCATTCACCTGACGAAGGGGCTAACCCCGAAAGCTTGTGAGTATATTATCAAATAAATAGGTTGGACTAAAACCTGGTGTTGTCAGACTTTTTACTGTGCCTGTGCCAAGCACCAGTGGGCTGCAAGGTGTGGGTGCAGCTGACCCTGTAAATAGTGGCAGCAGACCCCACATTCTTAAGGCCTGCTCCAATGACAATTAGACCTGATGAAGGAGCGGTGCTCTGAAAGCTCGTGATTCCAAATAAACCTGACAATGACAATCTGAGGGAGCTTCACTTAGACCCAGCACCCCTTACCACTGTAAGTGCCAGGATTCTAGAAGCTAATCCTCTTGCTCAACAGACACTCTAAGAAGAGGGCTGCCTGACTGCCTGAAGGCACATGACACCCAAAGCAGCACCTCAGAGGAGTGGTAGACTAGCAACTAGAGCGAGTAATGTAATTGGAACAAAAGTTAACCCTGCTACTGAGAGTTAATTATATAAAGGGAAAATAGATTTTGTTGACATTTTGGAGCAAATATTAAGTTCATTTTTAAGAAAATTTAGAAATAAAAGGCTGGTATCAGGAGACAAAGGTGATATTTTACAGTTTACATCACCTATATATTTAAACTTGACTTCAAAGCTGCTAAAATATGTTACACACCTGTATAGGCGAGTGAGTCACACCATCTACTTAACAACCATATCTCACGGTTGGGCTTGTGTATTTATGGGTTGGAATTTGCAGACTGCTGTTTGCTTAACCTCGCAAAGGTCATCAGGTGAATCTTTAAGCACTTAAAACACTGTCAAGAGGAAAAGAAATATTAAGGCACTTAAGGAGCTAGCGAGTTCCAACAGGATAACACCTACACAGTGAAGGGTGTTCGCAGTAAAGGGCTGAAGATGAATGTACAGGATTAATGATAATAAACAAGTCTGCGTGCATGGCTCATCTGCACTTTCTCATTGTGCGATGAGTTAATAGCCTTTTTCTGCATGGTGAATAAGCTCAACATTGTCCATCGTATGTAAATGTCTTGGTCAAATGATTGTTCCTTACTATTCCTCAGTTCTCTATTTTCTTCACTTGAACTTGCACGGTGAATTCTATAATTGATAATGGGTCTCTGGTATCGCACACAAGATCTTTAAATGCATTCTCAGGATGTAAACATCGTTGGACAGGCCAGTATTTAATGCTGCTGAGCTTTGGTATGATGGAATGGAATGCTAAGCCACTTCAGAGACTGGTTCAGAGTCAATGAATCGAAATCCACAGACTGGGAAAGGACAGCTTTAAATTTTTTTTGAAGTTTGTTTTTTGTGTCACAAGTAGGCTAACAATACCACTGAAATGAAGTTACTGTGGAAATCCCCTAATCACCGCACTACAGTGCCTGTTCAAGTACACTGAAGGAGAACTTAGCATGGCCAAGGCACTGAACCAGCATGTTTTTCAGACTGTGGGAGGAAACTGGAGGAAATCCATACAAACACAGGGAGAACATGCAGACGCCACACAGGCAGTGGTCAAGCCGGGAATCGAACCCAAGTCTCTGGCGCTGTGAGGCAGCAGCCACTGGTTTTCCTTCCCTGAAAGGGCACTAGTCAACCACTTGGGCTTTGGCAACAATCCAAAAGTTTCATGATCACTTTTACTATCTTTTACTTACAAAATTTTACAATCTGGGTTCAAATCCTCAAATTTTCATGCTGGAAATTGAACTCATGTTCTACAAGCCAAATAGTATAATTAGTGCAATATTGCATTTGGTCATGGTGTAACATGTCCACTTAACAGTGAATCTGGGCTATTTGGCTAAGGGGGCAGCACAAGAATGCCTAATCCTATCCATATTGCATGGAGTTTTACAGCTGCCATGACAACATGGTTTTGTGAAGGGGCGGTCATATCTCACAAACTTGATTGAGTTTTTCGAGGAAGTGACAAAGATGACTGATGAGGGTAGAGCAGTGGATGTTGTCTACATGGATTTCAGTAAAGCCTTTGAGAACGTCCCTCATGACAGACTGGTGTAGAAGGTGAAGTCACATGGGATCAGAGGTGAGCTGGCAAGGTGGATACAAAACTGGCCCTGTCGAAGAACAAAGTAAGAAGTCTCACAACACCAGGTTAAAGTCCAACAGGTTTATTTGGTTACAAAAGCCACTAGCTTTTGGAACGCTTGCTGCTCCTTCGTCAGGTTAGTGAGTTCATAAACAGGGCATTTGAGACACAAACTCAATTTACAGAATAATGATTGGAATGTGAGTCTTTACAGGAAATCAAGTCTCAAATGTACAGACAGTATGAGTGGAGAAAGCGTTAAGCACAGGTTAAAGAGATGTGTATTGTCTCCAGACAGGACAGTTAGTGAGATTTTGCAAGTCCAGGCAAGTCATGAGGGTTACAGATAGTGTGACATGAACTCAAGATCCCAGTTGAGGCCGTCCTCATATGGGGAACTCAGTTATCAGTTTCTGCTCAGCGACTCTGCGCTGTCGGGTGTCGCGAAGGCCACCTTGGAGAATGCTTACCCAAAGATCAGAGGCTGAATGCCCGTGACCGCTGAAGTGTTCCCCAACAGGAAGAGAACACTTTTGCCTGGTGACTGTCGAGTGGTGTTCATTCATCCATGGTTGTAGCGTCTGCATGGTCTCCACAATGTACCATGCCTCGGGACATCCTTTCTTGCAGCATATCAATAGACAACGTTGGCCGAGTTGCAAGAGTATGTGCCGTGTACCTGGTGGATGGTGTTCTCACGTGAGATGATGGCATCCATGTTGATGATCCGGCATGTCTTGCAGAGGTTGCTGTGGCAGGGTTGTGTGGTGTCGTGATCACTGTTCTCCTGAAGGTTGGGTAGTTTGCTGCAGACAATGATCTGTTTGAGACAGTGTGGTTGCTTGAAGGCAAGAAGTGGGGGTGTGGGGTTGCCTCGGCGAAATGTTCGTCTTCATCAATGATATGTTGAAGGGTCTGTAGAAGATGTTGTATCTTCTTCGCTCTGGAGAAGTACTGGATGATGAAGGGTACTCTGTCCGCTATGTCCCGTCTTCTGAGGAGGTTGGTGCGGTTTTTTGCTGTGACACGTTGGAACTGTCATTCGATAAGTCAGGCGCCATATCCGGTTCTTATGAGGGATTCTTTCAGCGTCTGGAGATGTCTGTTGCAATCCTCTTTATCTGAGCAGATCTTGTGTATATGGACGGCTTGTCCATGGGGGATGGCTTCTTTAACTTGTTTAGAGTGGAAGCTGGAGAAGTGGAGCATCGTGAGGTTATCTGCGGGCTTGCGGTACAGTGAAGTGCTGAGGTGACCATCCTTGATGGAGATGCATGTGTCCAAGGATGCAACCAGTTCCGGAGAGTAGTCCATGGTGAGTCTGATGGTGGGATGGAATTTGTTGATGTCATCATATTGTTGTTTCAATGAGACCAAAAGAAGAAAATGTCATCAATGTACCTAGTGTATAGTATTGGTTGAAGATCCTGTGCGGTGAAGAGATCTTGTTCGAACCTATGCATGAAGATGTTGGCATGTTGAGGTGTGGATTTGGTCCCCATGGCTGTTCCGTGTGTCTGGATAAAGAACTGGTTGTTGAAGGTGAAAATATTGTGGTCCAGAATAAATGGGATGAGTTATAAAATTGCATCTGGAGACTGGCAGTTGTCGGGGTTGAGTATTGACGCAGTTGCGGCAATGCCATCATTGTGGGGGATGCTGGTGTAGAGCACCGAGACATCAATTGTGATGAGGAGTGTCCCTGGTTCAACTGCTCCACGTGTGCTGAGTTTCTGTAGGAAGTCCGTAGTGTCGTGACAAAAGCTGGGGGTTCTTTGTACAATGGGTTTCAGGATGCCCTCGACGTAGCTGGAGAGATTCTTGCACAGGGTTCCATTGCCTAATATGATGGAACTGCCGCGTATGTTTGCCTTGTGTATCTTTGGGAGGCAGTAAAGATCTCGAACGTGGGGAGTACGTGGGATGAGAGCACGGAGGGTGCTCTGAAGGTCCGGATCAAAGGTCTTGATCAGAGTGTTAAGTTGATGTGTGTGCTCTTTGGTCGGATCTGTGGGTAACTGTCCTCGTTGTTCCTCGTTGTTCAGTTGTCGGTACACTTCCTTATAATAATCTGTTCTGTTCAATATGATGATGGCCCCTCCTTTGTCTGCTGGTTTGATGACAATGTTGCGGTTGGCCTTAAGAGCATGGATGGCGTTGCGTTGTGCTTGGGTGATGTTCGGGGCTGTCTTGTGAGTGCGGTTGAAGACGGCTTGGGCATACATGTCAAGTCGAGAACAGCGGCCTTCCGGAGGAGTCCAATTCGACTCTTTCCTCTTTGATTGCTGCACTGCGGATCCCTCTGTTGGCTGTTCCAGTTTGTTGGCTGTCTCATTGTGTTCGCTGTTGGCCTCTTGGGGTTTGTGGAAGAACCCTGCCACAGCAACCTCTGCAAGATGTGCCAGATCATCTCACGTGAGAACACCATCCACCAGGTACATGGTACATACTCTTGCAACTCAGCCAATGTTGTCTAGCTGATACGCTGCAGGAAAGGATGTCCCAAGGCATGGTACATTGGGGAGACCACGCAGATGCTACAACTGTGGATAAATGAACACCACTCAACAATCACCAGGCAAAAGTGGGGGACACTGTTCCTGTTGGGGAACACTTCAGCGGTCACAGGCATTCGGCCTCTGATCTTCAGGTAAGCACTCTCCAAGGTGGTCTTCACAACACATGACAATGCAGAGTCGCTGAGCAGAAACTGAAAGCCAAGTTCCAAACACATGAGGATGGCCTCAACCGGGGTCTTGGGTTCATGTCACCCTATCTATAACCCCCATGACTTGCCTGGGCTTGCAACATCTCACTAACTGTCCTGTCTGGAGACAATACACATCTCTCTAACCTGTAATCAACGCTCTCTCCACTCATGTTGTCTGTACCTTTAAGACTTGATTACCTGTAAAGACTCGCATTCCAATCATTATTTTGTCAATTGAGTTTGTGTCTTTATAAACCCTGTTTGTGAACACAACTCCCACTCACCTGATGAAGGAGCAGCAAGCGCTCTGAAAGCTAGTGGCTTTTGCAACCAAATAAACCTGTTGGACTTTAACCTGGTGTTGTAAGACTTCTTACTGTGTTTACCCCAGTCCAACACCTCCATCTCCACATCAGTCAAGGAAGGCAGTGGAAGGGTACATTTCTGAATGGAGGGCTGTGACAAGTGGTGTTCCTCAGGGATCAGTGCTGGGAACTTTGCTATTTGTAATATAGAATCATACTATCCTACAGTGCAGAAAGAGGCCCTTTGGCCCATCGAGTCTGCACCGACCACAATCCCACCAGGCCCTACCCCAATATCCCTACATATTTTACATACTAATCCTAAGCATCTCAGGACACTAAGGGACAATTTTAGCATGGCCAATCAACCTAACCCGCACATCTTTGGACTGTGAGAGGAAACCTGAGTACCAGGAGGAAACCCACACAGACACGAGGAGAATGTGCAAACTCCACGCAGACAGTGACCCGAGCCAGGAATCAAACCCAGGTGCCTGGCGCCATGAAGCAGCAGTGCTAACTAACCACTGTGCTACCATGCTGCCCCAAATATATATAAATGATTTGGAGGAAAATGTAACTGAATTGATTAGTAAGTTTGCAGATGACACAAAGGTTGGTGGATTTGCAGAGTGGTGAGGACCATCAGAGGATACAGCAGGATATAGATTATTTGGAGATTTGGGTGGAGAGATGGCAGATGGAGTTCAATCTGGAAAAATGTGAGGTAATGCATTTTGGACGGTCTAATATAGACAGGAAAATTACAACAAATAGCAGAACTCTTAAGAGTATTGATAGGCAAAGGGATCCAGGTGTACAGCCACACAGGTCAATGAAAGCGGCAACACAAGTGGAGAAGGTAGTCAAGAAGGCATACGGCATGCTTGCCTTCATTGGCCGGGGCACCGAGTTTAAAAATTGGCAAGTCATTTGGAGCTTTATAGAGCCTTAGTTAGGCCGCACTTGGAATATAGTGTTCAATTCTGGTCGCCACACTACCAGAAGGATATGGAGGCTTTGGAGAGGGTACAGAAAAGATTTACCAGGACATTGCCTGGTATGGAGGGCATTAGCTATGAGGAGAGGTTGGAGAAACTTGGTTTGTTCTCACTGGAATGACAGAGATTGAAGGGTGACCTGATAGAAGTCTACAAGATTATGAGAGGCATGAACAAAGTGGATAATCAGAAGCTTTTTCCCAGGGTGGAAGAGTCAATTACTAGGGGGCACAGGTTTAAGGTGTGAGGGGCAAGATTTAAAAGAGATGTACGAAGCAGATTTTTTACGCAGAGAGTGGTGGGTGCCTAGAACTTGTTGCTGGGGCAGGTAATGGAAGTGGATACAACAGTGACTTTTAAGGGGCATCTTGACAAATACATGAATAGGATGGGAATTGATGGATATGGTCCCCAGAAGGATAGGGAGTTTTAGTTAAGTTGGGCAGCATGGTCGGTGCAGGTTTCGAAGGCTGAAGGGCCTGTTCCTCTGCTGTAATTTTCTTTGTTCTTTGTTCTTTTTTTAAATCAAATCAAATCAAGAGTGAGTGAAGTGTGCTGCCACAGCTGACAGCGTGCAAACTGTAGGATGTGAGTATATGCTGAGTGCAAGTGGAGGAAGTGACTTATGTTTGAGACTGAACCTGTATGAGTTTGAAAGAATTTGTCCATAGATGAGGGAAACGAGGTTTGTTGTGAATTGAATATTTTGAGTGTGAGGTAGCTCACTTTTATGGATACAGCATGTGAAGGTACGTTCTCTGACCTTGTCCATCTGTGCGAAGTCATTGCACCTTTTTATGGTACTATTCAGGTCCTCAGAGCTTGAAAGTTGGGATTGTTTGCAATGACTGTCTTTTCCCATTGCCTTCATCAGGTCTGCCTGGGGGTTTCCTGGTCTTCTGTAGGAAGAGGGCCTCTCTTTTCCTGCCTTTCTTCTGCACCAAGGTCTCTAGTCCTACATTTGGGGCAGGCTTTCTGACTAATTGCATCTTTTCTGCTCTCCTTTCAGCACATAAACTCTTTCACCAGCTCCAGCTCCTGTTGAAGCCAGAATGCACATGGCCTCAGGAAGTGCAGCCCATCTTAAGTAGTGTAGCTTTAGGTAGTACTCGGCTCTCAGTAACTTCGGTCACATGATGACTCATTCTGCCATTCAGCAGGGCCCTCAGCACTCGGCTGAACATTACTATTATTAAGAGCACAGTTTCAGTATAAGGGAACATTCATTTAGGATTGAAATGGGGAGATATTTCTTCACTTAAAGGATTGTGAATCTTTGGAATTTTCTACCCGTGTGGATGCTCCATCATTGAATACATTTAAGATTAGGACAGAAAGATTTTTGGTCTTTCAGGGATTAAAGTGATATTGGGGGGCGTGGGTGGGGGGGAAGTGGAATTAGAAATAAAGATTAGGCCTTGACCACATTGAAGGGTGGAGCAGCGTCAAAGGAACATATGGTTACTCCTTTTCCAGTTATGTTTTTATTTAAATGAGGAGGCAACATGAACTTCACTGCAAGTGGGTACAGGTTAATCACTTAGAAACATAGAAAAACTACAGCACAAACAGCCCACAAGTTGCGCCGAACATGTCCCTACCTACTAGGCTTACCTGTAACCCTCCATCTTACTAAGTTCCATGTACTTATCCAAAAGTCTCTTAAAAGACCCTATAGAATCCACCTCCACCACCACTGCTGGCAGCCCCGATTCCACGCACCACCACCCTCTGAGTGAAAAACTTACCCCTGACATCTCCTCTGTACCTACTCCCCAGCACCCTAAACCTGTGTCCTCTTGTGGCAACCATTTAAGCCCTGGGAAATAGCCTCTGAGAATCCACTCTATGCCTCTCAACATCTTATACACCTCTATCAGGTCACCCCTCATCCTTTGTCTCTCCAGGGAGAAAAGACCGAGCTCTCTCAACCCATCCTCATAAGCTGTGCCACCCAATCCAGGCAACATCCTTGTAAATCTCCTCTGCACCCTCTGAATGGCTTCCACATCCTTCCTGTAATGAGGCAACCAGAACTGAGCACAGTACTCCAAGTGGGGTCTGACCAGGGTCTTATACAGCTTGTGATCTCTACATCCCATTACCTGCCTTTTCTAATTTTTCTCACCACCCCTTTGACCAAACCTTCGGTCACTTGTCTTAATGCTTCCTTCCATGGTCAGTCTCAAGTGTTGTTTGAGAAGCCTTCCTATGAAGTGCCTTGGGGAATTTTCTGGTGAGAGAGAAGACCCTTATCAGCTCAGTGCAAACTAGATGCTTGAATTGTGTTTACTCCCTTAAACCATTTCAGACAATTTATGAGCAAGCAATCCTAGACGCACGAGGTAAAGGAGGCCAACTCTTTGTATCAAACCTAAAACAAAACCAGATGAGTCTTTAGCAGTCTAAAGAGAGAAGAGCCTTTTCTAAATTATTTTTCAAAACCCAGGAATTCATATCTTGAAGCACAATAAATATTGCTCTCTGCTTAATTCCTTTCCCAGAGTTATTGTATAAGTCATCATACTGACTTTCAGGGAAAGATATTAGACATCTCTTTATACTGTTATTAATAGTGGTGATATATTACAGTACACATTGGAATCAGCTGCTGATTAAATTGCCTGTTCAGAAATGCCACATTGTAGCTCCTAGAATGTTATTTCAAATTTTCATAGAAAAATCATAGAATCCCTACAGTGTAGAAGGAGGCCATTTGGCCCATAGAGCCTGCGTCAACAACAATTCCACTCAGGCCCCATCCCCTTAACCCCAAATATTTACCCCACTAATCTCCCTGACACTAAGGGGCAAATTAGCATAGCCAGTCAACCTAACCTGCACATCTTTGGAGTGTGAGAGAAAACCAGAGTACCTGGAGGAAAGCCACACCGGCACAGGGAGAATGTGCAGACTCCACACAGACGCAGTGACCTAAGCCAGGAATCGAACTCAGGTCCCTGGAGCTGTGAGGCAGCGGTGCTAACCGCTGTGCCACTGTGCCGCCCTAAATCCACTTCAGCTGACCATTAACTGGCAACCATGTTGGAGTGGGGCTGGAGCCACCAACAGATCAGACTGGGCTTCCTTTCCTAAAGCTGCCATTGAACGAGTTGGATTTGCCTTCCCTCTTTGTGTATTGGTGCTTCACTCCGTGGCTGTATGTGAAAAACCTTACATTTGTATAGTACCTATCACACAAACTGTATTAAAGTGTTTTACTAGCATTGCAGCACAGTCACCAATGTAATGCAGAAAACGCAGTAGCCATTCTGCACTTATCAAACAGCAATGAAATGAGTGACCAGATCATTTATTTTCTAGTGGCATTGAAGAAAGAATGCCCTAGATACAGGGAGAACTCCCAGCTCTATTTCCAATAGAGCTTTAACATCAACATCACAACAACAGATAACAAAGAAATCGGGTGGAATGTTGGCATTTATAGCTAAAGGAATAGAATAGAATATAAAGGGAATGAAGTATTGTTGCAACTACACAGGGCATTGGTAAGGCCGCACCTAGAGCATTATGCACAGTTTTTGTCCCCTTATTTGAGGAAAGATATAATGACATTGGATGCAGTTCAGAGGAGGTTCACTAAATTGATTCCAGAAATGAAGGATTTGGCGCATAAAGAGAGATTGAACAGTTTACGTCTATTGTCTCTGGAATTCAGAAGAATGAGGGGAGATTAAATTGAGGTATACAAGATGATAAAAAGTGTGAATAAAGTAGAGCAAATGCTTCCTCTCATGGGGTATTCTAGGACGAGAGATCATAGACTTAGGAAAAGGGGAAGCAAATTTAAAACAGAGTTGAGGAGAAAGGGTTGTGAATCTGTGAAATTTGCTACACCAAAGTGCGGTGGATGTTGGGACAGTGAATAAATTTAAGGAGGAGTTAGACAGATTTTTAATTGGTAATGGGTTAAAGAGTTATGGGGAGAGGGCAGGAAAATGGGAATGAGGAGCATATCAGCCATGAATGAATGGCAGAGCAGACTTGATGGGCCAAATGGCCAAATTCTGCTCCTGTCCCTTATAGTCTTATGAACAAACAAATGCTCATCAGGGATAGGGCCTGGATGGGATTGTTGTCGGTGCAGAGTTGATGGGCCAAATGGCCTCCTTCTGTAGAGATTCTATGATTCTAATTGATATACAACACCCATCTACATCAAAAGAAAACTTTGCTGCCTAAGTAGTACCAGACTAAGCTAAATTGCCTTGGTGAAAATGACAGGATCAGGTGGAACTGCTTTAATATCCCGTCCAATATTTCTCCAGTGAATTCACTGGCAGGTAAAATCAAGCAAGGATGGAAATCCAGTGTTTCTCCTGATCCTGTCAGTTTCCGGAGAGGTGGGTTAGTTTAAAATGACCCCCAATGTGCCTATCGACTGTATAAACACCCCATCACAAAAAGAAACAATCAAGGATAGCTGCTGCCTTCTCCCAATTGTCCCAGCCTTCTGTAGCAGAGATTTCCAGATATCTACCATCACATTATAAATCATTCACTTTGTTCGAATCACTTAGTAATAGTGTAGCAAGTCAAATTAAATGAAAGCGACAGGAGGGCATTTTGATTTGCCACTTCATTTTTTTCATTAAGGAAATCAATGGTAATAGGTGCGGATGCATCGCTTGGATTCTGCCCTCATCTGTTAGGAGGTTGAAAACAAAGAACAAAAACAAAGGCTCACATTTACATAACACCTGTCACAACCTCAAGCCATCCCAAAGTGTTAGCTTTGAAGCATGGTCACTGTTGTAATTTAGAGGAATAAAGCAGTTATTTTGTACACTGCAAGGTCCCACAAGCAGCAATGTGAAAAAAGACTTGCACTTAAATAGCATCTTTCACAACCACTGGAAATCTCAAAGTGCTTTACAGCCAATGAAACACTTCTGTAGTGACCGTAGTAAAGTATGGCAGCCAATTTACACACAGCAAAGCTCCCACAAACAGTGATTGTGATCATGACCAGCCCATCTGTTTTTGTGATGTTAATTGAGGGATAAAGATTGGCCACGATACCTGGGATAGCACTACTATTCTTCTTCAAAACAGTGCCATGGGACCATTTACATTCATCTGAGAGGGCAGCTGTGGCCTCAGTTTAACTTCTCATCTGAAAGACAGCACCTCTGACAATTCTCAGTCCTGCACTGGAGGAATGGCTGTGATTCTTGCACTCAAGTCTTGGAGTGGGACATGAATCTAAAGCTTTCTGACTCAGAGGTGAAAGTGATACTGAATTATGGCTGATCGTCAGTTTCGGTGATGGCGGTTGAGGGATAAATATTGTTCAGAGCACTCCACAGATGTTCTTCAGATAGTGCCATAGTGCCATGAGATCTTTTGCATCCATTTCACAAGTCATATAGGGTCTGGGTTTAATGTCTCATCTGATAGATCGTGCTTCTAACAATGCAGCACTCCCTTCATACCACATTGGAGTGTCAGCCAGAATTATGTGCTCAAATCTCTGAAGTGGGACTTGTACCCAAAGCCTTTTGATCCTTAGACAAGAATGCTATATCAACTGAGCCAGGACTGACACATTGGAGACCACTTTTATTAAGTTTATTGGAAAAACCTATCCCTTGAACCCCTGAGTAACTGTTTCACAGTGACTTGACTTTCTATTACAAAACTGACAATGTTCAAGATATTTAATTTATTTTCTGAGTGAAATACCAGCTTCTATTCTGAACACTTCTGGAAGTAACTTTGTGAGTACAAGAGTGGTTCGTAAGAATTGCATTCGATGATAAATTGGCTTTTAATAAACTGTCCATCAGCAATTTCAGACATGCACATTTTTATACTTTCAATAGTTTCAATTTAGTTCTGGGGGCAGCCGGGTCCAGTATAATAGATCAAGCTGGTGTGAAGAATAAATTGAGGTTTTGCTATTAGCAATAAGCTTAGATTTGATGATGCCTTATTTTACGCAAGGAAATACAGAAATAGTTCCAATTGGTTTTGCCAGCAGAAAAAGTGCAAATCAATCAGTCTATATTAAAATTATTTCCCCTCTCCATTTGTCACATTTTCTTGTTTCCCTGTCAATTTCTCCCTTTATTTTCCTGTCCATCACTCTCCCTGTTTCCCTGCCTGTTTCCATCTCTGTCTAACTCTCTCTGTTTCCCTTTCATAAGAACATAAGAAATAGGAGCAGGAGTAGGCCATCTAGCCCTTCGAGCCTGCCCCGCCATTCAATAAGATCATGGCTGATCTGTCCACCGAGGAGGGGCTTAAACACACTGGCAAAACCTGGCTGCACAGATGGTGGCCCAATCTGAACCTTAATAAATCTCACATCCCAACCCACCACAAAGCTCTCAGGGGTCACCAACCCACCCAATCGGAATCAGCACCTCTCTACACCCACCAGTGCACCCTTCACTCCAATCATCAGCACTTTATTCCCCCGTCCCCAAAGCCCCCATCATTGGCCCCTCCCACGGTCGGCACTGGCAAACCCACCCCCCCGCCCCCCCCAACCGTAACTCTCCCTCCCCCAGTTCACCCCCTCTCCCCCCTTTAATAGCCACCACAGGTATCCCTTGGCCCTCTGTCTTCTCTTGGCACACAACCAAATCTGTATGAATTCCCCATTCCTCCATAAGGTTCTCACTGGAATCTGCCCCTTGACACAAGTTGGCAATGCCAGGGTGGCATGGGCATGGTGCCAACTTGTGCCAAGGGACAGTGCCAAGTTTTATTAGATTAGATGGGATTAAGGTTCATAAGAAGGAGGTGTTAGCAATTCTGGAAAGTATGAAAATAGATACGTCCCCTGGGCTGGATGGGATTTATTCTAGGATTCTCTGGGATGCTAGGGAGGAGATTGCAGATACTTTGGCTTTGATCTTTAGTCATCATTGTCTACAGGAATAGTGCCAGAGGACTGGGTGATAGCAAATGATGTCCCCTTGTTCAAGGAGGGGAGGAGAGACAATTTGGTAATGAGAGACCAGTGAGGCTTACTTTTGTTGTGGGCAAAGTTTTGGAAAGCATTATAAGATTTATAATAATCTAGAAAGGAATAATTTGATTAGGGATAGTCAATATGATTTTGTGAAGGGTAGGTCGTGCCTCACAAACCTTATTGAGTTCTTTGAGAAGGTGACCAAAGAGGTGGATGAGGGTAAAGCAGTTGATGTGGTGTATATGGATTTCAGTAAAGCGTTTGATAAGGTTCCCCACAGTAAGCTATTGCAGAAGATTCAGAGCCGTGAGATTGAGGGTGATTTAGCGGTTTGGATCAGAAATTGGCTAGCTGTAAGAGGACAGAGGGTGGTGGTTGATGGGAAATGTTTATCCTAGTGGTGTACCGCAAGTATCTGTTTTGGGGCCACTGCTGTTCGTCATTTTTATAAATGACTTGGATGAGGGTGTAGAAGGATGTGTTAGTAAATTTGCGGATGACACTAAAATCGGTGGAGTTGTGGACAGTGCAAAAGGATGTTGCAAGTTACAGAGGGACATAGATAAGCTGCAGATCTGGGCTGAGAGGTGGCAAATGGAGTTTAATGTGGAAAAGTGTGAAGTGATTCACTTTGGAAGGAGTAACAGGAATACAATGTACTGGGCTAATGGTAAGTTACTTGGTAGTGTGGATGAGCAGAGAGATCTCAGTGGCCCTGTGCATAGATCCCTGAAAGTTGGCACCCAGGTTGATAGGGTTGTTAAGAAGGCGTATGGTGTGTTCGTTTTTATTGGTAGAGGGATTGAGTTTCAGAGCCATGAGGTCATGTTGCAGCTGTGCAAAACTCTGATGCGGCCAGACTTGGAGTATCATGTACAGTTCTGGTCGCTGCATTATAGGAAGAATGTGGAAGCATTGGAAAGGGTGCAGACGAGATTTACCAGGATGTTGCCTGGTATGGTGGAAAGATCTTATGCAGAAAGGCTGAGGGACTTGAGGCTGTTTTCGTTAGAGAGAAGAAGGTTAAGAGGTGACTTAATAGAGGAATACAAGATGATCAGAGGATTAGGTAGGGTGAACAGTGACAGCCTTTTCCTCAGATGGAGATGGCTAGCACGAGGTGACATAGCTTTAAATTGAGGGGTGATGGATATAAGATAGATGTCAGAGGTAGGTTCTTTACTCAGAGTAGTAAGGGCGTGTAATGCCCTGCCTGCAACAGTAGTGGACTCGCCAACAATAAGGGACTTTAAATGGTCATTGGATAAGCATATGGATGATACTGGAATGGTGTAGTGTAGATGGGCTTTAGATTGGTTTCACAGGTCGGTGCAGCATCGAAGGCCGAAGGGCCTGTACTACACTGTAATGTTCTATGTTCTATAAGAGGCATTGCCGAGCCACTGCCTGGCTATGTCCCTGTCCTCTGGGGAAAATCTCCATGACAGGTTCACCTCTGTGTGAAGTCATGTTGGTGACATTTGAAGGGTCAATATCTGGTGAGAGGCCAGGTTAATCGTATTAAAGTGGATAGAAATGTTATGTAAGACATAACACGCGTGAACCTGATGAGATCGCTGGCGAAATATGGGGAAGATCCAAATTCACATTCCCACCGGCGAGAACTACAACTTTTGGATCTTGAGGGCCCATTTGGAACCTCACAGACAATGAACGTAGGCTCAAGGTACCGACCTCAGTCTTCCTCACCATCAAATCTGTCTTTTTTTTCCATTTCTCTCATCTTCACCGTCTCTCAATACATCTCACTCAATAGGTGGGATGTTACAGCCTCCTTCAGGCGAGACTGGAAATTCCTGCCCAAGATCAACGGAGATTTCCACTGTTGGACCTTCGCCTGTGCCGATTCCTTGGCGGGCGAGGTGGTAGAGTTCTGGCCTTTGTCTCAACGTCCATTCTCTCTCATTCCTTCTGTCTCACTCACTCACTCACTCTTTCCACTTTCATCTCTTGGTCTCACTCTTTCTCTTTATCTGTCTCTATCTCCCTCTCTGTTGTTTTGCTTTCTCTCCATTTGCCTCTCTTTCACACTCTCTCCTCTCTCACTGCCCTCTTTTGGTAAACCTATTGCTTGAAATAACCACAAATCTGAAGTAATTTTGCAAAGGAAATATCCGAATGGCTAATTTCATCATCATATTTACCTCAAATCATAATGGAGTGCTCTAATTCCATGTCTCAAAGGTCAGGAATAGCAAGTAGATTTAGAAAATTTGTTTTGCGGTGTTATATAACCTGTATTGCAAAATAAATCTGTGCACAGACTAAACTGAAGCCCTTTTCACCCTCTCGTAGGTGTAAAAGAATTCTATGGTCCTATTCATAGGAAAGCAGAGATGTTCTCTAAATATCTTGACCAATATTTGTCTTTCAAACAACAGAGGAGGGGGAAGGGGAGGGGAAACCCCTACCCGCTTTCTCTACTTTCCCCTCCCCTCTTTTCCTCTTTTCCCCCTCCAGTCTTTCTCCCTTTCCCCCTCCTCTTTTTCCCTCCTTCCCCTCCCTTTTTCCCCTCCCCTCTGGAAAGTGACAGTCATAGAGTAATCCATTTAGTTACTGGAGGAGTCATCAACTGTATTCGCCAAAACAAAATTCTCCAAAAGGCATTCAATCATTTGACATTTTTATCATTCCACCTTTTTCATTCCCCTCCCCCAACCCCATGTACTTCTTTCTCATCCTTGTGTCCCCCTACACTCCTCCCCATCCTCCCTTATTCCCCTTCCCCCTCTATCCACCTCCCCTCTTTCTCCCCTTCCTCCACCCACTTTCCTTCCTTTCCCCTCCCCTCTTTCTCCCCTTCCCCTCTTTCCCTCCCTTCCCCTCCCCTCTTTCCCCACCACTCTTTCTCCCCTTTCCCCTCCCCTTTCCCCCTCCCTTCTTTCTCCCCTTTTCCACTACGTTTGCTCCTTCCTCTCCCCCTTTCCCCATTCTTCCCCTTCCTCTGCCCACCCCATTTCCCAGTCTCATTTCCGATCCTCCTCCCCACCACTAACTGAAGATTTCCATGTGCAGGCCAGCCCCTGAAGTCAGGATGGGAGCAGTATGGACTGTGGCTACTGTGGCTAATTCATTGGAAGAGGGCGGTGGGGAAAGGGTGCTGGGGAGGTAAGGGAAACAGTTCAGGAAACCACAAGGCCTGGAGAAAGGAGAAGTGGGAGAGGCTGAAGGGAATCAGTTTAAGGCGTGAGGGGCAAGGTTTAAAGGAGACGTACGAGGCAGATTTTTTGCACAGAGGGTGGCTGGAACTCGTTGCCGGGGGAGGTAGTGGAAGCGGATACGGTAGTGGTTTTTAACGAGTGTCTTGACAAGTACCTGAATAGGATGGGAATAGAGGGATACGGTCCCCGGAAGGTTAGGGGTTTTAGCTAAGTCAGGCAGCATGGTCAGTGCAGGCTTGGAGGGCCTGTTCCTGCGCTGTAATTTTCTTTGTTCTTTGAATGGAAGGAGGCTGTAGGGAGAAGGTGGATTTGGAGAGAAGGGAGAGTTTTGATGGGGGAATGGTTGAAGGGAGGAAGAGAGTTTGGAGGAGCAGAGTTTAAAGGGAGGGTTAGAGAGGCGGGAGCAAGGTTGAAATTTTTGAATGGAAAGTAGGGAGTTTGAAGCGAGAGAGGCTGGAGGTAGAGGCTGGAGGTAGAGGCTGGAGGTAGAGGCTGGAAGGAAGTTGAAAACTTTAGAGGTGGAGGAGAGTTTGGATGAAGGGAAGAGAGTTTGGAGGGAACAAGTTTGGAGATTGGGGATAGAGTGAGGGGGAGTTTAGACCCTGAGATTGAGGAGGGGGAAATTTTAGACTCTGAGATTGAGGAGGGGGAATTTAGACCCTGAGATTGAGGAGGGGGAAATTTTAGACTCTGAGATTGAGGAGGAGGAGACCTTAGACTGTAAGTTATGGAGTAGGAGAGTTTAGACCTGAAATTGAGGAGGGGGAGAGTTTAGACCCTGAGATTGAGGAGGGGGAGAGTTTAGACCCTGAGATTGAGGAGGTGGCATGTTTAGGCCCTGAGCTTGGGAGTGGGAGACTTTAGATCCTAAGACATGGAGAGGGAGAGTGTAGACCTTGAGCTTGTGGAGGGGAAGAGTTTAGACCCTGAGATTGAAGAGGAGGACTTTAGACCCTGAGATTGAGGAGGGGGAGAGTTTAGGCCCTGAAATTGAGGAGGGGGAGAGTTTAGACCCTAAGATATGGAGGGGGAGAGTTTAGACTCTGAGATTGAGGAGGGGGAGCGTTTGGAACCTGAGATTGAGGAGGGGGTGTATTTAGGCTCTGAGATTGGAAGGGGGAGACTTTAGACCTAAAGATTGAGGAGTGGGTAATTATAGACCTTGAGCTTGAGGGTGGGAAGAGTTTAGACTCTGAGATTGAGGAGGGGGTGACTTTAGACCCTAAGATATGGAGGGGGTGAGTTTAGACCCTGTGATTGAGGAGGGGGAGAGTTTAGACCCTGAGATTGAAGTGGGAAGGTGAATGGAATGTTGGCCTTTATAGTGAGGATGATAGAATATAAAAACAGGGGGGTCTTGCTGCAACTGTACAAGGCACTGGTGAGGCTGCAACTGGAGTACTGTGTGCAGTACTCCAGTCCCTTCAAGGCCAATATATCCTTTCGCAAATGCGGGGAACAAAACTGCCCAATGAGGCCTAATTCTTACAACAGAAAAATAATAACTTGCTAATTAGTCCTTGTAATTTCCTAGATGCAGTCAGAATGGCAAAGCTACTTGATATATGATGGGATAGATCCTTGCACGCTGAAGGAGATTGGGGAGAAAATCTGTGAAATATTGTGCTCGTGTGGCACCTTTAAAGCAGGGGAGGGTGATCCCTGCAGGTCATGTGATTGGGCCACACTATGTACAATTCAGTCTTGAATATATTCAATGGCCCAGTCTGCATTACTCTTTGAGGACGAGCATCCAAAGATTCACAATCCATTGAGCAAAGACAATCTTCCTCACGTCCATCTTAAACAGGATCTTCCTTACACGTTCTCCTCAAGGCTGTGTGGGTTTCCTCCGGGTGCCCCAGTTTCCTCCCACAGTCCAAAGTATGTGCTGGTTGGGCGCCTTGGCCATGCTAAATTCTCTCTCAGGCACTGGAGTGTGTCGACTCGGGGATTTTCACAGTAACTTCATTGCCTACTTGGATGTGCCTACAATGTAAGCCTACTTGTGACACTAATAAATAAACTTAAACTCCTAGCAAGTGCCCTGCTGGCCTATTTGTGTTAGCAGACTAAGATTGAGACCCAGTGAGAAGGCCATGAGGTCAAAGAGGGTAATTGGGTGGTATAATTTTTACTGAATTTAATGAACAATACAGTCCATGTCCCTTTCCCCTGCACCAACATCCCCCAACTCCCCCCACCCCTGGCGAAAAGGTTGAGGGACAGCTTGCCCAGCAGAACAACAGTTGCAGCAGGGGAGTTGGGGGAACTCCATGAGGGAACCCTTCCACCCGGCAACTCTTAATTGGGAATTAATCGTCCACACAAGGGCCTCAATGCCCCAGTGGTAGGTGGGGGGCTCCCACTTTAATTGCGGGGGGGGGCGGTATGGTGATTGGGTAGATGGTGTACAAGCTGCCTACTGGATTAAATGGGTTTCAAACCCTCAGGCAGGACAGCGTTAAATTCAGCACACTGTTTCTGTCAGGCAGGGGGAGTTAAAATTGCAGCCTTTTAACTCAAATTCATGAATGGCCTGTAATTCAATATGCACGTTTCAATGCAGCTCATTATCATGAATGGTTTCAGGTTAAGGTTATTTGGAACCAGCTGCTCCAAGTGAAATGCCTGGAATTAAGGAAAACTGTCAGCAGCTTTATTTTTAGTGATGCTACATATTGGTGTCCTTAGACTCTCTTAGATCACCATTAACTCAGTTTTCAGCAAAAAGAAAGCAGCTCAACACCAACACTTGGTTCAAAAAAAATCCTTACCGTTGTTGAGTTTGTGACTCACAATTCATTCTAGCAACTGGCTGATATTCCTTTTGCTAAATCTTCGTTGTCCCTCCTCCCTCAAGCCCATCATACTTCTCTGCTCTTTGGAAAATCCCTGTCCTGTTATCCAATCCCCGTGTCTCACATCCACTTCTGCAGTCCTGGTTCTGCTGAGAGACCGAGTGTTTGTTCGGAATGATGTCCCAGCCCTTTAAAATGGTGCTTTCAATATCTTACCAGCATATTTGATTGTTTACAATGGTGGTTGCAAGAGACACCTCCAAACAGTGCTTACTGACAGCATATTGCTTATCATATGTGTTCTATAGCATTTTTGACAGAGTGAGAGAATGGATATGACAAGAGAGGGTTTGGAGTACAGTAGACCCTATTCACCCATAGGGATTGCTGTTTTCTGCGAGAGAGTACATCCTGAACCTCCATCGCTAGGCAAGCCATTTCTGGTGGACTTACTTAGGATTCCAATGCACTTGAGTCACCATCTTGAATAATGGTCTAACCAACAACTTGGCTTTGCGCAAGTCACAAAGGGAATCTCAATTATACTGTTTGGAAAGTGTAAGAGTAAATTGGGGACTCATATTCATACCTGGCGTCCTGATGACTTCGACAAAGGGTGACTACTGACCTGCAAAGCAGATAGATATTATCCAATTTGGGTTTTATGCCTAACGGGGTAGTCAAGGAAGGTTTCCCTCAAAGCAGTTCTGTGTGGCACAACTCACTATAACACGACGCATTAACCCATCTCCATTCCACACACTGTAATCCATCCAACGTTGCTTCATCCAGTTACAGGTTATCATAACACAAACTGAACTCTGTGTCTGTGAGTTTAGGTGCTCTTATTTACCCATTGCAGCAGTTAAAATTGAGTTTCCACAGCTGCTATAGGGTGGGCATCTGCTTTTAGCATGGTGGGAGAGCCTGTAAAGGGTGCCTCACAGACAAGGTGGTTTGGATGTCCACATCCTTGCTTACTGTTGTGGGTAAAATACCTCTGAGACTGTTAGTGAGTCAAAGTACAGCGGCTTTATCACAAAAGCTTTTGGGAGAAGCAGGTTCCTAAAAGCGGTCTGCCAGACTTCCCCCCGAATACCAGTGAGTGTGAATATTTATACAGTATAATCCCAGTCCCACTCATGACCACACTCCCAGTTCCAGTCACAACCGCAGTTCTTCCTGCTCCAGTCACAATCACAGCTCCCAGTTCCAGTCACGACCGCAGTTCTTCCTACTCTAGTCACGATCACAGCTCCCAGTTCCAGTCACGACCGCAGTTCTTCCTGCTCCAGTCATGATCGCAGCTCCCAGTTCCATTCATGACCGCAGTTCCTTCCTTGTGTAGTTGCAGCTGCTCTCAGCATGATTCTTTCTTTCAAATAGCTGTTATCGCGCTGCAGCATCCACAGCTGTTTAGCTATGTTTAGTTAGCACACAAGCTTGCACAAACAGATAAGGTTTGCAATGCTCTTGCACAAATTCCAGGTACAAAATTCATTAATTCTTCTTCAGTCCCCCTTTTGGTCGGGGTCAGGTCCAAGCATGGCCCCATGACCAATTCAGAGCCAAATGTTACCAGCATCTGGGCCTACCTCCTTCGTCAGGCAGTCTGCCCCTTCTGCCTGTACACTTGCACTCAGCATAATCTGGACTATTACCGTTTAACAACAAACATTCAACAATGTCATACAAACACAAGAGATAACAATGACAATTAATACAATCAACCCATGCATCAGGTATGATTCCCCACAACCATCCTGGAGGGTTATAATTATGATATTGGCTCCCTTCATCTTGTATTGTCTTTGCTACTGGTTTGATATGATCTGCCAAACGAGTTATATTTTCCAAATCTTCTGGGATATACTTGTAGCATTCAGATCCAATTATATCACACGTTCCTCGCTGGGAGGCTAACACATATTCGAGTGCCAATCAGTTCTGTAAAGCAAAGGTCCAGACAGCTACAACCTCTGCTGATACCTCAGAGATGGCTGTGCTTGCCTCCTCGAACCTGTCTCTAGTTTCATTTGCAATTCTTTCTAAGGTCGAGGCCGTATGTATAAGCTCCTGAGCTGCTTTTGCCGTCCCATAAGGTGGGTAGGCTATCATGAAGAACTGTACTATCTCAGTAATGGCATGCTTTGCCCTGAGCAGGTATATTTCGGTGTGGTCCCGTAACTCAGTGTAATGGTGAATATTGGACACCACATATGCTAAAGAACATGATCCTGCCCAATCCCATGGAAACCACGGGTAGGCATTGCTTCCACAGATGAAATAGGTACCATTATCTGCAGTCACACTGCTCACATAAGCAGAGGAGAGGTTTATCAGGACATTGACAATGGATTGTAATCTGTTGCACCAAAGTCCAGGCATCACTGGTGACATTGCTGAGCACAATAGCTACGACCAACAGGTATGGTTCCGTTTCATACCAAGCAAATAGATCCCCTTTGTCGGTTTTCCACAACGACATGGAGAGGAGAGTCTGATGTATTATAGCTAGGCTGTAATGGTTCTTAAAGGCTGATAGAGTACACCTTCCGCTTCCTAACCCCAAAACAGCATCGCTGTCACTGACATTGAAAGTACCTTGCAATAGTGGTACCTGATGGAGTTTTAAAAGTCATTTTCCTTGTCCCGTCCTGGGTTCCATTCTGATTCAAAAATCCATTCTACCATCTCCGGGGTTGACAAAGGGATAGGGAATAAAGGACTCCCCCTCTTTCTTCCGTACATGGGAATGTGTGAGCAGACTGTAATGCATACAAGTGAGACATATACACAAAAGTGTTCACATGATGGGGTCCGTCTTTAACAGATTGGTGCAATGACTGCTTGGACTGGCCAAATCTTTCGTTGATGTACTCTTCCCTCCAAGCCCACTGGAAATTCCAGTCACACCAAGTTACATTGCATGGGAGACTCCAATCACCTCGCCCCCTCCAACGGAGTTGGCAAAATAGAACATAGAACATAGAACATAGAACATTACAGCGCGGAACAGGCCCTTCGGCCCACAATGTTGCGCCGACCAGTCTTATTTTTAAAAAAAACATTGACCCACTAATCTAAACCAATCCCTTTTCGTCCATAAACCTATCCACCAATCTCTTAAACGCCCCCAAACTAGGCGCATTTACAACTGCAGCAGGCAGGGCATTCCAATCCCTCACCACCCTCTGGGTAAAGAACCTGCCCCTGACATCTGTCCTATAACTACCCCCCCTTAATTTAAAGCCATGCCCCCTCGTGCTAGCTTTCTCCATCCGAGGAAACAGGCTATCACCATCCACCCTATCTAAACCTCTAATCATCTTATATGTTTCTATAAGATCCCCTCTTAGCCGCCTTCTTTCCAGTGAAAACAACCCCAAATTCCTCAGTCTCTCCTCATAGGACCTCCCCTGCATACCAGGCAACATCCTGGTAAACCTCCTCTGCACCCTCTCCAAAGCCTCCACATCCTTCCTGTAATGTGGGGACCAGAACTGCACACAGTACTCCAAGTGCGGCCGCACCAGAGTTAGGACGCTGCGACTCCTAAATTCAATCCCCCTACCAATAAACGCCAAGACACCGTACGCCTTCTTAACAACCTTATCTACTTGATTCCCAACTTTCAGGGATCTATGTACACATACACCTAGATCCCTGTGCTCCTCCACTCTATTCAAAGTCCTCCCGTTAGCCCTATACTCAACACATCTGTTATTCCTACCGAAATGGATTACCTCACACTTCTCCGCATTAAACTCCATCCGCCACCTCGCGGCCCAGCTCTGCAACCTGTCCAAGTCACCCTGCAAACTTCGACACCCTTCCTCACAATCTACCACACCTCCGACTTTGGTGTCATCAGCAAACTTACTAATCCACCCAACTATACCCTCATCCAGATCATTAATAAAGATTACAAACAGCAGTGGCCCCAAAACAGATCCCTGAGGCACACCACTCGTAACCGAACTCCATGATGAATAATTACCATCAACCACCACCCTCTGTCTCCTATCTGCTAACCAATTCCTGATCCAAGTACCTAAATTACCACCAATCCCATACATCTGCATTTTCTGCAGAAGCATACCATGGTGAACCTTATCAAACGCCTTACTAAAATCCATATATACCACATCTACTGCCTTACCCCTATCCACCTCTTTGGTCACCTTCTCAAAGAACTCAATAAGGTTAGTAAGGCACGACCTTCCCGCTACAAAACCATGCTGACTATCTCTAATCAATTCATTACTCTCCAAATAACTATAAATCCTATCCCTAATAATTCTTTCTAAAACCTTGCCCACTACAGAAGTAAGACTCACTGGTCTATAATTCCCAGGGAAGTCTCTGTTCCCCTTCTTAAACAATGGGACAACATTCGCTGTCCTCCAATCTTCCGGTACGATACCAGAGACCAACGACGACCTGAAGATCAGAGCCAGTGGCTCTGCAATCACCTCTCTTGCCTCCCATAGAATCCTAGGGTAAATCCCGTCTGGACCAGGGGACTTATCTATTTTCAACCCTTCTAGAATATCCAACACATCCTCTGTATCAACTGCAATACTTTCTATTTTACACCCCTTCACCCCAGTGACCTCCTCAGCTACATTCATATCGTCCTGCGTGAACACCGAAGAGAAATAATGGTTCAATGCCTCTCCAATCTCTTCCGGTTCCACACACAACTTCCCCCTACTGTCTGTAACTGGCCCTAATCTTGCCCTAACCAACCTTCTGTTCTTGACATACCTATAGAACGCCTTAGGATTCTCCTTAATCCTATCAGCCAAAGTCATCTCATGCCCTCTTCTAGCCCTTCTTAACTCCCTCTTCAACTCCCTCCTAGCCAATCTAAAGCTTTCTACTGCACTACCCGAGCCCTCAAGCCTCATCCGAACATAAGCCTCCTTCTTCTTCCTAACCAACAAATCAACTTTTTTTGTGCACCACGGTACCCTAGTATGGTACGGTTAAGGAACCCCGAGCAGTGGTCCCTGTGGGTTACCTCCCCGGGGCCTATTCCATGTGTTGGATGGTTACAATAGACACAGTCATCGTTACATAGATGATTGCAATGCTCCATCCCCAAGTCTACACAATTCCACCTATACTTTCCCTCTGTGGCTGGCAGGGCAAGGGTCATGAGAAGCAGCAACAGAATCATCCTACCACTTAATTATATCCCACTCAACTGTTATGCAATGGATCAAAGGCTATATTGCCCGCGTGCAACTTCCTGCGCACCCGTTCAGCTTGCTTGAGATCAGTCATTCACGGACCCGTGAATTGAGTACACATTTTTCCTATTAGTGCCGATATATTCTTTCAACTGAATCCAATGTTTCCAGACCCGCCTGCCTTGTATATCTACACAGGCACAGGTATCGCCACTGATTATGACCTCATGGGAGCCATTCCATTTGGGGGCGAACCCAGGCTTTCCAGGTAACGTCTTCACCATAACATTACTGCCCTCCGGGGGTATGTGAGGGGGCTGTTCTAGCTCATCTTGCTCACCCTTCACTATTTGGTTTTCCCTTACTGTTTTTCACACATCCTTTAGTTGGGCGCTTAGTTCTAAAACATATCATCTAATCCTATGCCGTAATGGGTCTACATCTGCCCTACCGGTAATAATGTATTCAGGCAGTTGCATAGCCCTTCTGGTCATTAGCTTACATGGTGTCAGCCCGGTGGTTCAATTCGTAGTGGCTCTGACTTTCATTAATATGATGGCAACACCTCGGTCCATCTTTTTCCTGAGACCTGCATGGCCTTTGCCAGGAAGGTCTTAAGTGTTCTATTCATATGTTCCACCATTCCCGAACTTTGAGGGTGGTAGGGTATGTGAAATTTCTGTTTTATCCCCATCAGTTGACATATGGTTTTTCCCCGTGATGTGTGTGCCCTATTTGTAATCGTGCACCCCAATCTTGGGATAACTTCCTCAGCTGAACAACTTTTAGTGGGGAATGCCTCTACCCATCTGGTGACTTGGTCAATTATCACCAAGCAGTAGGTTCTCCCGTGTGACTGAGGAAGAGGTCCTGTAAAGTCAATTTGTAGATGTTGCCAGGGACCCTTAGGGAGAGGCTGATCCGCCCCATTACCCATCAGCCTCCACTGTTCTGTGGGCAGGTGGTTTGTACCAACTGATATATACCTCATAAGTGTAACTGGTGGCCGACCCAGACTGTGTCCAACTCTGACCAAAATTCGGCATTCGCACTCCAGGGCTGAAGTTTTCCCAGCAAAATCAGGATCTGGTGTCTTTCCCTTGGGGTGAAGGGCTTAAATTGGGCAGTGGAGGCATTTATACCCCGAACTATAAGGGCTAAGTTATGAACCTCCCCCTCCTCGGGATCAAAATCTCCCACTGGCTTTATTATCCGGCTACTGGGATATGAGGGCAGGGATCCCCAAGAATGGTCCCCTAATGTTTGACTTCTTTTTTCCAGTTCCCTGACATGTGATTCTAACGTCTTGATTCTTTCCATCATCGGCCCATTTTTTACTAGAGACAGAGACCTGCTAAATCAGTCCGGCTAGTTGGTGCACCAACAAAACTCCCGTTTGCTTGGTCTTGTCTTTCTTCTCTTTCTCTAGCCACTTACACTGTTGATCCAGAGGGTGGGACAGGTCCCACCCCCTTTTGTCATCTGTTTGATGAGTCTGTCTCTTTCAGTCATATACTGGTTTATTAGGGATACCGAGGTCCCCACTGTCCTTGTAATCCCGCCATATTATTGTTAAGTTTATACTCACTACCTGGAGTCTTCTATTCTTCCTTCTCGCTCTATTGGGATTGAGGCAGAGAAATTCCACGGCCCTGATGGTCTACATCCTAGGGTATTAAAGGACATGGCGGCGGAGATTGTAGATTCATTGGTTATAATGTTCCAAAATTCGCTGGACATGTGAAGCCTTCCAATAGATTGGAAAAATGCTAATTGCTTATTCAAAAAGGGAGGGAGGCAAAAGGTAGGAAATTACAGACTAGTTAGTTTGACATCTGTTGTTGGGAAAGTGTTAGAAGCAATTATCAAGGGAGCAACATCGGGACATTTGGAAAGTCAGGACGTTGTGGGAGGCTAGGGAGGAAATTGTGGGTCTCCTAGCTGAGATATTTGAATCATCAATAGTCACGGGTGAGGTGCCTGAAGATTGGAGAGTGGCAAATGTTGTGCCTTTGATTAAAAAGGACTGCAGGGAAAAGACTGGGAATTACAGGCCAGTGAGCCTCACGTGTGGTGGGTAAATTGTTTGAAGGTATTTTGGGAGACAGGATCAACAGGCATTTAGAGATGCAATTACTGATTAGGGACAGTCAGCATGATTTTGTGAGTGGAAAATCATGTCTTACAAATTTGATTTGAGTTTTTTTTGAAGGGGTAACCAAGTAGGTAGATGAGGGCAGTGCAGTTGATGTTGTCTACATGGACTTTAGCAAGGCCTTTGACAAGGTACCGCATGGTAGGTTGTTGCATAAAGTTAAATCTCACAGGATCCAGGGTGAAGTATCTAAATACTTAGATGATCTGGAGGAGGGGGCTGAGTGTAGGGTAACAAAATTTGCTGATGACATGAAGATGAGTGGAAAAGCAAATTGCGTGGAAGGTGCGGAAAGTCTGCAGAGAGATCTGGATAGGCTGAGTGAGTGGGCGAGGAGCTGGCAGATGGAGTATAATGTTAGCAAATGTGAGGTTATCCACTTTGGGAGAAATAATAGTAGGAGGGATTGTTATTTAAAAGGCGAAAAGCTGCAGCATGCTACGGTGCAGAGGGACCTGAGGGTCCTTGTGCATGAATCGCAAAAAACCCAGTCTGCTGGTGCAGCAGGTGATCAAGAAGGCGAATGGAATGTTAGCCTTTATAGTGAGGGGGATAGAATATAAAAGCAGGGAGATCTTGCTGCAACTGTACAGGGTACTGGTGAAGCCGCAACTGGAGTACTGTGTGCAGTTTTGGTCGCCGCATTTGCAGAAGGATATATTGGCCTTGGAGGGAGTGCAGAGAAGGTTCCCTCAGCTGATACTGGAGATGAGGGGGTTAGTCTATGAGGAGAGATTAAATAGACTGGGTCTGTACTCGTTAGAGTTTAGAAGGCTGAGGGGGGATCTTATAGAGATGTATAAGATAATGAAGGGGATAGATAGGGTAGAGGTAGAGAGATTCTTCTTGCTTAGAAAGGATAGCAGAACTAGAGGACACAGCTTCAAAATAAGGGGGGGGGTTGCAGTTTAGATCGGAGTTGAGGAGGAACTTCACTCAAAGGGTGGTGAGTCTCTGGAATTCTCTGCCCATTGAAGTGGTGGAGGCTACCTCGCTGAATATATTTAAGTCACAGGTAGATAGGTTTCTGATAGACAAGGGAATTAAGGGTTATGGGGAGAAAGCTGGAAAGTGGAACTGATCCACTTCAGATCAGCCATGGTCTTGTTGAATGGCGGGGCAGGCTCGAAGGGCTAGATGGCCTACTCCTGCTCCTATTTCTTATGTTCTTATGCTCTCCCATCCCTAGGCTGCTCTTTATCAGAGTCTGGTGATCAAATCCTTCTGCACCACCACGTACACTATTAAGCCAGCTTTTTTTTCCCCTCCGGCAATCACTCAGACAGTTTCTCTCTCATTTACGTCTGAACATCACACCCTAGGCACCTCTTTCTCCAGTCTCTACACCCACTTCAAATTCCTGACCTTCGCCTGGTGGGGGGGGGAGGGGGCTACCCATCTTAACAACTGGTCTAAGGCTGAGTGTTAGAGACAGATACCTCCTTGTCCATTCAAACGTCTTCCACTTCTACATTCTCTCATCACAGATGATTGTCCACTGTAGTATGGCCCACTCCGTTAGGCGTGGTGTTCTATTCCGGTGTCCCAGTTGTGGCCATTCAACCGGGTCCGCAAACAGAATCCCACTCCCGACACCAATTTGTTGTAGGTAAAATAATACCTCTGAGACTGTTCGTGAGTCAAAGTACAGCAGCTTTATTACAAAAACTTTTGGGAAAAGCAGGTTCCTAAAAGTGGTGTGCCAGACTTCTCCCCGAATATAAGTATGAATATTTATACAGTATAGCCCCGGTCCCAGTCACAATCACAGCTCCCAGCTCCAGTCACGACCGCAGTTCCTTCCTTGTGTAGTCGCAGCCGTTCTCAGCATGATTCCTTCTTTCAAACAGCTGTTATCGCACTGCAGCATCTGCAGCTGTTTAGCTATGTTTAGTTAGCAACAAACCTGCACAAACAGATAAGGTTTGCAATGCTCGTGTACAAATTCCGATTACAAAATTCATTAACCCTTTCCTTCACTTACCCACCACAAGCTGTTCAGTCCACGCCTGTGTGTGAGGGGCTTTAACTAAGGTGTGCATCTTCAGAGAGTGGCACTCTTCCCAGGATACTTAGTGTCAAACTGATAGAAACCTTGTAATAACGCTTTCAATTTCTCACCAAAAATCCACTTCACAAGTTGGTTCTGACACTCACAGCAGAGGTGGAGGAAGCCCTTTCATTGGATGCTTAGGAGGCCTAACCCATGAGGCAGAATTATTTCAATACCTACTCTATAAATGCTGAGCAGTGAACCTTCACAGAATTTTTAAGTGATGTCTTTCCTCAGCACAATGAAATGTGGCTGCCGATGCCCGAACTCTCACCAAGTCCACTTCACCCTTTTGCTTCCCAACCTACATCCTAGTCTCTGAATGCCTTGATTTGAAAGTATTCATCAGTGTGTTCAAATCCCACCATTGATATTTCCCTCTCTGTCTCTGCATGCTCCTCCTACAATCCTCTGAGATTCGTTCTTACTCTAATTCAAGCTTGTGTACCCCCAACTTCCTTTGACCCATGTTTGGCAGCCACAATCTTATGTAGTTAGTCCCAAAGCTCTAAATGTCATCCCTCAGCCTTGGCACCCACAACTGCTCTCCCACTTTAACCCACACTAACTCTGTGACTAAACTGTCCTTATGTCCTCTTCTTTGGCTCTGTGTCAATTTGGTTGTGATACACCTTAGATCATTTTACTTCTTTAAAAGCACTTAATAAGTTCATAAGTTTTGGAGCAGAATTAGGCCATTTGGCCCATCGAGTCTGCTCCACCATTTGATCATGGTTGATATGCTCCTCAGGTTTATAAGATGTTAAGAGGTATAGATAGGGTGGATTCTCGGAGGCTATTTCCCAGGGCTGAAATTGTCGCTATGAGAGGACACAGGTTTAAGGTGCTGGGGAGTAGGTACAGAGGAGATGTCAGGGATAAGTTTTTCACTCAGAGGGTGGTGAGTGAGTGGAATCAGCTGCCGTCGGTGGTGGTGGAGGTGAACTCGTTGGGGTCTTTTAAGGGACTTCTGGATGAGTACATGGGATTTAATGGGATTGAGGGTTATAGATAGACCTGGTAGGTATGGATATGATCGGTGCAACTTGTGGGCTGAAGGGCCTGTTTGTGCTGTAGTGTTCTATGTTGTTCTATGTTCTATCCCCATTTTCCTGCCTTCAACCCATAACCCTTCAACCCATTACCAATTCAAAATCTGACTTACACCTTCTTAAATTTACTCACTGTCCCAGCATTCACTGCACTTTGGAATAGCTAATTCCACACATTCACGTAAAGGCAAATTGTTGTTGTTGACTGTACCCAGGTTAAAATCTGCATCCATCAGTACCCCAGGCATGAATATGCATCCACAATTTACCCTTATACTTTCCAAACAATATCACTGAGATCCCCTTCGTGACTTGTGCAAAGTCATGTTGTTAGTTAGTCCATGATTCAAGATGGCGACTCAAGTGCATTGGAATTCTAGGTAAGTCCACCAACTACACATATGCTATCCAATGTGACAATGATGTAAATAGTGGACAACCTTCCTTCAATCCTCACTCAAGAGAGATAGGTTCACTGAGTTGCTTATCCACCCTTGCTCATATCTTGGAGCTGGGTTTTACATTCTGGATACAATCCTAGATTTGACTATGTACTCCCATAGCTGCCAGCTGCTTTATGAGGACCAGATGGAGCACTTGTTTAGAAAGCTTGCAAAATGTTAAATAACAGCATAGCGCTGGCAGGAGAGAACTGTCTTTATGTATTACGTTTAAAACGTTAGTCACAATTTAGCTGATATGCTGTGGGAGCAGCTCAGGTCATCTGTTCTAAGTGTTGTTGATGCCAACCGATGCTGGACGCTAATTGCTTCCTCTAAACAGAGGTGGAGAAATATGTATAGTTAAATATGAATGAGAGTGTCAGTGGATAATACGGCTGATAAAGTGAAAAGGCAGCAGATAAACTATCTGCTAATCATAAAGGCAGTGGCATGCAGCTGAACACATTGCTGAGTGACTCATGCTTCAACAGTGTCCATGGGTCTATGCAAGGCTAGCAACACTTACAGCTACTTAAAGTTATGAGTGAGGTAGAGATAATGGAGGTATGATGAATGAGGCTATTGCTCCAGGAGGTGACTGGAGCAGACAGGTGCTCTTCACTCAGGGCCAAAGGCCATCAGGTAGCTAGTGAGAAGGCAGCAGGGAGCAGGTGACCATTGAGCTTACTACCAGCAGTCTAACCCTGAAGACCTGGGTGCAATGCCACAACAATTTAATGACCTCAAAGTCAGTGAATGCATCTTCAATTGCAATTTCCTTACAGATAAACTATTCATTTACAGATGGCTCCATTCTCCACATGCCCTTCATTAATCTCCCAACAATCTCTATGAACTGAGATTCAAACCTTACCTAAAAGGAAAGTACTGTGGAAGCTGATTTGATTTGGGATATAGTGAAAAGGATTGTTTCTTACATGTTACACAGATAGAATATACTGTTTGTAGAGTACATAGTGGAGCAGGAAAGGAGAGAATGCAGGATATAGCGTTACAGTCACAGTTAGGACGTAGAGAAAGATCAACTTAATATAATGCAGGTCCATTCAAAAGTCTTGATGACAGCAGGGAAACAGCTGTTCTTGAGTCAGTTGGTATGTGATCTCAGTCTTTTATATCTCTTTCCCAACGGAAGAAGGTGAAAGAGCGTATGTCTGGGATGCGTGAAATCCTTGATCATGCTGGCTGCTTTTCCAAGGCAGTGAGAAATGTAGACAGAGTTAATGGATGGGAGACTGATTTGTGTGATGGAGTGAGCTATTTTCATAACCTTTTGTAGTATCTTGCGGTCTTGGTAGAGCAGAAGACATACCAAGCTGTGATAGATCCAGAAATCTAAAATGAAAACAGAAAATGCTGGATAATCTCAGCAGGTCCAGTACCATCGGCAGAGAAAGAAACAGAGTCAATGTTTCAAGTCTATGTGACCCTTCTACAATTCTGTAGAATTGTACAATCCACCTCACTCTCACACACTAAGCACTGGTGTAGGCCTCCCAGCCACATCTCACAGCTTACAAACAGGATGTCAGTCACATTGTTCAAACACATTACACCACATTCACTGATGTACTTCATTGTCTCTTGCAGGACTTGATGGCTCATAATCGGAGGCAAGGACACCTAACCATCAGAGGACAAGCATGGCTGAACACTTTCATACCCCAGATGAGATGGTGTTTATAATGATTGGTCAGGCCTTGGCCAGCTATGGGACTGAAACCACAGAGGATGATGCTAATGTCCTACAGAATCCACCTTCTTGTGTTCCAATTCACTCTTCAACCACAATCTGGTCTGATTTATAAACTGTAGTGTCAGCATGTGCCACATATTCTCACCCTCACTTCCCTCATTCCAACCTTATCTTTATCCTTTAAGATGACCAAAAACTGCCCGGAGGTGGTACGGGAGGGGAAGCTAACGTCCGGTAGGAATAAGTGCCTGATGAACAAGCATCATCACTCAATCTGACACTCACGGCCACTAGCATTGTGAATACTTTTCCAGGTAGCATTTGTGTTACACATTGATTTTGTGCCTTCTCAAGTGGGAACAACCAGTAAAATACATGAATTATCTTTAATTCTTCATTGTGCAAAAGTACTCGTTTGCAAAATACAAGAAAATAAAACACAACTTAAAAAATCACCATTAAAAATGGGATAAACAAATGGGGAAGAAAAATTTGTCTTTAATTGACCCCTATTGATTCCATTTTGCGCTCCTGGTATTTTACGGCTTTTGCACCAGATTTCATTTCATTGCGATCTTGTTAAAAACATTCACCCTGTGCACAAAGCATTACTTCTTAAGGCAAGAATACAACAGTTGCTTCAAGATTAGCGATGCTTTTGAAAAGATTTTTTCCTGGTTCAGTTTTCTCAGTAGCCAGGTTAATGCAAGTGTAACATTACAGTGTAGTATGTTCACGTAGGGTTGATATTGGCTTACAAGCTTCTGTAAACTAGTTTAGTCTCTTCAACAAGATAAACAGTACAATTGCTTCGTTGCTTTTCAATTTAAGTCCCTCCCCACTGATGATGAAGGAACTTTTTGTATGATGTTGACTTCATGTTATTTTGATACAATGCATGGTAAGCTGTGATATCTCCTGTTGATCTTCTCATAGCTTCAGATTCTTCCCCAGGAGAACAAGAGTGAGAGTGATCAACAATCTGACAGACTGCAAGATAAACACTCCTTCCAGGTCCATATCTACCTTCTGACTCAGAGGTTAAAATGTTACCACTGAACAAAACACTTGCTCCACATCCCTGTGAATTAGATTTGATTATGACTTAATACATTTGCACAATTACTTCACAATCGTTAATTCTTCAGTGTGAACCACATCATGCATTCGCTTGCACTGAGCAAACTGGCCGACATCATGCCACCCCCACCTAGCTCCATTAATTCCAAAGCGTACATTATACAAATAGCAGATGTATTAAAGAAATTGCAAGCCAGTAATCTGATCCCAGGGCCCAGATGATAGTTATAGATGACTTGAGCCAAAGAAAAACACTTTTAAAAGATGTTGCTTATCACGGAACATCTGTGGTGTGGTTTGTGCTAATGTTTCTGATTACTGTTTACTTAAGACCCACAATCCTACATAGGGAAGGCCCCTAAAACAGCAAGTTGTGCTCAGCCATGTTGGAAATGAGTTCTGTGCCTGCCAGGCCCCCCCATAGAGAACGGGCAAGCCTGAATTTACTCGCACCCTGGTTGATGGGAACAGAAGTTGGGGGGGGCGGGGACTAGTAAAGTAGTGGGCAGTTGTGTCGGGATGTCTCCCTGACTCATCCCACCACTTGGAAGGCTGGGGGATGAGGGGGTGGAAAATGAGGGGGAGCGGTTTCTCGAGTGGGGGGGGGGGGCAGAAAGCAGGCCATGGTGCAGATTGACTTAACATCTCCATGGAGACAGTCAGCCAATTCGCATCATTAAGCCACCACCACCACCAACCACCCCCCCAACCCCCCCCCCCCCCCCCCCCCCCACACACACAGACACACACACACACACACACACACACACCTCGTCCTGGCACATGGGGAGACCTCCAACTTCATGGAGGCTGAATCTGTGCGGCAACCATAGGATCCATTGGAGCCAGAAGGTCCATGACCCAAGGAGGGAGGCTGCATGGTGACACAATGGTTAGCACTGCTGCCTCACAGAGCCAGGGACTTGGGTTCGATTCCCAGCATGGGTCACTGTCTGTGCGGAGTCTGTACGTTCTCTCCATGTTTGTGTGGGTTCTCTCTGGGTGCTCCCACAGTCCGAAAGACATGAGGGTTAGGTGCACTTGCCATGCTGAAATCTCCCTCAGTGTACCCGAAACAGGCACCGGGACTGTGGCAACCAGGCCATTTTCACAGTTACTTCATTGTAGTGTTAATGTAATTCTACTTGTGACTGATCAATAAACTTTACTTTTAGATGCAGAAAAGACAGCCCTGTTGACCCCAACAATCCTCCTGGAGAAGCTCCCCCTACAATTGACAGGGCCTTCTGCACTCAGCCATCCAAAAATTTTAAATAATACCTACCTTTCCAAACTGCATCAGCAGCACCCAGAAAATATGTTGGAAGGTCCATAGGAATCAATTGATTCCCAGGAATGTCCCAAGGCCCTTGATCCTTATTTAAAACAGTCTCCTATATCCCTCCATCTCTATTCCGCTTATGTGCCTATCTAAGTATCCCTTAAACAATTCCAGAATGCCTGCCTCCACCACCTTACTTGGCAGTGCATTCCCCCACAACCCTCTGCGTGAAAAACCTCCCTCTAACATCTGAATTATACCTCGCCCCCCCTCACCCTAATCCCATAGCCCCTCATAATATTTGTTTCCAATCTAGAACATAGAACACTACAGCACAAACAGGCCCTTCGGCCCACAAGTTGCGCCGATCGCATCCATACCTACCAAGCCATAGAACTATCTGTAACTCCCAATCCCATTAAATCCCATGCACTCATCCAGAGGTCTTTTAAAAGACCCCAGTGAGTTCGCCTCTACCGCCACCGACAGCAGCCGATTCCACTCACTCACCACCCTCTGAGTGAAAAATTTTCCCCTAACATCTCATCTGTACTTGCTTCCCAGTACCTTAAACCTGTGTCCTCTCGTAGCGACCATTTCAGCCCGGGGAAATAGCCTCCGAGAATCCACCCTATCTATACCTCTCAACATTTTATAAACCTCTATCAGGTCGCCTCTCAACCTTCATCTCTCCAGGGAGAAGAGTCCCAGCTCCCCCAACCTATCTTCATAAGGCATGCTTCCCAATCCAGGCAACATCCTTGTAAATCTCCTCTGCACCCTTTCAATAGCTTCCACATCCTTCCTGTAGTGAGGTGGCCAGAACTGCGCACAGTACTCCAAGTGGGGTCTGACAAGGGTCTTATAAAGTTGCAGCATTACCTCCCGACTCCTAAACTCAATCTTTCGATTAATGAAGGCCAGTACATCATACACCTTCTTGACCACATCCTCCACCTGCGAGGCCGATTTGAGCGTCCTATGGACCCGGACCCCAAGATCCTCCTGCTCCTCAACACTGCTAAGACTCCTACTCTTGATATTGATCTAGGAAAAAGCTTACTACTGTTTACTCTATCTATACCCTGCATAATCTTATACACCTCTATTAGATCTCCCCTCATTCTCCGTCTTTCTAAGGAAAATAGCCCCAATTTGCCCAATCTTTCCTCATAATCCAGTCCTTCCATACCAGGCAGCATCCTGGTAAACCTCCTCTGCTTCTCTCCAGGGTCTCCATGTCCTTCCGTTAGTAAGGCGACCAGAACTTGACACAGTACTCCAAATGCGGTCTAACCAACAATGCCCAGATTGATTCCGAATACTATCGGTTTGTGATGTGGTCTGATCCCCTTGTCCAGTAATCAATTCTGTGTGATATGCAGACTGATGTTTCCCAAAAATCAACTGTTTCTCTTACAAGCAGCAGGCAGTGAAAAGTGAGGCACATCTTTAGGTGGTGAACTCCAGGAGTCCAAGAAAAAATTTACAGCCAGTCAAGTGCAGTTATTTGCGTAATATAAGGAATATAGCAGCCAATTTGTACACAGAAAGATCTCATAAACAGCAACGTGATAAATGATCAGATCATCTGCTTTTTCTATGATTTTTTTGAGTGGTAAATATTGGCTAGGAACCTCATGCTCATTTTCAAAATAATCCCACGGAATCCTTTACATCCACCTGATAAAGTCTCAGTTTAATGTCTCATACAAAAGACAGCATCTTTGAGAGTAAAGCACTCCCTCAGTGCGACACTGGCTTGTGGTCAGGATTATTCTGGAGTTGGTCTTGAGCCTGAGACCTCTCACTAACAGTAGAGCCACAGCTGACACTGCATAGCTGTGTGAAACAAGGACAAAGAGATAGACATATCCAGTGCAGCATTACAACCACTTACATGGATCACTTCAAAAGTTATGAAACAGTACTGCAAATCTGAAACCAACTACTTCATTTGCCCAGAAATCAGGCCCATGTCTTTCCTTTCTCCTCACTGTTAACAGATCCTAAGTATTATTACTAACTCCCACTCCATTACCATCACAGATTCTATCCAGAAAAATTAGTGTCTGTGATCCTTAACATGTCCTAAACAGACCTCAAGTTTCCCATAAGATAACTCGGGCACTTTGCCACCCAAGAGATAGCTGCCAAAAGCAGACCAGACCCAGAAATTGCTTTGCTCCTGAAGTGGCAACAGAAAGCAGCACATTGACCCACTGACCTTGTTTGTTTATTACTGACGAGCTGTGCAAACTTGTCACGGCTACAGAGACATGCTGCTGGCGTGGACATGGGCGAGGGTGTGGAATGGGTACCACTGGGTCAGATACTGGCTGGAGGTTCTCTGGAGGTTTGAGGGGTGGGGAGTGGAGGCCATATGGGTGGGGGCAGGACAGGGTAGTCGAGTGGCGGCAGCCTGTGGCCATAATGTGGAGTCAGCATCATCATAAGATCAATAGAAAATATTAACCTTTCTTTCCACTTGGCAGGTCCATTCAAGTATCCACTGATTTGGCTGCCTAATGCCTGAGAAATTTTGTCTTGATGCAAACCAATTTCATGAAAGGGTTTGAAACAGGAGTTTGGCATTTCCTCATTGTCATCAACACTGCTTAATCGCAGTTTCAACTGTCTGTCCCATAAGCCCACTTGGGAGCCCAAACGTCTATGGTGGCCATTGTCCTTCTGGCATGGAATGAGTGTTCACACTTTATAGAAGCATAGAATCCCTACAATGTAAAAGAGAGGCCATTTGGCCCATCGAGTCAGCACCGACCATAATCCTATCCAAACCCTATCCCCATAAGCCCATGCATTTACCTTAGCTAGTCCCCCTGACATCAAGGGGCAATTTAGCATGGCCAATCCACCTAATCTACATTTCTTTGGACTGTGGGAAGAAACCAGAACACGTGGAGGAAACCCATGCAGACATGTGGAGAATGTGCAAACTCCATACAGACAGTGACCCAAGACCGGAATTGAATCCAGCTTCCTGGCGCTGTGAGGCAACAGTGCTAACCATTGTGCCACCGTGCCGCCCACTTTATTGGGTGTTAGATGCCCATTTTGCACCTGTTAACAGCATGATGTAATTTTCAGGCTAGTACAGTGACAGGAGTAATCAGTCCATATTGCCAAGTAATCATTAGTCGCTTTTGATGGAATGCATGCCTCCTTTCACTAAATGCAGCCTCTGAGAGAAATTCAATTGCACTTGTGCAAACGCTCCTACATCCTCTGGTGTACATTAGGACTTTCAGTCATTTCCATTACATGTAAATTGCTCATTAGTCAGTTTAGCACACTAACTCCAGAAGTGATTGTGAAAGTAAAGCTGCCGACGAGGATTAGATCATAAAGGATCAGATCAAAAATAAACAATCTGCGGCATTAGGAGAACAAATCCCAGCAAGGCAGGGCAGAGAAGAAATCCAGCTCCTCTTCTAATCTTCCCCAATGGCTCTGGGTCACAGGAGCAACTGCCTGTAAAATCCAGCTCACATGAAACATGCATACCACACGTTTCCAGCATTCCTGAGACAGAGAGTGGAGGGATTCCATGTGAAAGGAAGAAAGAAAGGGTTCATTTAAGAAGCCAGGCCAGCTCCTGTGATTTTTCACTGAATACTCTGCAAGCAGCACACAGTTAAGCTAAAACAATTTAACTGACTGGTGCAGGATGTATTAAACTCCCTGTGCATTTAATTGTAGCACTACATGTTGTGAAGATAGGGTGAAAAAAAGCAGGATTGGTGCAGAAATGGCACAGTATTCCATGGCCAGCTTCTAAGTCAAGTTCAGACAGTTCCTGAAGATATCGGCACACCTCTCAATAATGTTGCTCATAGTGAGTTGGAGTTTGGGTCACATTATACCAATCAGACATTTTTATGACATGCATGGGATAGCATCACAGCCTGAAACGCAACCCATCGAGTCTGCACCAACCACAATCCCACCCAGGCCCTGTCCCCATAATCCCCCACATTTACCCTGCCAATCCCCCTGACACTAGAGCCAATTTAGCACAGTCAATCAATCTAACCCACACATCTTTGGACTGTGGGAGGAAACCATAGCATCCAGAGGAAAGAGCATGCAAACTCCACACAGACAGTGACCCAGAGCCAGAATTGAACCCAGATCCCTGGTGCTGTGAGGCAGCAGAGCTAACCACTATGCCACTGTACCACCATAGTATTTTAGTGTTCCTGGTAGGTGTGACACATAGTCCCAAAGTAATTTCCATCAAAATCGCTAACCAACCAAGTCTATCATTTAGTCAGTCTGCCTAGAGTTGAACCCAGTCGAGAGGGGTGGCATTGACTTCAGCCAGATGAATGAGACTGGCTTGACAGAGTGTGAATTACCTGATGAGTCCTAGCATGCAGTGTCCACAGATGCAGCTGACAACTTCCGTGCCTGCTGGGCACTGCAGGAGCTGGGGTGTATTATAGACCCCGACAATCACATTTTAATTTGTTGTTTTAAGTTTCCTTTTGACTTTGTCTTTGGTTCAGGCTGTCCCCCCTTCCTATTGGGGAGCTGCCCCTTTTAATTTGTCCCTAATTTAATTTGAGTTTGTTTATTTGGTTGGTGTCAAAAGAGATACCTAGTATGCGGTGTCCACGGGTGCACTGACACCTTCTGCGCCCGCTGGGCACCGTCGGGGCTGGGCTGCATTATTAACGCTGATAATCACTTTTTGATTTAATGTTTTAAGTTTCCTTTCAACTTTGTTTTTGGTTCGGGCTGTCTGCTGCACCACCGCTGCCACCACCGCCACCACCACCACCACTGCCACTGCCACCACCGCCACTGCCACCACCACCACCGCCACCGCCACCACTGCCACCGCCACTGCCACTGCCACCACCACCACCGCCACCGCCACCACTGCCACCGCCACTGCCACTGCCACCACCGCCACTGCCACCACCATCGCCACTGCCACCACCGCCACCGCCACCACTGCCACCGCCGCTGCCACCACTGCCACCACCACCACTACCGCCGCCACCACTGCCACCACCACCACCACCACCACCACCGCCACCACTGCCACCACTGCCACTGCCACCACCGCCACCGCCACCACTGCCACCACCGCCGCCACTGCCACCACCGCCACCGCCACCACTGCCACCACCACCGCCACTGCCACCACCACCACCGCCACCGCCACCACTGCCACCGCCACTGCCACTGCCACCACCACCACCGCCACCGCCACCACTGCCACCACCGCCGCCACCACTGCCACCACCACCGCCACCACTGCCACCACCACCGCCACCACTGCCACTGCCACCACCACCACCGCCACCACTGCCACCGCCGCTGCCACCACTGCCACCACCACCGCCGCCACCACCACTGCCACCACTGCCACTGGCACTGCCACTGCCACTGCCGCCACCACCACCACTACCACCGCCACCACTGCCACCACCACCACCGCCACTGCCACTGCCACTGCCGCCACCATCGCCACCGCCACCACTGCCACCACTGCCACTGCCACCACCACCACCGCCACTGCCACTGCCACTGCCGCCACCATCGCCACCACCACCACTGCCACCACCACCACTGCCGCCACCACCACCGCCACTGCCACCGCCACCGCTGCAACCACTGCCACCACTTCCACTGCCACCACCACCACCACTGCCGCCACTGCCACTGGCACTGCCACTGCCACTGCCGCCACCACCACCACTACCACCGCCACCACTGCCACCACCACCACTGCCACTGCCACCACCACCACCACTACTGCCACTGCCACCACCACCACTGCCACTGCCACCACCACCACCACCACTGCCACTGCCACCGCCACCGCTGCAACCACCACCACCACCACTGCCACTGCCACCACCACCACCACTACTGCCACTGCCGCCACCATCGCCACCGCCACCACTGCCACCACTTCCACTGCCGCCACCATCGCCACCACCACCACTGCCACCACTTCCACTGCCGCCACCATCGCCACCACCACTGCTGCCACCACCGCCACCATCGCCACCACCACCACTGCCACCACCGCTGCTCCCAATGCCCTGCCACCTTTTAAATTCCTCATAAAACAGCTCAGGATAAAGTGCTACTCCCACCCCGACATGACCATGGAGGCGTGCTTTCGGGCAATGGCTGGGGTTGTCGGCCCCTCAGCCATTGTTGCAGCCTCCAAGATGGCTGTATTCTTTCTGAAGGCCGAGTGGGTGGTCCACCTCGCCCTGGAAACGGAGTTCACAGAGGGCAGGACGTTCTTGGCGGTGGACCCCCTTGAGGCCACCACCCATCGATTGGTAATCTCAAACACGCTGCCCTTCATCCACGTGGAGCTCTTCCCCCCCCACCTCTACCTACTGGGGGAGGTCAGGTCCGGGGTAGCACCCTGGCTTCTGGCATGTGTACTCCTTCCAGCGCCAGGTACATGTCCGCCTGGCCCTAGAAGAGTGCCTCAACGAAGGGGGGCGGGGGGGGGGTGGAGTTCAATGTCCCATTTAAGGGGACTACCTACCTGGTCTTCTGGTCTGCAGACGGTGTGCAATGCTATGCCTGTAAGGAGGCGGGCATGTTAAAAAGAACTAGCCCATCTCCAAGGCCACCGAACCCCCCAACCCGAGACAGCTGCAGCTGGCACCGCAGCCCCCTCTCCCCCTAATCGAGTACTACCTGGCCCCCTGAAAGGGAAGACTGCGCTGGCAGCAGCTGCCAGCTTGGCTGTAGGTGCGGGAGGGGTGGGGGGAGGTGGGGGGGAAACCCAGTGACGTAGGAAGGGGTAGAAGGGGGGGAACACAACCGAGGCTATAGTGGGATGTGGCCAAGACTCACATCCGTACCTTCTGTCAGGAGTACGTGAGGGAGTCAACAAGGAGGCGAAATCCAGGCTCGAGGAGTTGGAGAAGGAGCTGTTCGACCTGGAGGCACGTCTCAGTCTGCCCGACATGGACCCGGCCCTGCGTCTGGAGTACAGGGAGAAGAAGGATGCACTGTGGGACCTGCAACTCACCGGGTCCCGTGGTGTGTACATGAGGCCATGGCTCCAGTTCCGAGTGGACCTGGACTGAGGCTCCCCCTTCTTCTACTTGCTGGAAAAAGGGTGGGCTAACCATCAGCAGCTCCTTACGCTGCTGGCCGACGACAGTTCCCCGACTCGGATCTGGGGGGTGCATCCGGGCAATTGCCTGGGATTACTACACCTCCCCCTTCTCTCTGGGTCCGTCCAGCGAGGATGCCCGCAGAGTTCTGTGGGAGGACCTTCCGCAGGTCAGCCCGGAGGGTGACGGCAGGCTCGAGGCCCCCATCACCATGGCCGAGCTGACCAGCGCCCTCAACAGCCTCCAACGGGGAAAGGCCCCGGGGCTGGACAGGCTGACTGTAGAGTTCTTCAGGGTGCTCTGGGACATCCTGGGGAACGACTACATGGGGGTCCTGGGGGAGAACGTGACCACCGGGGAGATGCCTCTTTGGTGGCGCAGGGCAATCATTGCCCTGTTGCCGAAGAAGGGGGATCTCCGGCAACTTAAAAACTGGCGCCCGGTCTCCCTCCTCAGCACAGATTATAAAATCTTTTCCAGGGCATTGGCTTCACGCCTTGGATCCGTGCTGGACCACATGATCCACCCTGACCAGTCCTACACAGTCCCGGGCCGTTCAAAGAACAAAGAACAAAAACAGCCCGGGAAACAGGCCCTTCGGCCCAACAAGCCCGTGCCACCGTTTTAACATTGTGAGCGGTCTCTTCTACCTTTGTCTACGCCTATTGGACTCCACAATAAAGGAATTATGACCAGATTGAGGGACGACTAATTTAGGGACAATTTGTTAACACCAATCAGACTAAGAGCATGTTACTGGGGTGTGGGAGGAAACCGGAGCACCCGGAGAAAACCCATGCAAGCACAGGGAGAATGTGCAAACTCCCACAGACACCGGCCCAAATCCATGTGTCTGCACAGCAAACGGTGATAGTCACTGAGCTGTTGTGTTGCCCATCAGCTGGTCCAGTTTGAGCACACACTAACGGCGTGACCCCCTCCCCCTGGCTTTGTCACCAATGATATGGAGATGCTGGCATTGGACTGGGAAACACAGTCAGAAGTCTCACAACACTTGAGGACAGCCTCAACTGGGGTCTTGGGTTTCTGTCACACAATTTGTAACCCCCATGACTTGCCTAGGCTTGCACTTATTGTCCTGTCTGGGGACAATACACATCTCTTTAACCTATGCTTAATGCTATCTCCACTCACACTGTCTGCACTTCTAAGACTTGACTAGCTGTAAAGACTCACATTCTAATCAGTATTCTGTAAACTGAGTGTGCGTCTTTATATGTCCTGTTTGTGATCAGAACTCCCCACTCACCTGACCAAGGGGCAAAGCCCTGAAAGCTAGTGGCGTTTGATATCAAATAAACCTGTTGGACTTTAACCGAAGGGCCTGTACTGTGCTGCACTGTTCTATGTCCTATGTTTCTGCCGAGGTTCTGCATCTCCCGCTTGAGGAGGCCAGCCAAGGTCTGGTGTGCCTTCGCACACAGGTAGCGACCTTCTGCCTCCAGACCCTGCAGAGATACCTTTACATCGAGCCTCCACTATGACGATGTGTCCTGGCGACAGATTTCTTCCACCAGTTGCACACCCTCAGTTATGACGTGCAGCTCCTGCATATCAATCTGGGGCGTATTCCGACCTCATTGCGGGAGTTGCCCATCTTTTACCAGGACCTCCTCACTGTCTGGAACACGGTCGCCTCGCGGCGCAGCTCTCCCCCCTCAGGAATAGCAGCTCTCGTGTGAGAGCCGCTGCTCAGGAATCCGCTCCTCCAGCCGTATAACTTCAGGCGGTTGGCGGAGAGGAGGGCTGTGGGTGCCGGGGTGACCAGGATCGGGGATGTGCTGGATGGCGGTGGAGTGGGCTGGATGAGCCCCCGCCTCCTGAGCGTGCGGGGGTGACTGTCTGGCGCGTGGCCAAAGCCATCCGAGACCTTAGGAGGGTCGTGCTCAGCCCCGAGTGCGCACGCGGGCAGAGGCAGCGCAGGCTTGCGGTGGGATCCCGCCCGAGCGTTCCCCTGCTCGAACGGAATTTCACATTGGCCCAAAGCCTAGACCCTCCCCGCCCCCTCCCCCCAGGGTCAGGTGCGCCACTGCATGTGCTACCTCGTGGAAATGTCCTCCATGCCCTTTTCCACCACACAGAGGGGTTCCCTCTACGGGCTGCTGTTGCACACATTTCACTACCACGTCCTCGCCTGTTGCCCGGATACACCTTGGCGGGCCTTGTTGCTGCTGGGTGGCAGAGGTCCCCAATGGAGATCCCTTTACGGAGGGATCTCCCCCAATTACCTTGGGGATCTGGGGTGGAGGCTGCTGCACACAGTGGTGCCGTACAACCGTAGGTTTTTCCAGTTCACGGGTTCCCAAGACTGCCCTTTCTGTGGCCTTGTGGAGTCCGTGGACCATGGCTACGTTTTGTGTTTTAGATTGCACACCCTTTTCAGTTTTGTCAAACAGCTTTTACCGATGTTTTGTTCGCACTTCAGTCCCACACTCCTAATCTACAGACACCCGGTGCGGAGAGGGGTGGGTCAGGATGGCAACCTCCTCGTGAACCTGCTCCTGGGCCTGGCGAGACGCACCATCAATAGGTCCGGGCAGCGGGTGATCGACGGGGCTGTCCACCCCGACTGTCTGCCCCTCTACCGGGGCTACACTTGCAGCCAGGAGTCCCTGGGGGAGGGAGGGTGCGGGCGCCCGCTGGGCACTGCAGGGGCTGGGGTGCACTATTGACCCTGATAATCACCTTTGATTTAATGTTTTAAGTTTCCTTTTAATTTTGTTTCTCCGTTCAGGCCCCTTTCTTTTAATTTGTCCCTAAGTTAGTTTGAATTTGTTTATTTGGCTGGTGTCAAAAGGGATACCTGATGAGTCCTAATTGATGGTTAAATCGGGGAGCCTTACGCTCCCTATTTAAAGCAGGTGTGTTAGACCTGGAGCAACTGGCAAGCTGGCTGTGTACAGATGTATGGTGTAAATAAAGTAATTTAGTGACAGGACTTTCGCCTCCCTGGAGTTCTTACAGATATGTTATCACTGTTCACGCCGGTGGGATTTTCCCATCCCTCTGCAGTGAATAAAGATTTGGTTATCAGCCAAATTCTCCGACCCTGCTACAACAGGAGCAGTTTGCGTCAATATGCACAATCTTCTTGTTGTGAGACTTCTTACAGCAGGAGCATGACGTGGAAGGCAGGTAAGGTCACACCCGGCATTATCAGCCTTTGCTCAAAGGGAAATCTTAACAAGAAACTTGGTGGAATATTGCACAAAAGTTGAAAGATAAACAGGACAAAAATAATTTTCAGAGTATCTGAATTTTTCTTTAAAAAAATGCACACATTCCTTCTATGAGCAGCTTAATACTGACATTCCTGACATCTCCCACAGCCCCACCTGCACCAGTATTACAATCCAGTTGGATCATTCAAATTTTACTCCGATCTTGGCTAGTTACTAAGTAGAGTCCTTCAGAACAACAAAGTAATGAGTGTCTCAAAGGGGAAATAAAATTAATCAAGTGTTTCCTTATAATGATTAGCCTAATAATTAGAAGTCTATATGAGGATAAATGCCTCCAGCCAAAACTTGCATGTGCATGCTTAAACCTGACTTGTACATTCCTGTGCATGCCATCCATACAGAGATGATTAAAGAGGAGGAGGAGAAAACATTACCTTTCTCCCTTTCCTAGCTTAGAAGCACTGATAGTTTTATAACCCCCTCTACCCATTATGTGGAAAACTGTTTCCCAATTTCATTCCTGAATGACCTCATTCTTATTTTAAGGTTAAGTCCCTTGTTCGTGTTCTCTGAGTATAAAAAGAAATTCTGCCCCAGGAATCTGGCAGAATATTAAGTATAGATTATTGATTGACTTTGAGATTGAAATGTTCTGATGAAAGGTCACTGGTCCAAAATATCATTCAACTGCCAGGATGCTGCCTTTAATGTTGATGGTGCAATCACAAACAAAGAGCAGGATGCAAATACTGTGGGGGATAGCACACAAAAGAAAAGAGGGATTGCTCAGCATGGATTTCAGTGTTTCAATTGCGAGAAGTAGAATTGTTTTCCAGAGAAGTAATTTGGTGAGAGAATTTGTAATTTGGACGAAAAGGGATTGGTATAGGCTAGTGGGTCATTGTTTTTGTAACTGGTCGGCGCAACATCGTAATGTTCTATTAAAAACGAAACAAGCCACAGGCAGTCACTGGAAGCCATCAGCAGAAGAGTCTGATGAAGAACCTTATCGCTTATAACAGGTTGGTTCAGTCAAGTCTAGAATAAACAAATGGTGTGTGACTTTTACAATGATGACCGCAGAGGGAAAGTATCAAGCGATCAAGGAGTGTCTGATTGACACTGATGTATCTCCACATCATGACACTGATGCGCCATGTAACATAATGATTTTAAGAGGTCTCACATCACCAGGTTAAAGTCCAACAAGTTTATTTGCTCGTAAATCCACAAGCTTTTGGGGTTTGCCCCTTCGTTAGATGAGTGGAGAGTTTTAGTCTCAAACAGAGCATATAAAGGCACACACAGTTTACAGAATATTGATTAGAATGCAAGTCTTTACACCTAACCTATTCTTAAAAGTGCAGACAATGTGAGTGGAGATAGCGTTAAGCATAGCTTAAAGAGATGTGTGTTGTCTCCAGACAGGACAGTTAGTGAGATGTTGTAAGCTCAGGCAAGTCATGGGGGATACAGATAGTGTGACATGAACCCAAGATCCTGGTTGAGGCCATCCTCATGTGTGTGGAACTTGGCTATCAGTTTCTGCTCAGCCACTCTGCACTTGTCATATGTTCACCTTGGAGAACATTTACCCGAAGATCAGAAGCTGAATGCCCGTGATCACTGAAGTGCTCGCCAACAGGAAGGGAACAACCTTGCCTGGTGATTGTTGAGCGGTGTTCCTTCATTGTTGTAGTGTCTGCACGGTCTCCCCAATGTACCATGCCTCAGGACATCCTTTCCTGCAGTGTATCAGGTAGACAACGTTGGCTGAGTTGCAAGAGTATGTACCGTGTACTTGGTGGATGGTGTTCTCACGTGAGATGATGGCATCCGTGTTGATGATCCAGCATGTCTTGCAGAGGTTGCTGTGGCAGGGTTGTGTGATGCTGTGGTCACTGTTCTCCTGGGTAGTTTGCTACGGATAATGGTCTGTTTGAGGTTGTGCAGTTGTTTGAAGGCAAGAAGTGGGGTTGTGGGGATGGCCTTGGCAAGATGTTCGTCTTCATCAATGATATGTTGAAGACTCCGAAGAAGATGTCCTAGCTTCTCTGCTCCGGGTAAGTACTGGATGATGAAGGGTACTCTGCCCACCGTGTCCCATGTTTGTCTTCTGAGGAGGTCGGTGCAGTTTTTCGCTTGGTGCGTTGGAGCTGTCGATCGATGAGTTGACTGCCATATCCTGTTCTTATAGCATTAAGCATAGCATAAGCATATAAGACCTAACAACTTTCACAGGCTCAACACAATGATCTGAAAATGAAGCCCTCCAAAGTAAAATTGAAGCTATATAATGGTGCACACACCAGGGCAGCACAGTGACACAGTGATTAGCACTACTGCCTCACAGTGTCAGGGACCCGGGTTCAATTCCGGCCTCGGGTCACTGGTTGTGTGGAGTTTGCAAGTTCTCCACATGTCTGCGTGTGTTTACACTGGGTGCTCTGATTTCCTGTCACATTCCAAAAGTGTGCAGGTTAGGTTGATTGGCCATGCTAAATTGACCCTTAGAATGAAAATGGTAAAATAAGACCCTAAGTGCCAGGCGGGCTTGAAACTGGGAATGTTTCAGATCTGACGTTTAGGCCCATTCTGAGGCACTCCCTGCCTGCACGCTGCCTGCAAAACTATTAACGATTCCGAATTGTGCTACAGAAGCCCGTGGGCGGGACTTAACACGCCTGAAACCCTGCAGTTCAGATCGGAACCTCCAACTGCATATACGCAAAAAAAATGATAGAATGCAACTCCCCTGCCACACCCCTTCTGGGCCGGATAATGTCTCCCTCTGGCCCCGACGGATATTGTCCTAACATTACTGATCTGCAATAATAAGCAGCTCCATAAGATACGCAAGGATGGGCAGGCAGTGCAGGAAAAAGATGACCAAATGACCAGCCCCAGATTTACTGAAGTCGACCTCAGGAGGCTGCTGGATGTGGCAGAGGTGAGGCGGACACCTCTTCCCCTCAGCAGGATGCAGACCCGGGGGGGCTGGTGGCAATGCAGCCTGGAAGGCATCTCCTTCCTGCTCCCTCCCACCCCCCCATCCATCATGTAGCATTGTGCTTGCCCTGTAAGGGCCACCAACTGATACTCTGCAGGAGTCACGCCATCATTTCTTTCAAGGCTCCTTCTGTTCTCACAGGAAAAGACCAACCATAACACTTTAAAACACACGCGAAGACAGGGGGTGGTGAGCCATACTTCTGGATCCTCACCCTCTTTGAAGAGTGGGCACTGGAGCTGTCCAGGGAAGGGGAGATGCGGGCTGTCAGCTACAGCATGGTTGGACTAGAGTCAAGAAGTGAGACTTGTCAATCCTCCAATCAATCTGAGGCAACTTCTAGGAGGCATGGGTTTTGGGTGCGAAAGGCAAGGTGTACAGGATATATACAAGGCATATTTATTTATACAGAGAGTGTGGTAGGTGCCTGGAACTTGCTGCTGGGTGAGGTCATCGAGTCATAGAGCTTTACAGCATGGAACCCAACTTGTCCATGCTGCCCTTTCTTTTTTAAAACCCCTAAGCTAATCTCAATTGCCTGCATTTGGCCTATATCCCTCTATACCCATCGTACCCATGTAACTATCTAAACACTTCTTAAAAGATAAAATTGTATCCACCTCTACTACTACCTCTGGCAGTTTGTTCCAGACACTCGCCACCCTCTGTATGAAAAAATTGCCCCTCTGGACACTTCTGTATCTCTCCCCTATCACCTTAAACCTATGTCCTCTAGTTTTAGATCCCCCACCTTTGGGAAAAGATATTGACTATCTACCTTGTCCACGCCCCTCATTATTTTATAGACCTCAATAAGGTCACCCCTCAACCTCCTACACTCCAGGGAAAAAAAGTCCCAGTCTACTCAGCCTTTTCTTATAACTCAATCCATCAAGTCCCGGTAGCATCCTAGTAAATCTTTTCTGCATTCTTTCTAGTTTAATAATACCCTTTCTATAATAGGGTGACCAGAACTGCACGCAGTATTACAAGTGTGGCCAAGTGAAACCAAGCATGCTGAATGCCTTCTTCACCACTCTGTCCACCTGTGACTCCACTTTCAAGGAGTTATAAACCTATACCCCTAGATCTCTTTGTTCTGTAACTCTCCCCAGTGCCCTACTGTTAACTGAGTAAGTCCTGTCTTGCTTCAATCTACCAAAATGCATCACCTTGCATTTATCTAAATTAATCTCCATCTGCCATTCATCAGCTCACTGGCCCAACTGATCAAGATCCCTTTGCAATCTGAGATAATCTTCTTCACTGTCCACTATGTCACCAATCTTGGTATCATCTGCAACTGTGCCTCTTATATTCTCATCCAAATCATTTATACAAATGACAAATAACAGTGGACTCAGCACTGATCCCTGAGACACACCGCTGGTAATAAGTTTGAAAAACAGCCCTCTACAACTGCCCTCTGTCTTCTGTTATCAAACCAATTTTGTATCCATTTAGCTACCTTACTCTGGATCCCATGAGATTTAACCTTATGCAATTACCTATCATTCAGTACCTTGTCAAAGACCTTGCTAAAGTCCATGTAGACAACATCAACTGCACTGCCCTTATCTACCTTCTCGGTTACCCTTTCAAAAAACTCAATGAAATTTGTGAGACATGATTTTCCACTCACAAAGCCATGCTGACTATCCATAAGCATTTCTAAAAGCCTGTAGATCCTGTCTCTCAAAATACCTTACGACAAATTACCCATCACAGATGTGAGGCTCACCAGCCCGTAGTTCCCAGGCTTTTCTCTGCAGCCCTTTTTAAACAAAGGCACAACATTTGCCACCCTCCAATCTTCAGGCACTTCACCTGTGATTATCGATGATTCAAATATCTCGGCTAGGGGATCCACAATTTCCTTGCTAGCTTCCCACAATGTCCTGCACAGAGGCCAAAGTCAAACGCCATGAACAACAGCAGCCACACACACACACACACACACGCGCCCCCCGCCCCCCCCCCCCCTCCCCCCCCCACCTCAATCCAAAATGCAACATGGCCACCATGAAACAAACCCCCCCACCCCCGAGCAGCACGGAACAGTTTGAAAGCAGAGACTTAACTCCTTGCTCACCGTCCCTGCACAAGTGCCTGAATCCAACTTTTATATAAGATGCTTTCCTGAGCAACCCAGCGGCAGCGAACAAAGTCATTAAGGAAGGTGAGCTGGGATGATTGGACGTGAAGCTTGTTAACTACATTGTGATGACTGTATTAAAATGCAAATTGACATTTTGCCCATTTTGGGCGGGGTTCTGATTGCGCCAATATTTTTTCTTGCTAAAACATGAACGGGCATGAAAACAGGTGCCATACCCACTAGTTGCATCACACCCGATTTTTCCGCAAAATGGGCGTGATGGAGGCCTGAGTGGGATTGTTTTCAGTGCAAGCTTAATGGGTCGAAAGGCCACCTTCTGCACTGTAAGGATTCTATGATTTATACCTAGAGAACAAATTAGTCTGACAGTTCAATGCAAGAAGGAAGATCTGGAGATTCAGAACATAGATAGAACATAGAACATAAAACACTATAGCACAAACAGGCCCTTCGGCCCACAAGTTGCACCGATCATATCCATACCTACCAGGCCTATCTATAACTCTCAACCCCATTAAATCCCATATACTCATCCAGAAGTCTCTTAAAAGACCCCAGCGAGTTTGCCTCCACCACCACCGACGGCAGCCAATTCCACTCACTCACCACCCTCTGAGTGAAAAACTTACTCCTGACATCTCCTCTGTTCCTGCTTCCCAGCACCCTAAACCTCTCGTAGTGACCATTTCAGCCCTGGGAAATAGCCTCCGAGAATCCACCCTATCTATACCTCTCAACATCTTATAAACCTCTACCACGTCACCTCTCATCCCTTGTCTCTCCAGGGAGAAAAGACCTAGCTCCCTCAACCTATCCTCATAAGGCATGTCACCCAATGCAGGCAACATCCTTGTGAATCTCCTCTGCACCTTTTCAATAGCTTCCACATCCTTCTTGTAGTGAGGTGACTAGAACTGCGCACAGTACTCCAAGTGGGGTCTGACAAGGCTCTTATAAAGTTGCAGCATTACCTCCCAACTCCTAAACTCAATCCCTTGATTAATGAAGGCCAGTACACCATTCGCCTTCTTGACCACATCCTCCACCTGCAAGGCTGATTTAAGAGTCCTGTGGACCCGGACCCCAAGGTCCTTCTGCTCCTCAACACTGCTAAGACTCCTACTCTTGATATTGTACTCCTTCATCTCATTGGACTGGCCAAAATGGACCACTACACATTTATCCGCGTTGAAGTCCATCTGCCACTTCTCCGCCCATTCTTGCATCCTATCTATGTCTCGCTGAAACTTCTGACATCCCTCCAGACTCTCCACAACACCACCAACCTTCTTGTCGTTGTCAAACTTACCAACCCATCCCTCCACTTCCTCATCCAGGTCATTTATGAAAATGACAAACAGCAAAGGTCCCAGAACAGATCCCTGGGGCATTCCACTGGTGACTGACCTCCATGCAGAAAAAGACCTAACCACAACCACTCTCTGCCTTCTTCAGGCAAGCCAGTTCTGGTTCCACAAGGCAATAGCCCCTTGGATCCCATGTCCTCTCACTTTCTCGTAGATGAAAGATGGGACACAACGGCCACTTATCTCAGCTGGAACAAGTCTAAAGTTTAGACTGGCAACCCTGAACATACCAGTAGAGGAAGGGCATCTAAGGAAACAAAAGAATCCACAACACGGGAGACATTTTCAAGTAAACCACAAGATGGTTGCTGACCACATCAGTGCAATGCAATGTATGAGCTGAAGTTAAATGACTCAGTTCTACAGGAAAATATTCACATCAGATCTGAACTGGGAATTTGAAGGACAAGATTCCAGCTGAGTAAATACCAGTGAAAATATATGTTAAGACTGAAGTCTTCAATGAACCAAGCTGTGCAAGATCTGACTAAATAAATTTCAGAGATGACACAAAGATACCAAAAGAATGATCCAAAATTCTACAGTTCAAAGTGGGTGTGAAAAAACTCAACCAGATATCTAGGTGCAATCACAGACTATTGAGTATCACTCAATAGTAAAGCTGCTCCTTCACCACAATTGGCCAGTCAGGGAGAAGGGATCCCACCAACTGTACCAACTATTGAATTACCATCAATCCCAGAGGTCCAAGTGTCTCCAACAAGCTAAGGGAGGTGAGGGATGAAATTGCTGGGCCTCTGACGCAAATCTTTGTCTCTTCCTTGGACACAGGTGAGGTCCCAGAGGATTGGCGCATTGCAAATGTAGTACCGTTGTTTAAGAAGGGTCAGAGGGATAACCCAGGGAATTATAGGCCGGTGAGCTTGACTTCAGTTATAGGCAAGCTAATGGAGAGGATCATCAAGGATAGGATGTATGAACATCTGGAGCGCTGCAATCTGATCAGGGATACGCAGCATGGCTTCGTTACAGGGAGGTCGTGCCTTACGAATCTAGTGGAATTTTTTGAAGAGGTGACAAAAACGGTTGACGAAGGACAAGCCGTTGATGTCGTCTATATGGATTTTAGTAAGGCGTTTGACAAGGTCCCTCATGGTAGGCTGATAGAAAAGGTGAAGGCTCATGGGATACAAGGCCAGGTATGTAGATGGGTGGAGAACTGGCTTGGGAGGAGGAGACAGCGAGTAGTAGTGGAAGGCTCCTTTTCCAATTGGAGGTCTGTCACCAGTGGTGTGCCGCAGGGCTCGGTACTAGGACCTCTTCTATTTGTGGTATATATTAATGACTTGGAAGAGGGGGTAGGTGGTGTGATCAGCAAATTTGCTGATGACACTAAGATGGTTGGATTGGCGGGTACTGAGGAGCAGTGCCTGGCAATGCAACAGGACATAGATAGGCTGGTAGATTGGGCAGATAGATGGCAAATGGAATTTAATCCGGAGAAATGCGAGGTGATGCACTTTGGCCGGAATAATGTGGAGGGGAGTTATACGATAAAAGGTAGAACTATCCGGAGTATAGATACGCAGAGAGACCTGGGGGTGCAAGTGCACAAGTCCCTGAAGGTGTCGGTGCAGGTGCAGAATGTGATGAGGAAAGCGTATGGTATGTTAGCCTTCATAGGAAGAGGTATAGAATATAAGAGTAGGAGTCTGATGTTGCAGTTGTATAAAACGTTGGTTAGGCCTCACTTGGAGTACTGCGTCCAGTTCTGGTCGCCGTACTACCGGAAGGATGTAGAGATCCTGGAGAGAGTGCAGAGGAGATTTACCAGGATGCTGCCTGGTATGGAAGGGCTGTCTTACGAGGAAAGATTGAATGAACTTGGGCTGTTTTCCCTTGAGAGACGTCGGCTGAGGGGGGATCTAATAGAGGTTTATAAGATTATGAAGGGGATAGATAGAGTAAATGGTGGTAAGCTTTTTCCGCTATTAGAAATGGATAGAACGAGGGGTCACGGGCTTAGGGTGAGGGGGGCTAGGTATAAGACAAATATTAGAGGGCAGTTTTTCACGCAAAGGGTAGTGGGGGTGTGGAATGCACTGCCGAGTAAGGTGGTGGAAGCAGGCACGCTAGAGTTGTTTAAGAGTCACTTAGACAGCCACATGAGCGGGCTACATATAGGGGGATATAGTAGACCTTACTAAACATTGTAGGCTTGGGAATACGTTTTGCCTCAGGGATGTTAGTCTTTGCCTGTTTAATAATGAATTTTTTGTCTCCACAGGCATTTAAGTCCAGCAAGGGGCATGCATGCGGCAGGTTGTAGTGGGCTGCTCTTGGACGTTGCTTCGGGAGTTGCCTATTGCTTCATGTCGTTAGTGTGCTTAAACTGGACCATCTCGAGGGCAACATGACAGCTCAGAGACTATCTCTGTTGCTGTGCGGACACATGGATTTGGGCCTGTGTCTGTGGGAGTTTGCACGTTCTCCCCGTGGTTGCGTGGGTTTCCTCCGGGTGCTCCGGTTTCCTCCCACATCCCCAAAGATGTGCTTTTAGGCTGATTGATTGGGTAACAAATTGTCCCTAAATTGGACCTCCCTGATCCTCGCACATTAGGCATAGACTAAAATCACAAATAGGACACTGAGATGGTGGGACGGCGGTGCGGGCTCGTTGGGCCGAAGGGCCTGTTTCCCGTGCTGTGTTGTTCTTTGTTCTAAACTCCAGTGGAGCAACAACAGTCACTAAGGCAACAAGTGCCATGGGAAAGGGCAATGGTTGTATCTTTTGTTCAATATGAAAAGGAGCATGTTTGAGTTTTGAAAAGTAACCAGTCTGATTGACACATCTGGCTTTCCATAATCATGTGATTTTACCATGCTGATGCCTTTATGGCCAGACATCTTAAAACCAGTTCAATAAAGCTTCTCACTGAGAACAGGCTGAAGAAGACTACCATCCTTATAACAAGAGACAGCCTCCAAGTCATTCACTCTAGGTCAGCTGGGAGTCAGCATCCATTTATTCAACTGACATCCTACAGCTCAAATGCCAAAGTGGCATTCACACTGCCCCTCACACTGCTCTGTTAAAATTGAGAAAGTGGAATCCCTGTTGGTAAATGGCACAGTTGACTGCCTGCTTGGCTCTGGCAAGATCCAATGGAACAAAGTCAGCTCTTCTTGAATAGAAAGTCTCAGTGATTTCCCTTATGTTATGGTTGATGATAGCTAGGTTAATACCTCCATCTCCAGTGTGGAAGGAGCCAAACACATCAGAATTAATCACCGATGAAGAATTGAGTGCCTGGGAGTGGTCAGTAGAGGAAATGGCTCATTATAGCCCAGTGACAATCTGTCAGGGAAACAGGCACTTCAAAATAACACTGCCTCCAAGTCACTGAGCCATAGGCAGGAAGTGGGGCGTCGATGGCAAACTGCAGAAGATGGGCAACATGTTTGAGAAGGGGGTGAAGGATTGGGATGAAGCTTCTTTTAGTCATATCGCAGAGTCTCAGTTTCACAACATCAGAAAGTGGTGAAGTGATCCCCAGACATGGTTCTTCAGACTGGGGCACTGTAGTAGTTTATTTCTTAGTGTCATAAGTAGGTTTACATTAACACTGCAGTGAAGTTACTGTGAAGATACCCTAGTCGCCACACTCCAGCACCTGTTCACATACACTGAGGGAGAATTTAGCATGGTCAATGCACCTAACCATTGGACTGTAGGAGGAAACTGGAGCACTTGGAGGAAACCCCAGGCAGACATGAGGAGAATATGCAGACTCCACAGAGACAGTGACTCAAGCCAGGAATTGAATCCAGGTCTCTGGTGCTGTGAGGCAGCAGTGTTAACCACTTTGCCACATGCTGCCGACATACAGTAGAAGTTGGAGCAACAAGAGATTATTTATCACTATTTGAAGAAATACAGAAGACAACTTTTGTCACGTTTGAGTAGCTCCAGGGGATTATTGGCATCCCTAGAACTTGAAGTTGATGAAGTTGTATTGATAAGAAGACAGAAGAGACCAACAATGGAAAGAAAATGTTCACGATTGATTCATGTTGGAAGTTCCCAAACACCTTCAAAAGCCAGATGTTTCATTCAGACTGGTAACATTTCAGGACCCAAATATCTCCCTAAAAAGAGGTAAAAAAGGATATAAGGGCAATGGGAGGGAAAAAAATCTATGAGGTCAAGGAGCCAAGAAAATGGTGAGTAAAGGGAAGTGGAGAGGAGTTAAAATGAATGCAGGAAGGCTAGGCCAGGGAGGCTGAAGAATTCCTTGCAGGGCCCAGAGTAACACTAGTTCCTGGTGGCCCATGAAGGAATGTGTAGACACACTTCTCTCTTCAGCCTGCTTCACCCACCTACCATATCACCCCTCCCCAACACACCAACAACATTGCAGCAGGTCTGATTGAAGTCATTGGGCACCAAATGATAAGGGAGCTAGCCTCTCAGGTTGACTGGAAAGCCCTTGCCAAAATACCACGCACATACCCTGTTCTCGTCAGGGGCAGACAGTTAAAATTGGAGTTGAAGTTACTGAAATCAGCCCACAAGCATTAGGATTGAATGCAGAAAGACTGTTTCATAATCTGTCCCAGGCCCTATCAGCCTCTTTTAATTTCCTTTGTATCCTATTTTAAACTAACTTTAAACAGATTGACAATTTTGTTAAAAAGCACATCCAGGAACTGAACACCAGCACACTAACCAGAATACAGACAGAAGAAATTACACTCTATAGTCGCTCATTTTATTTAACCCTTCTTGTGTGAAGATAGAGATTTTTTTGTTCATGAAAGAAATTCTTCTTTCAGTGATAATGTAGAGTCTCCCATTGTGTGGGTACTCTTGGATCTCCAGTACATCAGCCAAGCTCTCATTCCAGGCTCAGTCGCACTACTGATCCCAGTCCAGAGATTTTAGCGCTTTGTCAGAGCTGCTGTCTTTTTGATGAGATGGCACGGTGGCATCGTGGTTAACACAGCTGCCTCACAGCACCAGGGACCTGAGTTCCATTCCCGGCTTGGATGACTGTCTGCGTGGAGTTTGCATGTTCTCCTGTGTCTGTGTGGGTTTCCTCTGGGTGCTCCTGTTTCCTCCCACAATCTGAAAAATGTGCTAGTTAGGTGGATTGGCCATGCTAAGTTCTTCCTCAGCGCATCCGAGCGGGCACCAGAGTGTGGCGACAAGGGGATTTACACAGCAACTTCATTACAGTGTTAATGTTAGCCTTCTTGTCATGAATAAATATACTTTACTTTGTGTGGAGTTTGCACATTCTCCCCATGTCTGCTTGGATTTTCCTCCAGGTGCTCTGACTTCCTCCCACAGTCCAAAGATGTGTGGGTGAGGTTGACTGGCCAGGCTAAATTGATTCTAGTTTCGAGGAGGTCAGCAGGATAAATATATGGGGTTAGGAGATAGGAGGGAATTGTTGTCGGTGCAGGTTCGATGGGCCGAATAGCCTCCTTTTGTACTGTAGGGATTCTATGATTCTATGAAATCCTTATCATACGAACTCTATGCAAAAATAACTCTCAATCCCCACAATAACTTATTACTTTACACTAACAGTCTGAGATTTCTGAAGCTACCTGTGTCAGTGCGCATGATTAAACTGTCGGGTCCGGTTTGCTTTCAAAATCAGGGTCTTCTTCACAAAGCTTGATCTTGAATGTCCTCTTCCTTTGTCACTGGGTCTCTGCCTAGTATTTGCTGTAGGTCAAACCTTCACTGGAGGTCGAGCTCAGTCTTCTGAGATACCGAGTCGAGTTTTCGCTGGGGGTGGCCTCCAGGTGTCTCTTCTTATACCCCTCTTCATACCCTTCTGGAAGATTCTCTTGCTTTCAGCCAATGGTGTCACTGAGTGGGAGTCACAATACCCAACTGGGTTACCGATTCCATATATATAGAGAATACTTTGGCCCTGTAAGTGTCCATTCTCAGGTGCATGAGATGTACATAGCCCCTTTCCATATAAGGCAATGGCATGAATCAGAGGTGCCAGAAAGCCTAGCTGAAGCTGGGAAATATATAAGAACTATCCTTATTTGGTTAACTTTAATCCTTCTGGTTCCAGTTTCAAGGACAAGTGTAGGCTTGCCCTTACCTGCCTCTGAATACATCTGTGTTTAAACTTGGCCTGTCCAAATTCCATGAGACTTGGCTGCAGAGATTGTTGACTGTTGTTTATTTTAAATTGTCCAATATATGTGGCAAGTAACCCTCATGTCATTTTCGGCCTTGACTGTCTCCAATGAGAGAGAGCATTACTATCTCCCCTGATAATTGATTACATTACTGATTCTGAATCCCCCACTGTCAAGATCCTGGGGTTTTTCATTGATCAGAAATGAACTAGATCAGCTGTCTCTACAAGAGCAGGTCAGAGGCTGGGAATTCTAGGGGGGGAAAACTCACCTCCTGACTTTCTAAAGCCTGTCCACCACCTAGAAGATGGTGCAAATTTGGCGTGTGATGGAATACTGTTCACTTAGTTGAATAAGTGCAGATCCAAGAACACTGAAAAAGCTCAACATCATCCAGGACAAAGCAACCCATTTCATAGGCAACCCATCTACCACCTTCAACATTCACTTCATCTACCAACAGTGCACAGCAATATCAGTTTGTACTATCTACAAGTTACTGCTGTAATTCACCAAGCATCATGTGACAGCTCCTTCCAAACCCACCACTTCTACCACCTACAGTGACAAGGGCAACAGATGCACGAGAACACCACCTACAAGTTCCCCTCCAAGCTACAGATCATCCTGACTTGGAAACATATCACCATTTCTTCACTGTCACTGGGTCAACATCCAGTAACTCCCTCGCTAACAGCACAATGGGTTTACCTACATCCCAGAGACTACAATGGTTCAAGAAGGTGGTTCACGACCACCTGTTCAAGGGTAATTAGAGATTGTAAGAAATGGGATCATCAATAAATCATACTTTTCAGAATAAGCATATCATTTTCCATTGTTATTCTTTAATGAGATGTGGGCATAACTGGCTGGGCCAGCATTTGTTGCCCATCCCCAATTGCCCTTGAATTGAGTGGCTTGCTGGGCCAATTCAGAGGGCATTTTAACAGTCAACCACGTTGCTGTGAATCTGGAGTCACATGTAGGCCAGACCAAGTGAGGACAGCAGATTTCCTTCCCTAAATGACATTAGTGAACCAGATACGGGTTTTACAACAATCAATGACAGTTTCATGGTCACCATTATTGAGACTACCTTCATATTCCAGAATTTTCCAAATGGAATTCAAGTCCTACTTGCTGCCATAGTGGGATTTAAACCTGTGTCCACACAACATTAGTGTGTGCCTCTGAATTACTAGTCCAGTGACGTTTTGTTTCTGGAAAAAGACAAGTCTCTAGAAATGTTCAGACTTCCATGTTAACACTTCTAAGTTAATAGGATGGTGTTTTTATCCTCTTATCTAGACAAGTGTCTTGTGAGGGCTAAAAAAGAATGACCCTCTGCATGAGGTAAACTAAAAGATTACATTAAGCTAAAGTGAGGGGGGGACTGGTGATGTTAAAATGGCGACGCGGGCTTGTTGGGCCGAAGGGCCTGTTTCCTGGGCTGTTTTTTGTGTTTTGTTCTTTGTTAAAGTGATAGACAATAAGGAGAGGTGACCATCTCGGGTACCTGTCCTGTACTCATGAGCCTGTATTGCAAGGGGATTGGAGTACTATGTAAGAGAAAGTCGTGAGGAAGTTTTCTTAAAACAGAGAAGGTGGAGAGGACTGGATTAAGAGGGCAGGACTGTAGCAGCTAAACAAGGGCCAGCAATTGTGAAGGTGTAAAAGAAACAAGAAGCTTGGTGTTAAAGGAATGGGGGCAGAGACTTACCAGAATTTGAAAGCCAAGCCAAGTATTTAACTCCTTAGTGCTCAAGCTGAAAGAGAGGGAGAGAAAGGTGACACAAGTCCAATCCTCACTTGCTATCAGCACCTTTTCTCTTTTTAAAAGTGGTGAGTGTTATTCTGTAGGAAGCGGCCAAGAGCTGGGCAATGTAAGAGAAAAACTAAAGCCAGCCGCAGGACCGCTCTCTGATCAGTAGACAGAGAGACAGCAATCCAGCTCCCTAAGCAAAAACTTAACAGCAACAGTGAGGTTAGATTTGACTGAGAAAGTGCATCTCTCGCCATCAATCCTTGCAATTTAACTCTTTAAGTTACTGTGTAAAAACGTAAAGGAACTGTGAGCAAAGTAGAGGGAATATTATCATAAAGCTGAACCTTTTTCAAGCTCTGCAGATAATTGTCCTTTAATAATCATTCCATCATTCATTATGAGCTCATTTGGCTTTTAATTACTCTGACAACAATCATTAGCGCCGATTATGTGAGCTACCACAAACTGAGATGTTAGTGTGAGGAACAGGCTATCGTCACCAGTAAACCTCTTCATTAAAATTAACATCAATTACAAAATCCAACCCTGAAATATAACCTAAAATGTTGCTGATTTAGTTCTGAATTTAAAAGAATTCTGTTCAGCCTGAACAATCCAGATCATTCTGGTGCTCAACTCAGGATTGATTTGTACTGAAGCCATTTTAACAGTGGATATTTGAAATTTAATAAACCTGTCACCAATTTCAGATTGAAATATTCTCAGACTATTGCTTTGATCTTTTGTCTGATTGGGTACAATATCATGTTGGAATCCTACACCCAGAATGGATGTGCACAATCCACTGTACAATAAGAGCTTCATATTTCACAGTTCATGCCCATCTGGGACTTTACCTGATCACATTAACACTTTACATATGTAAATGTTTAAGAAGTAAGCTTCATACTGTACCCTTTCATGATTGGGAGCAGCAACACTGAGTTTGTTCCCATCTACATTAGGGCTGAAAAGAGAACGCAAACCGGACACTGTTAAACTATATTAAGCTGTCTATTCTGCTTATTTTCTGAAATTTGTGTAATTAGTGGTGCCAAATCTGTTCTTAGAGATCGAGGTCAGTCTAACCAACCACCCTTGAAGGGATCATTGGAGGATGCCAAAGATGAGGCGGCTGTTGAGTGGGGCTAGCCGGTAAGATTGCGAGAGACTTGAGAAATCAGATTCACGCCCGATTTCTCGCCTCTTGAGATCTTTCTGGCACCGGATATTGAGGGCAATCAGCTGTGCACCCAAAAAGGCAGGTACTGGGCCATGGAGGCTGTCTAATAGCAGCAGAGGCAGTGGCAGTTCTCTGGGCTGTCAGAACACAGAAAGCTGCACGTGTGAAATGGCACCCTCTGCTGCTTTCGGCCGGCATTTGGGCAATTTAGACCCCCACCCCCTCCCCTGCTGGTGAGAAACAGATCAAGTTTTTTTTATTTCACTGATTCATAAGCTTTGTCCGGTGGCCTCGCCAAAATAATAGACCTGAAACTCTCACATTTTTTTTGGTAAGATCGCCCACCCCACCCCCTCCTCCTGTTTGCCCTAATGTGGAGCCAGGAGAAGCTCACCTCTGAGGGTATTGGTTGGCAATACTCACCCAGACACACCCAAATCTTTCCCATTCTCTTCCCTACTTTCTCCCAGGATACTCCAGACGGCCAAGCCAGCATCAGTCTGCTCAAAGTGAGGATTTCCAGAGACCCCAATTGACTTCCGGAGCTTTCTGGTTATCAGCTAGAATGCTGAATTTGGCACAGGCCTCGTGAGGAATTAAGACTTTGTTATCTTGCTGCCTGCTTCTGGGCATCGATCCAATTTCTCAGCAACTGATTATGCCCCTCCATCTCTCCTAAAGATTACTGGGATTATGCTGTATGTAATTTCTCATTTCATATCAGGAAAGTCAACTTAATATTCTAAACATTCTCATCTTTAACTGGCAAACAAGTCAGAAATCAGAGGATTAGTTTTAGTTTCATTTATTTATTAGTGTCACAAGTTGGCTTACGATAACACTGCAATGAAGTTACTGTGAAAATTCCCTAGTCGCCACAGTCTGGCACCAGTTCGGGTATACTTAGGGATAACTTAGCATGGCCACTGCCCCTAACCAGTATATCTTTCAGACTGTGGGAGGAAACTGGAGCACCCAGAAACCCACGCTGTCACAGGGAGAAAGTGGAGACTCCACACAGAGAATGACCCAAGCCAGGAGTCGAACATGGATCCCTGTGCTGTGAGGCAGCAGTGCTAACCACTGTGCCATCATGTTGAAAGCTGGAAAGAAAAAGCAATCCAATAACATTCTGAAAGATGTGCTGGTTAGATGCATTGACCTGAACAGGCACCGGACTGTGGCAACCAGGGGAATTTCGCAATAACTTCATTGCAGTAAGCCTTACTTGTGACTAATAAATAAATAAACTTTAAAATATGTTGATCATTATGACGCGTGAAGCTTTTCTGAAACTATCAGACCAAGGTTAAATGGACAAAATCCCCTCAGCTCACAGGGATTGTGCTTCTCTTTTTAAGGAAGGCAATGCTAACAATCAACGCTGGAAAGGATATTTTGAACAACAATTGGGACTCCACAGAGCAGCTGATACTCTCCAGTCTGTACCCCAGTGTCGTGCAGTAGGATCACCTAGGCAGAAAAAGATATTTCAATTCTACCGAATGAAAGAAATCTTGTGCAGTTTGTCTGGGTTGCAGATATTGAAATATAAATGTATTGTTATCCTATCCATATGGTACAATGTACAGAACATGTTACTAAGGGCTGAGGCAGTGACCAAAACCAGTGTTATCATCTACACAGTGTTATTTATAACTAATGGGATATTTTCCTGCAAAATTAACAATTTTGCACAATGCTGTTAAAGTAAAATTTGTACTTTGTGGTTTGTTCAATAGTCACAGTGGAATACCTGTAGGGCAAATACAAATTAACACTGCATTGTGTCATTTCTACTCATAATATTAGTGAACCATGCTGCTTATATGTCAGATAATACTTGTACCAAATGTCAACAGTGGGCGTTGTCATTTTACAGGAATCTTTCTGTGATTGTTTGGCAAGTTGATTGGTGAATCTTGAAAGAGAACAAAATCTCTTGCATGATTGAAGGGGAGGATTAAAATGGGAGGGAGAGGGTATGGAAGGGGTGGCAAGAGGAATAAGAGGTCCAGAAGCAGGTGAAGTACTGCTCCTGGGTCCTGCCTTGGACCCATAATAATCTACAAAGCTCCAATGCCTCTACCTTTGTGTTAACAATATTGACCTTCAAACAGACTGGAACTGGGGAAGTTAGTAACCTACCATTCAAAACCTACCATTTTTTAAATGGCCCAGTTCTGACATCTTTCCATTTCTTTTACTTAGTCTGACAACTGACTCCTGATATCACTTGTTTCATGCTCATAAAATGAGTGCAAAGTGGTCTGATTTCTTCCCCACCGTCCCCACCCCCACCCCAGCCTCCAACCCCTTCCCCCTCACCCCCAATCCATGGCATGAAACTCCCTACTACCAAAAAAATTGACAGTGTAGGAAAGGTGCATGTGATAGGTTGCTGAAAACAACATTTTCAGACTTTTATGACACTTAGCATTTTTGGGGAAAATTCTGCCCATCTTTTTTTCCAATAAGGTGACCAAAATTGTACACAGTAGAGCAACAGTAAAACTTCCCTACTCTTATGTTCCACTTCCCTTGAAATAAATGCCAAATCTATTTATTACCCCTAGTCTTGCTTCCTGTTAGCTAACCGACCCTTTATCCATGCTAATATGTTTTCCCTTACACCACTGGCTCTAACCTTCAATGTGGTGCCTTATCAAGTGTCTATCCTAGACTGCTCAGGGAGACAAGAAATGAAATTGCTGGGCCTCTGATGGAAATCTTTATTTCTTCATTGGACACAGGTGAGGTCCCAGAGGATTGAAGGATAGTGAATGTGGTACCGTTATTTAAGAAGGGTAGCAAGGATAACCCAGGTAATTATAGGCCGGTGAGCTTGACGTCCGTGGTAGGGAAATTGTTGGAGAGGATTCTTAGAGATAGGATGTATACACATTCAGAACGGAATAATCTCATTAGTAATAGACAGCATGGTTTTATAAGAGGGAGGTCATACCTCACAAATTTGGTGGAGTTTTTTGAGGAGGTGACAAAAACGGTTGACAGGGGAAGAGCCGTGGATGTCGTCGATATGGATTTTAGTAAAGCATTTAACAAAGTCCCTCATGGCAGGTTGGTGCAAAAGGTTAAATCTCATGGGATAAAAGGTAAGGTGGCTAGATGGGTGGAGAACTGGCTTGGCCACAGGAGACAGAGGATAGCAGTGGAGGGGTCTTTTTCTGGCTGGAGGTCTGTGACTAGTGGTGTTCCACAGGGCTCTGTACTGGGACCTCTGCTATTTGTGATATAGGTAAATGATTTGGAAGAAGGTGTAACTGGTGTGATCAGTAAGTTTGAGGACGACACAAAGATGGCTGGAGTTGCGGATAGCGATGAACATTGTCACAGAATACAGCAGGGTATAGATAGGCTGGAAAATTGGGCAGAGAAATGGCAGATGGAATTTAATCCAGATAAGTGCGAAGTGATGCATTTTGGTAGAACTAACGTAGGGGGGAGCTATACAATAAATGGCAGAACCATCAAGAGTATAGACACACAGAGGGACCTGGGTGTACAACTCCACGGATCCTTGAAGGTGGCATCACAGGTGGAAAAAGTGGTGAAGAAAGCATATGACATGCTTGCCTTTATAGGATGGGGCATAGAGTATAAAAATTGATGTCTGATGTTACAGCTGTACAGAACATTGGTTAGGCCACATTTAGAATACTGCATCCAGTTCTGGTCACCGCACTACCAGAAGGAGAGAGCACAGAAAAGGTTTACCAGGATGTCACCTGGTACGAAGGATCTTAGCTATGAGGAGAGATTGGGTAAACTAGGGTTGTTCTCCCTGGAAAGACAGAGACCTAATAGAGGTGTATAAAATTATGAAGGGCAGAGATGCGGTGAACAGTGGGAAGCTTTTTCCCAGGTCAGAGGTGACAATCACAAGGGGTCACAGATTCAAGGTGAAGGGGGCGAGGTTTAATTCAGATATCAGAGGGACGTATTTTACACAGAGGGTGGTGGGGGCCTGGAATGCACTGCCAAGTAGGGTGGTGGAGGTGGACATGCTGGGATCGTTTAAGACCTATCTGGATAGCCACATGAACAGACTGGGAATGGAGGGACACAAACGAATGGGCTAGTTGGACCAATAAACGGCGCAGGCTTGGAGGGCCTGTTTCCTGTGCTGTATTGTTCTTTGTTCTAATCCAAGTACACCACATCTACAGGTTCCCCTTTATCCATTTGCTTGTTACTTTTTCAACAAAATATAATAAATTAGTTAAACACGATTTCCCTTTCACAAAATTATGTTGAATCTGCTGATCACGTTATGACGTTGGCACATTGGTTAGCACTGCTGCCTCACAGTGCCAAGGACACCAGTTCAATTCCCGGTTTGGGTCACTGTCTGCATGGAGTCTGCACGTTCTTCCTGTGTCTGCATGGGTTTTCTCCAGCTGCTCCAGTTTCCTCCCACAGTCAAAAGTAGTGCTGGTTAGGTGCATTGGCCATGCTTAGTTCTCCCTCAATGTACCTGAACAGGCGACAGAGTGTGGTCACTAGGGGATTTTCACAGTAACTTCATTGCAGTGTGAATGTCAGCCTACTTATGACACTAATAAATAAACATCTAAAAATGATTTTTTTATGTATCTCGCTGTAATTCCTCAATAATCTTTACTCGGAGAGTGGGGTGTGGAATGCACTGCCTGCTGTGATAGTGGAGTCGGACACTTTATTTCAAGCGATTATTGGATAGGCACATGGAGCACTCCAGAATGAAAGGGAGTGGGATAGCTTGATCTTGGGTTCGGACATAATTTGGCACAACATCGAGGGCCGAAGGGCCTGTATTGTGCTATACTGTTCTATGTTCTATAATAGGTTGTAGCAATTTTCCTATAACAGATATTAGGCTAACTGGCCTGTAATTTCCTACTCTATGACTTTCTCCTTCCATGAATAAAGGTGTTACATTTGCTACTGTCCAATGCAGTGAGAACCTTCCAAAATCTAAGGAAGTTTAGAAGATTATAACCAATGTCTCTATTGTCTCTGTAGCCCCTGTTAAAGTCTTCAGGCCCTGGGGAATTATCAGCCTTTAGATTCTAATTGTTTTCCCTGGTGTTGGTGATTGTTTCAAGTTCTTCCCTTCCTTTCATATTATGATTTTCAAGCATCAATGGAAAATTTTCTAAGTCTACGCTGAAGACTGACACAAAATTCAACACCTCCACCATTTCTTTATTTTCCATTATAAATTTCCCAGACTCATTTTCGCATGATCCCTTCCCCCATATTTAGTTTAAAGACTCGCTATCAGCCAAATGTACGGTTCGCCAGAACACTGGTCCAAGCACTGTTTCTTTCCAATGATACAGCCCCCACTGCCTTCCCAATGGAATGCCCCCAGTGCTTTCCAAATGGTATAGCTCCCCTCCACTTCCTTCCCAATGGTACAGCCTACCACCTCCCTCCCAATGGTATAGCCCTGATTGCCTTCCAAATGGTACACCCCCCTTCCCTCCAAATGGTACACCCCCTGTCCCCCCCAAAGATATGTCACAATGTAACCAATGGCAACATGTTGTTGTGGTCAGCTGATCCAATAGAAGTAGGAAGCAGATGGGGATTGGAGGAGGCATTTGTGGCCTGGGGTCTCGCCCAAGTGGTTGTGTAATGAAGAATCTTTATTACACATTTACTTTGTGAATTTTTTTTTGTTTATTATTGCTTTCTACTGGAAGATTCTTAATGCTGGCTTAAGTAAGCCCCTACTTACCCAGTACTGGTCCTAATACCCCAAATCAAAACCCACTTTTTCTCATACAAACTTTGAGCCACACATTTGTCTCTCTAATCTTATTCTTCAAACACCAACTTGCTCATTGCTCAGGACATTTGAGGTTCTGCTTTTGAATTTAGCCCCTAGCTGTACGCACTCCCTATGCAGAACCTCTTTCCGAGTCTTATGTATGTCATTAGTACCCAGATGGACAACAACTAATGAAACCTCCTGTCCCTCTGCAAGTTCCTCTCCAGCCTCATTGCAAACTCTGGCATCAGGCAGGCAATACAGCCATCTGGTCTCCTGCTTTCAGAGAACTGTGCTGATCCGCCTGGAGATTAATGTTGAGTAAATCCTTAATAAATACTGCAACTCCTCAGGATAATACAGAATTCACTTTGTCCACATTGAAAAGAATTCCAATGCACAAGGTCAGTGAGTATTTCTTAATTTGGAAGCAGTTTCCACTTCCTTCTCTCTGCATCGCACTTTCATATATTACAAAAAGTAATTACTCTTCAAAAGTACCTCATTGGCTGAAGAGTACTTTGGGATGTCTTGAGGATGTGCAGGATGCTACATAAAGATCAATCCTTATTTTTCTTCTTTTCACAAGTTCACAAGTTCCTAAGATATAGGAGCAAAATTAGGCCATTCGGCCCATCGAGTCTGCTGTGCCATTCATGGCTGATACGCTCCTCATCCCCATTTTCTTCCTTCTCCCCTTAACTCTTCAACCCATTACCAATTAAAAATCTACCTAACTCCTCCTTAAATTTACTCACTGTCCCAGCATCCACTGCGATTTGGGGTGGCAAATTCCACAGATTCACAACACTTCGGGAGAAGTAGTTTCTCCTCAACTCTATTTTAAATTTGCTTCCCTTTATCCTAAGACTATGAGTTTTCATCCTAGAATGCCCCACAAGGGGAAACATCCGCTCCATGTTTACTTTATCCAGACCTTGTATTCCTCAATTTGATCTCCCCTCATTTTTAATTTAGAAGTTTGATAGATCCATCTAAATGCACCACTGGAAATCTTCAAATGGTGACAATACATCCGTACATCCCACCTATGAGATCCAAATAAGCCTCAAGTTTGTACAGTAATGTCATAGTTGCCTTTATTTCACATTCTCAGGAACTGCTCTCTGGCTGTGACATTCAACATGAGAAAAGATCCTGTTGAGTAGTCATTCCAGCTACTCCCATCAGGGGAAACGCTGGTGTTCAACTAACAGTGCAACTATGATCCATCATTCTCCCAACTCCCTCACCATTAATCAACAAACTTAAAAATGTGAGCAAATTCTATTTTTGCTTTAAAGCAGTCCAGTTACAGCAGTGAAGGAGTTCTTGTGGTGCCATAGTAGAATCTCTCCCTCTGGGCTGGATGCTCTCAGTTCAAGTCCCACTTCAGGACTTGATGGCCATGGGAGATGCATTCACAATGTGGCCAAGCATGTTGACTATCAGCCTGTATTTTCTAATCCCTCCGGATGATAGGTGGTAAGAGTGGGAGAGTTTGCATACTCATTGATCAATCCAATGGAGGCCCATGGTCAGCAGTGTCCTCTTAGGACATGGTATCTGAAGGAAGAATTATAACATGTTGTTTTCTTTAGCTCTAAATGCCCAGGCAACTTTACACTTAAATATTATCCAACAAAAAAATTGACACCAAGATACTAAAAGAGAAACTGGGTCAGATGGTCAAAATCAAGTTTTAAGGAGTATCTTAAAGATGGAACAGAGGTGGAGAGACGAAGGGAGTGGATCCCAGAACTTAAGACATAAGCAACTGAAGAACAGCTACAAATAATGGAGCAATTAAAATCAGGAGGCCCAAGAGGCAAGAATTAGTGAACTGCAGATATCTCAGGGTTGAATGGTTGAAGGAGTTGTGAAGCCAATGATAAATTTGAAAAAAAAAGAGAATTTTAAAGTTGTTTAAGTGTTGCTTAAGTGGGAGCAATCATAGGTCAGCAAGAACAGGGACAACAGCCACTCAGTTACATCATACAGTTATGGGTAATAGTGGATGGAGAATAAATGCCAGCCTAGTCAACAACATTCCCTCCGAAGAATGAATAAGGGAAATCCGGAATGAAAATTTACAGATGTTGGAAGTTGGGTCATATTCAGATTTAGATTTGGGTTGAGGATACAGTTTGTACATACTTGTCCATATTTCCCAAATACAATAGCAAAACACACACTTTCTTCACATTTATCTGTCAGTGCAACAATACCTGTTTCAAAGCAGCTGGAAAAATCATCTGAAGATTCATATAGCCTGTTGCTGCAGTAATTCCACATGTTTGTACATATCAAGGTACTGCCTAATTTTACTGTACAAGTTAAAACTTTGCAGTCAACTCCAAGACATAAATGCTTTACTAGGGCCCCACCTTCAGGACATGGCTCACATGTTTCCAGCTGTTAACAAAGTAAATTAATCTGCTGCTTCATCTCTTTCTCTGTGTTCCAACTGATTTGCTAGTATGCCTCATCATCACTCTTCTGATGGCTATCTTCCTGCCTCTGGTGATCTGTGGGGACGCAAGTATCCATTCTTGATTTCTCCCAATTCTTGCCTGACAACAGGGTCTGGTTCACCGGAGGGAATCATCATAGGATCCCCACAGCACAGGAGAGGCCATTCGGCCCATCGAGTTGCACCAGAGTATCTTACTGAGGCCCCCTTCTCCCATCCTAACCCTGCAACCCCACACATTTATCATGGCTAATCCTTCTAACCCACATATCTTAGGACACTAAGGGGAAACTGAACATGGTCAATCCACCTAACCTGCACTTCTTTGGACTGTGGTAGGAAGCCAGAGCACCTGGAGGAAACCCACGCAGACACAGGGAGAACGTGCAGACTTCACACAGACAGTGACCCAAGCGGGAAGCAAACCCAAGTACCTGGAGCTGTGGGGCAACAGTTCTAAACACCGTGCCACTATGCTGCTGGATGATTGAATCACTGACCTAATCCCTCACCTCCATAATTCATGGACCTTGTGGGGTAAATGCTCAGAGGCCGTGTTTCCGGTGAAGCACTTGTCCATTGATGTTGAAATGGTAGGTGTGGTTTGTTGGTAGCCCTCTGGTCTCTGAGGTAGAAAGCTGTTAATTCAAGGTACACTCCAGAAATGCTGGCACATAATCCAAGTTTATACTCCCAGTGCAGGACTGAAGGGTGTCCGGAAAATGTTTATTAGATTGCTCTGTATTGATTTCCCTTGATATCAACTTTTTTATTGTGTCCACAACTTTTCACTTGTAATTGATCTCACCAGCAGTCTAACCATCGTTTAATATAAGTAGATATTAGTAGATATAAGTAGATAAGTAGATAAGTGCTAACCACTGTGGGCAGCACGGTAGCACAGTGGTTAGCACTGCTGCTTCACAGCTCCAGGGTCCTGCATTCGATTCTTGGCTCGGGTCACTGTCTGTGTGGCGTTTGCACATTCTCCTCATGTCTGTGTGGGTTTCCTCCCACAGTCCAAAGATGTGCGGGTTACATTGATTGGCCATGCTAAAAATTGCCCCTTAGTGTCCAGGGTAGCAGAAGTTAGAGGGATTAGTGGCTATAGGATATGGGGATAGGGCCTGGGTGGGATTGTGTTTGGTGCAGACTCGATGGGCCAAAGGGCCTCTTTCTGTACTGTAGGGTTCTATGATTGATAGATCCTGTGTAGATAAGACTGCGAGATGCTGAACTAAAAGTTTTGCCATCACCCATCTTCCATCACTAGATGTACCATCTTTTGGATGAGAAATTAAACTAAGCTGTGGTCTGCCCTCTCTGGTGGACTGATTTCTGGAATGGTAGCTCTGTCGTGTAAAGAAAGACTGGATTAACAGGGCTTGTACTCACTGGAATTTCAAATGAAAGGGGATCTCACAGAAACATATAAAATCCTAACGGGACTGGACAGGTTAGATGCGGGAAGAATGTTCCCAATGTTGGGGAAGTCTAGAACTAGAGGTCACAGTCTAAGAATAAGGCGCAAGCCATTCAGGACTGAGATCAGGGAAAACTTCTTCACTCAAGGAGTTGTGAACCTGTGGAATTCTCTTCCACAGAAAGCTGTCGGGGTCAGTTCTTTAGTTTGTACATTCATTAAATATAGGAGCAGAATTAGGCCATTCAGCCCATTGAGTCTGCTCCGCCATTCAATCATGGCTGATATACTCCTCATCCTCATTTTTCTGTCTTCTCCTCATAACCCTTGAGCCCATAACCAATTAAAAATCTGTTTAACTCCCCCTTAAATTTACTCGTTGTCCCAGCATCCAGTGCACTTTGGGTTAGCAAAGTCTACAGGTTCACAACACTTTGTAGTAGTTTCTCCTCAACTCTGTTTTAAATTTTCCAGGTTTTAGTCCAACCCATTTATTTGATAATATTCTCACAAGCTTTCGAGGGGTTACCCTCTTCGTCAGGTGAATGGAGAGTTCTGGCCTCAGACAGAGCATATAAAGCACAGACAGTTTAGAGATAATACACAGACAGTTTAGAGATTAGGACGAGAAATCATCGTCTTAGGATAAAGGGTGGAAAATTTAAGATGTGGGTATGCCGGCGTTGGACTGGCGTAAACACAGTAAAAAGTCTGACAACACCAGGTTTTAGTCCAACCTATTTATTTGATAATATTCTCACAAGCTTTCGAGGGGTTACCCTCTTCGTCAGGTGAATGGAGAGTTCTGGCCTCAGACAGAGCATATAAAGCACAGACAGTTTAGAGAATCTCTAAACTGTCTGTGCTTTATATGCTCTGTCTGAGGCCAGAACTCTCCATTCACCTGACGAAGAGGGTAACCCCTCGAAAGCTTGTGAGAATATTATCAAATAAATAGGTTGGACTAAAACCTGGTGTTGTCAGACTTTTTACTGTGTTTACGCCAGTCCAACGCCGGCATACCCACATCTTAAATTTTCCACCCTTTATCCTAAGACGATGATTTCTCGTCCTAGAATGCCCCACAAGAGGAAGCATCCACACCACCTCTACTTTATCCATATCTTTTATCATCTTGTATACCTCAATTTGATCTCCCCTCATTTTTCTAAATTCCAACAATATAAGCCTAAACTGTTCAATCTCTGTTCATACAACAAACTCTAATCTCTGGAATCAATCTAGTGAATCTCCTCTGAGGGCGGTTGAGGGAGCTTAGGCCAAGTTGGTGTGAGTAGGCCTCAGGCTTCGTTCTGTTGCTCACTGAGCTCTGGCCCGCTAAAACTAAGACCCGCTAAGTGCCTCCAATGCCACTACATCTTTCCTTGAATAAGGGGACTAAAACTGTGCACAATACTCCAGGTGCAGCCTCACCAATGCCTTGTATAGTTGCAATAGTACTTCCTTACCTTTATATTCTATTTCTTCAGCTATATATGTCAATATTCCATTTGCTTTCTTTATTATCTGCTGTACCTGTATGCTGGTTTTCTGTGACTCATGAACAAGGACACCCAGATCCATCTGCACCAGAGCATCCCAAAGTTTATCTTCCTTTAGATAATATGTTGCCTTCCTATTTTCCCAACCAAAATGCACGACTTCATAGTTATCCACGTTAAACTCTATCTGCCACATTTTGGCCCACTCTCCTAATCTATCTATATCCATTTGTAATGTTCTTATTTCTCCACTGCAACTCACTGTCCCACCTATTTTTGTGTTATTTTTGTGATACGTCCAAGAGGGAGCTGGACTTGGCCCTTGCAGCTAAAGAGATCAAGGGGTACGAAGGGATAGCAGGAGTGGGATACTGAGAGTGTATCATCAGCCATGATTATTTTGAATGATGGTGCAGGCTCAAAGGGCCAAATGGCCTACTCCTGAACCTATTTTCTATGTTTCTACATGATCCACCGCCCTATTTGAAGAAGAGGAGTTAAATTCCCCTGATATACATCAAACATTTAGACCGAACCAGTGACTTAAAAAGATTGCCTGCTCATTTATCATTTATAAGATTAATATTGTTTGTCGGATCTGGCTAATCTGCAAGTTGCGGCTGAGATTTCTACATTGCAGCTGTGACCAGGCTTCAAAACTAAGAAGCACCTTGGGACGTACTGAGATTGTGCAAAGCCACTAGTCAAAATGTGAAAGGCTTCCTTTCTTTTTCGGATAACAAAGGCAGGATAGGATAAATAGCCACAGGCAAGAGAACACGTGGGAGCTAGTTCCCATTTCCTGATTAGGATTACATTGAAAATAAAGAAAGAAAAAGACAAAAAAAGAAGCACGGAAAGTGTCCTGGCTTTCGGAACTGTAGAAAACTCCCTGACAGATATCCGAGTGGGAGAACCCCAACTCCCAGCATGCAGAGCAAGACAACCACAAGTAAAGCTGGCTGTCGCCGTAGCAACGTTTGGCCATAACAAAAACCATCGCAATTAATTGTACTTCATGTATTTATCCAATTTGTTTCTGAAGGTACGCCTGAAGAATTATTGTCATAGAAACTATTGATTCCAAATCTTCAATTTATTGTTCATCATTTATGTTTTTTTTTTAAAAAGATGCAGTTCAACTGAGCAGCACTCTAAACCCCGAGCTGGAGTTGGAGAGAATGCAACAATGTGAAAGTGACTGCAAGTACATGTTGTGTAGTTCGAGTTATCAGTTTCCACTATAATTAGTAGAGAGGTTGGACTTTGGACGTCATTATTAACAGTGTATGCAATGATGAATGGCGTTTTGTTCTCCAGTGTAATCAATCCTTAACTTATAAAACAATGTGAATGCTGATGTCTACCTGGCAGCCTCTGTTGTTATATTTGGGGTTGTGCCAAACTAAATATTCTGATACCTCATTTATATTCAGAACTGCTATCAGCAGCATTCCCATGCATCCAGAATTTTCCTCATTCCTCTTGATCGAATTGTTCATTTAAGTCACAAGGAGGCTTCACCAATAGAGGAAGGTATTGTTAATCAATGAGCCGTGCATGGTTACCACCTATTCCCCTCAAATCTACTGTGGGCAGCATGGTGGCATAATGTTTAGCAACGCCGCGTCACAGCGCCAGGATTCCGGGTTCAATTCCAGCCTCGGGTCACTGTCTGTGTGGAGTTTGCATGTTCTCCCCATGTCTGCATGGGTTTCCTCCAGGTGCTCCAGTTTCCTTCCACAGTCCAAAGATGTGTGGGTTGGGTGGATTGGCCATGATAAATTGCACATTAGTGTCAGGGGGGACTAGCTGGGGTAAATGCATGGAATTACGAGGATAGGGCCTGGGTGGGGATTGTGGTTGGTGCAGACTCGATGGGCCTTCTGCACTGTAGGGATTATGATACTCACTATGGTTGGGACTGCAACTGGATCCTGACTTTTTAAAAATATGATAGAATGGAGTAAAAATTTCATTTTTTTTGCCAACACGCCTTCTCTAATTATTATACATGTGCACCAGAACATTCTGACTCAGACTCAATAGATGTTTTGTTGAAATTACCTTTGCCTTTTAAGTAATTTTCCTGACATATGTTCGTCTCACTGTAGTGCCCTCTACCTCATCTGGGTAATCAACAGAAGTTCTGTTGAAAGTGGCCAATGTCAAATTAAGTCAACCATATAGCTGCCAACCATTGTTATGTTTGTTTATACAATACTTCAATCCCATTTACTTCCACTGGATCCAACCAGTCTCCACTGGTGTGGTGTTGATTGTATTTATTATGTTTCCTGAAAACAACATTGTTACGGGCTGTGAATTTATATTTTGAAATTCACTCTCATTTCTAACATGAGGAAAGTGCAGGGATTCAAACCATGGTTTATTTTGCCAACTGCACAGCTCTTTAATGTTACTTTCCTGTAAATATCACTTATCTCAAATAAAGGCATGCTTGTGCATTGTAAGGAGCTTTATTTTCTTTTGCTTTTACACTGTAGATCATTAAATAAAATCCATAATTTCGCGAAATGAGGTGTACGGCTGGCACAAGGACAGGGAAATCAAATTTTAGAACTATATTTTAATCCTTGGATTTCACTTTTAAAAATTAGATCAAAGTTTTAATTCCTGGTGACGAAAGCCATAATTTAAAGAAGACAATGTGAAAGTAAATGTTAGAGGGAGTGATTCCCCCAAAAGAATTCCAAATGCTAAATTGGCAGTAAAAAATGGTGTAAATCATGATTGCTTTTTTAGTGTGAGTTCAGACTCAAATCGCCCACATGCTGTGCAATGCAGATTATTAAAAGCTTGGTGGTGGTGGTGGTGGTTGGGGGTGTGGGGGGTGGGGAGGGGAAGTGTGGTGGAAGGGGTTGCGAGGTGAGGGGACCTATTCACACTGGACAGTCTGACAGTTCCGAAACTCTGTGCATGAGCAGTGGCCTTGAACTGTCAGCCTGTGGTTTGCTGGCTGGCTCGATTGCAGACTAACGCAGGACTGTCCTGGTACTGCCCCCACAGCCCTCTCATGGTCCGATCGCAACCCCCTATGTTCCTGAGCCAGCCCCAAACCCCCCCTCATCATGGAGTGCCCCCTCACAGGAGGCAGACCCCTCCCGCCCGACAGGACATCCCCATCAGCCCACTCTGATCCCTGATCTCCCTCCAGCCCTGATCGATCCCCATGTAGAGGGGCAGTGGGACCCCTCAATCACTCCTAGGCCCCACTCCCAGCTGGCCCCATCCCTAACCTTTCACCCCGGGCTTCTCCCCTTTGGCACTGCTCGATGGCCAATGGGCAGTCCCCGGTCTGGAGGCAGCGGGGTTGTCCTCCCTGCGCATGAGCACTTTCGAACTTGGGCAGTGCCAGGGGGCACAGGCTAGCATTGCCAGGGTATCCATGTGCAGGGGGCACTAACCCCCGCTGCCCAAACCCCTGGGGGGGGCCCCGATTGCCTCCCCTTCAATCCAGCGGAGTCTCCTGCTCTTTCGCAAAAGTAGAGAGCTACTCGAAACCCCACCGGAGTGAAATTGTACTGGTGGGATGGGACATGCTATTGGGCTGGGAGAATCCAATCCTGGGTTCGATAATCACATTTAAAAACAGTAAAGATAGATTAAAATTACTTAACTGGTCTTCCCGCTGATTTCCAGTGTAGTCCTGACCTGCTTTCCGGCAGTGGGAGACATGCATGCTTCAGGAACGCATGTGCAAATCCTGCAAATCTGCGCAGGCGCACATCTCTCAATCTGACCCACCAAAACATTAATGGGTCGGAATGGGAGAATTGTCCTCAGGCGGTTATTTTCCAAACGTCGCTGGATTCCGGGGAAGTGCCGGATGATTGGAAAATGGCTAATGTTACGCCGTTGTTTAAGAAGGGTGCCAGGCAAAAGGCGGGGAAATTATAGGCCAGTTAGTTTAACGTCTGTTGTAGGTAAAATGTTAGAATCCGTCATCAAGGAGGAAATAGCGAGGCATCTTGAGGGGAATTGCTTGATAGAGCAGACGCAGCACGGTTTCCTTAAAGGGAAGTCGTGTCTGACAAATTTACTGGAGTTCTATGAGGATGTGTCTAGGGCGGTGGATAGAGGAGAGCCGGTGGATGTGGTTTTTCTTGATTTTCAGAAGGCATTTGACAAGGTACCTCACAAGAGGTTATTGCAGAAGGTAAGGGGGCATGGAGTTGGGGGTAGGGTGTTAGCATGGATAGAGGGTTGGCTGTCAAATAGGAGGCAGAGAGTGGGGGTTAATGGGTGCTATTCGGATTGGCGGTTGGTGACTAGTGGAGTGCCCCAGGGGTCGGTGCTGGGGCCTCAGCTTTTTACCATTTATATAGATGACCTGGAGGAGGGAACCGAGTGTATGGTATCGAAATTTGCTGATGACACCAAGATTGGTGGAACGGCAAATTGCGCGGAGGGTGTGGAGGGTCTGCAGAAGGATCTAGATAGGCTGGGCGAATGGGCCAGGAACTGGCAAATGGAATTTAATGTTGGCAAGTGCGAGGTGGTCCACTTTGGTAGGAATAATGGTAGGAAGGACTATTACTTAAGTGGCAAAAAACTGCAGCAGGCGACGGTGCAGAGGGACCTCAGGGTCCTTGTGCATGAGTCGCAAAAACCCAGCCTGCAGGTGCAGCAGGTGGTCAGGAAGGCGAATGGGATGCTGGCCTTCATAGCGAGGGGGATTGAATATAAAAATAGGGAGGTCTTGCTGCAGCTGTATAGGGCACTGGTGAGGCCGCAGCTGGAGTACTGTGTGCAGTTTTGGTCGCCGTACTTACGCAAGGATATTTTGGCCTTGGAGGGAGTGCAGAGGAGGTTTACTAGGCTGATACCGGAGTTGAGGGGGTTGAGCTATGAGGAGAGGCTGAATAAACTAGGCTTGTACTCGTTAGAGTTTAGAAGAATGAGGGGAGATCTCATTGAGACATATAAGATGATGAATGGGATGGTTAAGGTAGAGGTGGAGAGACTCTTCCTGCTCAGAAAGGACAGTAGGACTAGAGGGCACAGCCTCAAGATAAAGGGGGGGGCGGTTTAGAACGGAGTTGAGGAGGAACTTCTTCACTCAAAGGGTGGTGAATCTCTGGAATTCTCTGCCTGTTGAAGTGGTGGAGGCTACCTCACTAAATATTTTTAAGACGCGGGTTGATGGGTTTTTGATAAGCAAGGGGATTAAGGGTTATGGGGAGAGGGCGGGAAAGTGGAACTGAGCCACGGCAGATCAGCCATGATCTTATTGAATGGCGGGGCAGGCTCGATGGGCTAGATGGCCTACTCCTGCTCCTATTTCTTATGTTCTTATGTTAGAATCTTTTTCAAGCAACAAGTCAAAGCAATTCTTGAAATTCGATTAGAGTCAAGAGGTCCAACGGGATGTCAAAATGCAAATGAAATCTCTTGAAAATCTGTCAAAATGCATAATTTTTAATCAGAACATGAATTTTCTTATTCACCACCTAAACTTACAAAATGGCCATGCAAACGGTAAATTCAGTTCAATATGCATAAGTGTGAGATGATGCATTTTAGGAGCAAGACTAAGAAAGTAATATGCTCCTTGGAGAATAAGAGTCTTTATAAAGTAGTAGTGTAAGATTGGCTGATGTCTTGCTAAGAGGTCTGGAGGTTTGTGTGATTGGGCAATAAACTATTTGTTAACGGACAGTGATATACATACCTCCAGGGTATAGTCTGTCTAGGTGCTATCTTCATGCCAACTTATCTCAGACTCTTTTCACACACAATCTACTATCATGTGACTTGCTTTTTATAACGTGGGTGGTACTGTTTCCTCTGTTCCACAATAACCCTTGCTAACCCAAACACCCTTATACAACACCTCCTCCAATTCCATACCCGAGTACATTTATAATATTATATTTCTATGCAACTCCTCTCCCAAGTCTCTGACCTTACACACTCAGATGGTCTGGAAGCTTTATGAACATTCCAGATCACATTCTCTTCCCACTGGCAGGAGTGGTAGTCTCAGTTGCTTTGGGCTGACCTCATTGGTTCAGAATTGAAATTGTAAGATTTCATGATTCTGGAATTAGAAATCTACTGGTGATCATGTTGATTAACAGAAAAACCCATCTGGTTCACTAATGTCCTTTCGAGAAAGAAGTCTGCATCCTTACCTGGTCTGGCCTATATGTAACTTCACAGCCACAGCAATGTGGTTGATTCTCAGCAATTGTCCTCTGAACAAGGGCAACTAGGGATGGGCAATAAATGCTGGCCAGCAAGTGACACCCACGTCCCAATGAATGAAAAAAAACTTGGGTCTCAAAATCTGATTTGGCCTTGGGCTCTTTAGCGTTTTGTTTGTCAACCACTCACCTTCTCTGATCGAATACCATGGGCTTATCCCATTCCGTCTGGAGGGAACGTTCACTCTGTTAATTCAGAGAGTAGGCTCGGTTTTCTTTCTCAAGGGATCTGCTATGTTTCTCCTGGAAGTTGATCTTTCACAAATGGAAAACTTCATTTCTGCTTGTTTCACAATTTAAGCCAAATATTGGTTTACTCTCTTATTTTCCACTTCTTTTTTCAAGCCAATTTATCTTTTCATTCAGCTCAGCAACTAAGCTGGTGAATTCAGTTGTCTTTGATTCTGAGTTACCTATGGATCCTTATACAAGCTGAACAACTTCATCTGGGCTTTCAGTTCCTTTCCGGGTTTTTCTTCTGTGGTCACTGACTCATTCAACTCACTTACGATATCCCCCATCAATTTCTTAGAATTTGTCTTGCCATTTTCAAAGTCGGGATTTGCTCTTCCATATGGTACATTGCATCTTTTATGTTTGTCGGATTGAGTCAAGGTTCAAGAATTCTGGAGGTTTGGCAGCTTGTGTGGTTGAGCATGAATCATTAACTCACAACTATATAAATGTAATATGTGGATGGAATTTTACCATTATTTGTCAAAGTGTTCAGACTGAAAACCAGTGTGTCTCTCTCCAGGTGCTCAGCCAAGTTTTCACTCCAAATTTTTTTGACACTCAGTGTACAGAGAATCTCGGGGTATGGAATTCACCATCGTTCTTTGATTTGATTTATTATAGTCACATGAATCAGCATACAGTGAGAAGTATTGTTTCCTGCACGCTACAGACAAAGCATACCATTCAAAGAGAAAGAAATGAGAGAGTGCAGAATATAGTGTTACAGTCATTGTTAGGGTGCAGAGAAAGATCAACTTAATGCAAGGTAAGTTCATTCAAAAGTTTGACGGCAGCAGGGAAGAAACTGTTCTTGAGTCGGTTGGTACACAACCTCAGGCTTCTGTATCTTTTTCTTGACGGAGGAAGGTGGAAGAGAGAATGTCTGGAGTGCATGGGGTCCCTAATTATGCAGGCGGCTTTGCCGAGGCAGTGGGAAGTGTAGACAGAGTCAGTGGATGGGAGGCTGGTTCGCGTGATGGATTGGGCCACATTCACGACTTTTTGTAGTTCCTTGTGGTCTTGGGCAGAGCAGGAGCTATAGCAAGCTGTGATACAACCAGAAAGAATACTTTCTATGGTGCATCTGTAAAAGTTGATGAGAGTCATAGCTGACATGCCAAATTTCCTTAGTCTTCTGAGAAAGTAGAGGCATTGGTGGGCTTTCTTAACTATAGTGTTGGCATGGGGGGACCAGGGCAGGTTGTTGGTGATCTGGACACCTTAAAACTTGAAGCTTTCGATCCTTTCTACTAAATCCCCATTGATGTAGACAGGGAGATGTTCTTCTTTACAATTCCTGAAGTTGCTGATTTTGGTAGGGCAGGACTTGATAGAGCCAGCAAGGCCACTTTCACTTTGATTGGAGCACCATCTTGAAAGGGTGCCCTGATCATTACTAAAAATAAACTTCCCATCACCAGTACCCCAATGGGCACAGAGGACAACCCCACAAGAATGGGGCCGCCCCCCTCCCACCACACAACATGGAGGTATGGAGGTATTGGGGCACACCGTCCCCCCCCTCCCCAAATGTATCGGGCTGCTCCCCCCCACAATTCACTTGCCCCTCCCCCAACACACATTAGGGGAACCACCTCCGTGGGGTTCCTCAGAAGATCCACTCCTGGCATCATCAACCTGACTACCTCTCGGCGCAGGGTGGCATTACCAGGGGCTGTACCAACCTGAGCCAAGGCAATGCCAGGTCAGGTGCCCAGCTATGCCAGGGAACGGTGCCAGGGCACTGCCTGGGCATCACCCCCCTTCCCCACTTCTCCACCCTGGGGGCTATACTTGGTGGCCCAGGTGGTTTCCTTTGACTGATCTCATTTTTAAATACCTGGTGTTAACATTGTCACCGTGACATTAGTATTCAGTGGGGCGGGGGGAAAATCATGTGGCAAAGCTCTTTAGAAAGATTGAAATTTAGTAAAATATTTAAGCTATTTCCCAGGGCTGAAATGGTCGCTATGAGAGGACACAGGTTTAAGGTGCAGGGAAGCAAGTACAGAGGAGATGTTAGGGGTAAGTTTTTCACTCAGAGGGTGGTGAGTGAATGGAATCGGCTGCCGTCGGTGGTGGTGGAGGCGAACTCGCTGGGGTCTCTTAAAAGACTTCTGGAAGAGTACATGGGATCTAATGGGATTGGGGGTTATAGATAGGTCTATGGCTTAGTAGGTATAGATGTGATCGGCGCAACTAGTGGGCCGAAGGACCTGTTTGTGCTGTAGTGTTCTATGTTCTATGTTCTATGGACAAAGGCAGCAAATATGAGAACACCACCACCTGCAAATTCCTCTCCAAGCCACTCACCATCCTGGCTTAGAAAGATATCGCTGTTTCTTTACAATCGCTGGGTCAAAATCCTGGAATTCTGTCCTGAACAGCATTGTGGGTCAACTCACAGCATGTGAACTGCAGCGATTCAAAAACGCAGCTCAGCATCTTCTCAACAGCAACTTGGGATGGGCAATAAATGCTGGCCAGCCAGTGAAACCCACATCCCATGAATAAATAAAATCTGACTGCAAGACCACATCCCTCTTTCTGCACAAGTTGTTGGTAACTAAATGGATCACAACTGCTGGCATATTCTCAGGATACGTTGCAGCCATTCCGTGACATCCTTGACCCTGACACTAGGGAAGCAACAAACCGTCCTGGATTCATGTCTGTGACTGTAGAAACATGATGTGGGTATGCCGGCGTTGGACTGGCGTAAACACAGTAAAAAGTCTGACAACACCAGGTTTTAGTCCAACCTATTTATTTGGTAATATACTCGCAAGCTTTCAGGGTTAGCCCCTTCGTCAGGTGAATGGAGGCCAGAACTCTCCATTCACCTGACGAAGAGGCTGTCCCCTCGAAAGCTTGTGAGAATATTATCAAATAAATAGGTTGGACTAAAACCTGGTGTTGTCAGACTTTTTACTGTAGAAACAACCAGCTATTCCCCTAACTTCTGCATCATCGGCCACTATTGATCTTCTAGTCTTCTTGGCACTTCCTCCCTCCAAACCACTCCGGACAGCTGAGCCACCCATGGTGCCATGGACTATTTGGCTGCAGTTCACGGTTGTACCATCACTCAATCAGTATTCAGAACTGAGTACTGGTTGCAGAGTGGGATGCACGCGGGTCTCTTGCACTACCTGCCTGTTTCTACCACACTGTCTGTTGTCTCTCTCCCTCCATACTTTCATGCTGCGGGAGATCACATATTTAAACATTTTCAGTTGGAATCACTGAATCTGTCTATTGAAATGCTGTTTACCATCAGAGCAAATGTAAAATCAGTACTTTTGTAAGACTAGCTGCCTCCTTTATTCCTTCTTCTTATTTGTACGGCTGGGGAAAGCAGTTATTGTTTGATGTTAGGGTTAACTGCCTGTCCAATGGCTTCAGCTAACAGAGTGTGAATGTCTGTGATGTTACCAGGAATGGATCACTCAGGTCAGATGTTCAGTATACGGGCGGTGCCCTGGCTTGGATGGCTGCTGTTGACTTATTAATAATGAAGAGTTGCCTCATTGAGCAGCTTTAATGTAAAATTTACATTTTTCAGATGGTTGAAATTTTAATATGAATTTGCCTAAAACAATGTAGCTTAAGTCTGCAGTATTCATTGGTTACAACAATTATTTGTATCTCTGAAATTGTAAATTCAATCTTAAAACCTTAAGCTGTGTCTTTTTGCTGCCACACTATGGACGACCAAGGGAATAACAGAATGTAGCTTTTGAACCTTTAGCACCCTCTGCTGGAAAGTAAGAGACTCATGAATTGGTTGCAACTTATACACACACCAGAAGTAAATCTTAGAAGGGAGATTTTCAGCTGCATCGACCAAGTGCACTGAATGAGCATCTGGCATCCCCACCTGTCAGTGAGACTAGAGGTCTCCAAATGCTGCACTGGATCCAACAGTTTACACATGAATAGAATTCCTACTGTGTAGAAGGCCCATCAAGCGTGCACCAACTCTCTGACAGAGCCTCTCACCCACATGTTTACCCCCACTAATTCCCATAAACTACATATCTTGGGACACTAAGGGGCAATTTAGCATGACCAGTCTGTCTAACCTGCACATATTTGGACTGTGGGAGGAAACCAGAGCAGCCGGAGGAAAGCCAGGCAGACATGGGAAGAACATGCAAACTCCCCCACTCGAGGCGTAACCACTGAGTCTGGTGTAGAATCTACCTGAGAGTCAGAAGGATTGACTGGGCCTTATTCCAGAGAGTCCCAGCAAATGGGCACTGGTCATCAGCCCTGAATATCAGATTGATGTCCAGTGGGGGGTACTTGTATCTGATGGGCTGTGAGGTTTCCACATTCTACACAGTGGTTGGAACACTTACAGCTCAACTAGGTGAATCTACTTGAAAGAACCAGGAGAAAGGATAAAAAAAAACACCTCAGCTTCTCTTCCCTATTAAATAGTTCAAAAATCAGCACGATCATACTGGCTGATCATGCCCTACTGCTTTGCTGCAAACAAGGACGGAGAATTTGGCACTCAGCCAAATCTCCAGGAGGACCAGATAATCCCAACAGCTCGAACCGCCAGAAGATTCTATCAAGTGGAAGATTTGTATCAAGTGTGACTTAAGCCAGGACTACCCAAGGATAGAACACAACTGACATGTGGACCTTACAAATTGCATTGCTCCAAAAAGTAGCATGTTCTGTTAGGCATCATACTTCATATCAAGTGCACTGTCCTGTTATTGATCATGCTATTTCTAGCACTATGTTCTTTAGTATTTCTATACACACAAAGTCACTCAATCTGGTACCTACCACAAGGTGCTTATAGCTAATTGCAGGCAGGAATGGTCGTATGCTAAGAATGGGTGCTGGATGAAAACAGAAGCTATGAAGTTCTTGTTGATGGGCATCCTATTCGATACTGAGCTTAGATTCTGAGCCCATATCCTCTCTATCATCAATAATGCCTGTGACCATCTTTGTAAATTGCCTTTCCCCTTCATGCCTCACCTCAATTACTGCTAAAACAATCGACCATATCTTTCATTCCTGTAGCCAGGCAATTCCAATGCATTTCTAGCCAGACTCCTACCTTGCACCTTCTGTAAACTTGAGCGCATTCAAAGCTCTGCTGACTCTCACCAAGTCCCATTGACCCATCACGCTAGTGGTATCAAGTTCTACCTTCTAGCCACTCTCTGGCTCCCAATTGAGGAAATTTCATTATTTTCAAATCCCTCCATGACAATAACTTACCAGCTCTGTGACCACCTACAAGCCTTCAAGAACTCTGCACTCCTACAATTCTGGCCTACTGCACATTCCCGATGTTGTTTGCTCACCAGTGGTGGCCTAGATTCTAATCTCAGAAAATCCCTCACTAAACCTTTAGGCCTGTCGCCTTGTCTCTCATTCCTTTAAGACCCTTCTTCAAAACTCTCTTTGAACTGCTTAAATATTTCCTTAAGTGGATAGGGATCAAATTTTGATAATGTTTCTATAAAACATCTTGGCGAATTTTACTACTTTAAAGCCACTGTGTAAGTGCAAATCGTTCCTGCACACATTCCAATGACTGAAAACGTCTAATTCTTTTCAACTCAAATCCAATCTCTCCAGACCTGTTGTAGCTGAAGCAGTTCATGCAAACGTAGTTGTCATTTACATAAGGTAACATTAGATCTAATATACGCTGAATTCTCCAGTGAGAGAGAATCATAGCAACCATTATACCATCTTCCCTCTTCTGCTGGTATTCTTTCATCTTTACTTCTGGTTCTTCCATTCATAGCTGTGAGCATGAGGCCACTATCCTGCTTCCTGCCTTTGCTTTAGGGAACAGTTGCTTTAACCCTTCTCCTATTGTTCATTCATGCTGAGTTAGTGAGATCCACCTCAAAGTTATGGTCTCTAGTGACTCAGGTAGTTGTGCATTTTCCTATCTAAATAACAAGGCAGCCAGATTTGGAATTCGAGCCCCCACATATCCTGCAGTTACCGCTTTTCCTGGGTTAATCTACAAAAGGACCCAAGGAGGTTACAAAAGGACTCAGATAGGTTAAGTGAGAGGGCAAAGATCTGACAAATCGACTATAATGCGAGAAATTGTGAAATTGACCATTTTGGCAAGAAGAATAAAACAAAACACATTATCTATGTTGTGAGAGATTGCAAAGTTCTGAGATGCAGAGGGATCTAGGATGCATGAGTCATTAAAGTCTAATAAGCAGGTACAATGCATAATTAGAAAAAATAAAAAAACGTTGTTGTTTATTGCAAGGGGAATTAAATAGGAAGTTTATGCTTCAGTTGTATCAAATCTGGTGAGACCACAACTGGAGTACTGCATATAATGTTAGTCTCGCTTAAGGATGTAAATGTATTAGAAGCAGTTCAGTGGTTTACAAAACTAATACCAGGAATGGGGGCAGGACCTTATAAGGAAACGTTGGACAGGCTAGGCTTATTTCTGCTGGAGTTTAGAAGAGTAAGAAGTGACTTCATTAAAATATATTAGATCTTGAGAGGTTTGACAGGGTGGATGTGGAGAAGTTGTTTCTTGTTGGAGAATCAGAATAAAGGGATCACTGTTTAAAGACCCATTTGAGACAAAGATGAGGACTTTTTTCTTTCAGAGGGTAGCGAATCTTTGGAACTCGGCCTGGATTAAGACGGGAGTAAAGGATCATCTGTGGCAGATGGGAGATTACAGTCAGATTAGCCATTATCTTATTCATTAGCACAGCAAGATCTAGGACCAAGTGGTCTACTCCTGTTCCTAACCCAAATGTTGGTATACACTTACAAAGAACCTATGTTAGGCACTGGTGAGAATGCAAAAAAGAATTACAAAGGTGATACCAAAATGGAGCACCACAATTAGGAAAGAGCGAAGAGGCAGAATGATTTTCTCTACAGAAGGCAGCAGGAAACCTGATAGAAAATTATGAAGTGCATTATTAGGGTAGGGGTAGAGCTGTTGTTTCCACCTGTGGAAGAATTGAATCATAAGGGCCATAAGTATAAGCTAGCTCTCATAAATCCAATAAAGAATTTATGAGAAAATTCTTTATCCAGAGAATGGTTAGAAAGTGAAACTTTCCACCGCCTGCAGTAGCTGAGCAAATCATATAAAAGGGGAATCGGGATCTTTCTCCTGGGTAGATGGGACTTCGTGCAGGACAGGATACAATGGCTGCAGTTTTGGACAATCTGCCATCTATGATAACGTGATTAAGAAGGACCTAGAGCCAGTAAAGAGGACTTCGGCAGTCGAGAATTTGAGACCAGGAAGACACTACAATATTTCAGAGGTGTAAACAGAGTAAATCAGAGTAAATCTGGTAAATCAGAGTGCTAAGGTTTCCCCTTTACTGGATGGAAAATCAAAGTTAGAGGATCAAACCATCATTTCTCACTGAGTGGTTAGGCTGATGGATTAAGTCAGTGAGAAGTGAGCAAGGATTTAGACCCATGTTGCTACCATCCCTTTTATTCCATGAGCTATAACTTTCCTTGTAAGTCAGTATTGCGGCACTTGTCAAATGCCTTTTAAAAGTCCATATAAACCACAACACATATTACCTTCATTAATTCTCTCTGTTACACATCAAAAAACTCAAAGCAAGCTAGTGAAGCATGAGTTTCCCTTAACAAATTCATGCTGGCTTTCCTTAATTAATCCATATTTTTCAAAGTGACTCAATTTTGTCCCAAATTATCATTTATCATGGAATCCTACAGTGCAGAAGGAGGCCATTCTGCCCACAAGTCTGCACAATCCCACCCAGGTCCTATCCCCATAACCCCACCTAGCTAGTCTCCTGATACTAAGAGGCAATTTAGCATGGCCAATCCACCTAACCCATTTCTTGAAGCTTCCCCACCCAGGTTAAACTGACTGGCTGTAGTTGCTGGGCTCATCTTTACAAACTATCTTGAGCAATTAGCATTTGCAATTTTCCAGTGTTCTGGCACCACCTGACTTGAAAAAAGACTGGAAAATTATAACCAGAGATATAAAAACATAGATGGAAAAGCAGCAAGGTACCCTAGTTCTTGAAAAAATTTTGGTGGTGACATTGTGGATTGGAACAAGAAGGCATCAATGTGCAAGCTGCATATGTTTAGTTATCATGTTGTGGGTATGTCGGCGTTGGACTGGCGTAAACACAGTAAAAAGTCTGACAACACCAGGTTTTAGTCCAACCTATTTATTTGATAATACTCACAAGCTTTCGGGGTTAGCCCCTTCGTCAGGTGAATGGAGAGTTCTGGCCTCAGACAGAGCATATAAAGCACAGACAGTTTAGAGATTACTGATTAGAATGCGAATCCTTACACCTAACCTGCTGTTCAAGACCTGAAGTGGCTGATAATGTGAGTGGAAGGAGCACTGATCACAGTTTAAAGAGATGTGTATTGTCTCCAGACAGTACAGTAAGTGAGGTTTTGCAAACCCAGGCAAGTCACGGGGGTTACAGATAGTGCGACATGAACCCAAGATCCCTGTTGAGACCGTCCTCATGTGTGTGGAACTTGGCTATCAGTCTCTGTTCAGCGACTCTGCGCTGTCGTGTGTCGTGAAGGCCGCCTTGGAGAATGCTTACCCGAAGGTCAGAGGCTGAATGCCCGTGACCACTGAAGTGTTCGCCAACAGGAAGGGACATCGCTCGACAGTCACCAGGCAAGACTATTCCCTTCCTGTTGGCGAACACTTCAGTGGTCACGGGCATTCAGCCTCTGACCTTCGGGTAAGCATTCTCCAAGGCAGCCTTCACGACACACGACAGCGCAGAGTCGCTGAACAGAGACTGATAGCCAAGTTCCGCACACATGAGGACGGTCTCAACAGGGATCTTGGGTTCATGTCGCACTATCTGTAACCCCCGTGACTTGCCTGGGTTTGCAAAACCTCACTTACTGCACTGTCTGGAGACAATACACATCTCTTTAAACTGTGATCAGTGCTCCTTCCACTCACATTATCAGCCACTTCAGGTCTTGAACAGCAGGTTAGGTGTAAGGATTCACATTCTAATCAGTAATCTCTAAACTGTCTGTGCTTTATATGCTCTGTCTGAGGCCAGAACTCTCCATTCACCTGACGAAGGGGCTAACCCCGAAAGCTTGTGAGCATATTATCAAATAAATAGGTTGGACTAAAACCTGGTGTTGTCAGACTTTTTACTATGTTTAGTTAAGCATGAAATCACACATTAACACAGCCAATGAGTCATAGAGATCTACAGCATGGAAACAGGCCCTTTGGCCCAACTTGTCCATGCCACCCTTTCTTTTTTAAAACCCCTAAGCTAATCCCAATTGTCTGCATTTGGCCCATATCCCTCTGTACCCATCATACCCATGTAACTATCTAAATGGGAACGGAGAGAGCATTGGAGGAATAGAGAGAGAGTAGGAGGGATCTCAAAAGGGGAGTTTGGAGAGCAAAGAGGGGGCATGAGATGGTTTTGGCAGGTAGGGTTAACGAGAATCCAAAGGCGTTTTACTCCTATCTTAAGAACAAAAGGGTGGCTAGAGGTAAAATCGGTCCTTTCAGGGACAGACGTGGGGAATTGTGCTTAGAGGCAGAGGGAATGGGGGAGATCCTGAATGAATACTTTGCGTCGGTATTCACGAAGGAGAGGGGCTTGATGTCCTGAGGGAGCGGTAGACCAATTGAAAGATCTATCGATTACGAGGGAAGAAGTGTTAGGGCTTTTAGCTGGCATTAAAACCGATAAATCTCCGGGGCCCGATTGCATTTATCCTAGGCTGCTTAGGGAGGCGAGGGATGAGATTGCTGGGCCTTTGACGCAAATCTTTGTCTCTTCTTTGGACACAGGTGAGGTCCCAGAGGACTGGAGGATAGCGAACGTGGTACCGTTGTTTAAAAAGGGTAGGAGGGATAGCCCAGGTAACTATAGGCCGGTGAGTTTAACGTCAGTGGTAGGCAAGTTGATGGAGAGGATTCTTAGGGATAGGATGTATGAGCACTTAGAGCGTTGCGATCTGATTAAGGATACGCAGCATGGTTTTGTAAAGGGGAAGTCTTGCCTTACGAATCTGGTAGAATTCTTTGAGGAGGTGACAAAAATGGTTGACGAAGGACGAGCCGTTGATGTCATCTATATGGATTTCAGTAAGGCGTTTGACAAAGTCCCTCATGGTAGGTTGGTACAGAAGATTAAAGCTCATGGGATATGTGGTCAGGTATCTAGATGGGTAGAAAACTGGCTTGCAAAGAGGAGTCAGAGAGTAGCAGTGGAGGGGTCCTTTTCTAGCTGGAGGTCTGTCACTAGTGGTGTGCTGCCGACTGAGGGGGGATCTAATAGAGGTATATAAGATTATGAAGGATATAGATAGAGTAAACAGAGGTAAGCTATTTCCTATGATAGAGACACACAGGACAAGGGGCCATGGACTTAAGGTGAGGGGGGAGAGGTACAACACAGATATTAGAGGGAGGTTTTTCACACAGAGGGTAGTGGGGGTATTGAATGCTCTGCCAAGTAAGGTGGTGGAGGCAAACACGCTAGAGTCATTTAAGAGTAACTTAGACAGGCACATGACTGGCTTGGAGATGCGTGGATATAGGAGATTGCTTTAAATAAGGGTCATTTAGCATTGGGGTGTCCCTGGTAAGGTAAATGGATGTGGTACAATAATAATGTTTTTTTTTCCCTTTTCATTCACAGGTTTTAAGTCGGTCCACCTTGTGCCCAACGAGAGGCATACACGCGATGGGTCGTACTGGGGCTGCTCTTGGTTGTTCGAGATTGGCCTAGTGCTTCATGTCGTTAGTGTGTGCCTAAACTGGACCAGATACTGGGCAAGACAACAGCTCAGTGACTATCGCTGATTGCTGTGCAGACACATGGATTTGGGCCGGTGTCTGTGGGAGTTTGCGCATTCTCCCCATGCTTGCGTGGGTTTTCTCTGGGTGCTCCGGTTTCCTCCCACACCCCAAAGATGTGCTGTTAGGCTGATTGGCAGGAATAAATTGTCCCTAAATCAGTTTCCCTCAATCTGGATGGCCATAAAACATTAGACAGAGGTCATGGGTGGAGAGGGGACTGGTGGTGTTGAGATGGCGGCGCGGGCTTGTTGGGCCGAAGGGCCTGTTTCCCGGGCTGTTTTTGTTCTTAAATGCTTTTTAAAAGACAAAATTGTACCCGCCTCTACTACTACCTCTGGCAGCTTGTTCCAGACACTCAGCATCTTGTGTATGAAAAAATTGCTCCTCTGGACACTTCTGTATCTCTCCCTTCTCACCTTAAAGTTTTAGACTTTTGGAGTTTTAGACCTTTGGGAAAAGATATTGACTATCTACCTTGTCTATGCCCCTCATTATTTTATAACACATTAACACAGCCACTGAGCATGCTGTTGGTTACTTTCACTAGAGTCATCATTCAGAACCTATTACAAGGGCAGAAGTTTAAATGAATGAATTTGAACAGGACCTTTTATTATGACCATTATGCTAAAGCCATACAATGAATTATTCACTTGGCCTCAAAACATATATATCGCAACATATTGATTCCTCCATATTTTCCACTGAATGTTTTATGCTTGTTATTTTTTCAGGGACTACAATGAAGTGGAAAATTGTGTGGCATGTTAAACAGGCTGTCAAATCCTTTATTGCCCATTTTGTACGACAGCTCAAGTTAATTCCAGTCTCATAATCTGCAGTATTCCTTGTACTCTATAAAAACTCAGAAATCAGTCTTGCTTCATGCTTTTTAATTGGATCTTTACGGCACATGTAAGACTTACGATTATGCTATAGAAACAGCTTTATTTATCTGCTTAAGACAATGTACTGTGCTAGATCACATTTGTCTCTACGTAATATATTTGCTCTTGTTGGCAGAACATTTTAAACATGAACACAATTATAGCCAGCTGCTAGTCCAGCCTTTAAGCTAATTAAAACAATTTACAAATGAACATTTATTTTCTGAAAATAAAACAAATGGAATTGTATGAGCTTGTGACTCAAAACTTTGGCACAATTATTTAAATCTAAAATATAGCTTGCAGTCTTGTTTTAAAAAGGTACACTGAATGCAAATCCTTCATTTGAATACATGAGAAACACAATTTGTCATTTCCCTATGCTTTCAGTGGTACTTCAGTTCTGGCTGGAAATCAATCTTGCAATGACCTCATGTGTGTTGTTATCTGAACTATCACTACCATGTAGCAATTTGTGATGTTGTATTCTCTTTCCTGGTTGATCTTATTTATCATGTTCTAAAAAAGGGTAGGGAGAGGAACTGGATTTAGTTACAAAACCTGTGACTAGCGACACAGCGATGGTAACTGGCAGTAGAGTAACTAAGTTACTTATTCACTGGAGTGATGCTTGGTATTTGAGAGTGGCAAATGTCAAAGAAAAGATAATGGCAGCCCACAAAGACAGTCAACAGTAGTTAAAACTTCAATATTGCAGTGGTTATTTCATTTAGTCAGTGGCAAGTAGGGCTTATAATCTACATATTCAGGTTTGTTAAAAGACAACAACAGAAACACCAGCTGATAACACAATATAGAGCTGTTGACACTGCAACTAGTCATTAAGACCAACAAAATAAGTGCAATGATGTATGAGCAGTCCAAATGTATTATTTTCTCTCTGAATGTGATTTTGAACATAAAATGAACCAAACATATGCATAAATATAAAATGAATGGAAATTATGCCACAAAATAGATATTTATATATTTCATGTATATTTTATGCATAAAGCAACATTCAAATGTATTGTCCTATGCTAATGTTTTAGGTGGTGACAGACACATTGACTTTGTATAAGCATGTTAAAGACTGTGTTGTTTTACACCCTGAAAAGTAAAAGAAAGTAAAAATATCGCACAAATATAAAAATATGTTTTGTGTAAATGATAGGATGAATTTTGATTTGTCTCTTTAAAAAAATATTAAAATGATGTCTAAACAGAGTCTACTTGTGAGCAGTTCAAGATATCATACTAAAGTTTCTGGTAGTGAATCTGCATTGTCCGCAGACAGGAGCTCCCAGATTTGCCATCGTTCTCTCTGCCATTCCCCCCAGTCAGGCTCTGATAAGTTGTTCTTATTGTTCTGATTATCTGTCTGGCTGGACCAGCTTCTATTCTCATCGTTGCAGGAAACTGAGTCTTGCTGCTCAGGTTTGAGCATTGACTGCGTGGGTGACATAGCTTTTTGTTCCCCTGAACCTGGCAGAGTCTTCTGAAGTCTTTGCAAAGCTTGTTCTTGCTGAGTACCAGCTTTACTAGAAGTCAGAGAACTTTCTCTCAACTGACCGGGGTATGGAGGAGGGGGTCGAGTCTCATTCCTGTTGATATCTCTGTGCCTAAAATGGGATTGCCATGGTTTCCTGTGCAAGAAAGAGGTTTCCGAAGTTTTCTGAGGAATTTCTTCTGCACTTCCCGCGGAACGCAAGTCATGTCTGAGGCACAAGGATTCCAGACTCAGTTGCACATGCTTTTTATTTCCTGCCACTTGAGGGCTACTGCAAACACGGCTCACAGGAGCATGAGGTCTGCACTCAGGGACACTTGCAGTCGTATGAGTTCTTCGTACAGGCTGTTTTGCATTGTCCAGAGACACAGTGGAAGAGGCTTGAACTACAGGCCAGTCTGCTGTGAGGTTTCCCTGTGACAGGGAACATTGTTTTTGCTGTAACCCACTGCTTTGGTAAATATCCCCATATGACCCTACAAGAGAAAGGAAAAGAAACAACTTGAGTTCAATGTCAAACTTCCAATAAAGTGGTATCCAAAGAAATTCAGTGCAGAGTTCTGAGGGAAAATGGCATTTGGAAAACATGACAACATTTATTCCTTAAATTTATTGTATTGTAATTGTATCTTCTTTGTTATTCACTGACAAGAAACGTACTTCAGTTACATGGATAAACTGGAGAAGCTGTTCTTCTGCAAAAAAATTCAGAGGTAGTTAAGAAGGGAGATTTAATGGAAGTGTTCAAGATTATGAAGGTTTTTAATAGATTAAATGAGAAAATGTCACTGGCAAGAAGGTCGCTAGCCAGAGGGGTCAGATTTAAGTGAAGAACTCTTTCAAAGAGTTGGACTGGCACAATGGTAATGAGTCAAGTGGTCTCCTTCTGAGCTTAATATTTCTATGATGCAGGAGAAACATCACAGCTCAGTTTCCAGATGTCATGAGGTAGTTAAAAAAAAAACAAACTTCTAACTAGAATAACTGATCGCGATTTTAAAAGTGCAAGAAATGGGCTATAATTCTCTGACCAAGCCTGCAGCTGGGATTCTCCAGTTCCGCTGCTGTGAACAGAGATTTGGCTAATTGTCAAATTCTCTGTTCTCACTGGCAACAGAACAAGGCTGGAGAATTCTGGCCATAGTCTTTTGGAGTGCCAAGATCCCAGTGAGATTCTCAGGCAAATCACATGAATGATTGTAAGAGAATTCTTAAACCCTGACTCAAAAGAAGAAAGAAAATTACAGTGCAGGGACAGGCCCTTCAGCCAGCCAAGCCTGCACCAACCATGCTGCTCAACTGAACTAAAACCCCCTACTCTTCTAGGCACTGTATCCCTCTATTCCCATCCTATTCATGTATTTGTCCATTCGCCTCTTAAAAGTCATGATCATATCTGCTTCCACTACCTCCCCCGGCAGTGAGTTCCAACCTCCCAACACCCTCTGTGTAAAAGCCTTGCCTCATACATCACCTTTAAACCTTATCCTTTGCATCTTAAACCTATGCCCCCAGTAATTGACTCTTCCACCCTTGGAAAAAGCTTCTGACGATCCATTCTGTCCATGCCACTCAATCTTGTAGACTTCTATCAGGTCGCCTCTCAAACTCCATTGTTCCAATGAGAACAAACAAGTTTCTCCAACTTCTCCTCATAGCTAATGCCCTCCATACCAGGCAACATCCTAGCAAATCTTTTCTGTACCCCGTCCAAAGCCTCCACATCTTTCTGGTAGTGTAGCGACCAGAATTGAACACTATATTTCAAGTGTGGCCTAACTAAGGTCCTGTAAAGCTGCAACATGATTTGCCGATTTTTAAACGCAATGCCCCAGCTAATGAAGGCAAGCATGCCGTATGCTTTCTTGATTACCTTCTCCACCTGCATTGCCACTTTCAATGACCTGTGTACCTATACACCCAGATCCCTCTGCCTATCAACACTCTGAAGGGTTCTGCCATTTATTGTATATTTCCAATTTGTATTAGACCTTACAAAATGCATTACCTCATTTGTTCGGATTAAACTCCATCTGCCATCTTCCGCCCAAGCCTCCAACCAATCTATATCCTGCTGTCTCCTCTGATGGTCCTCATTGCTATCCACAAATCCACCAACCTTTGTGTCATCGGCAGACTTACTAATCAACCCAATTACATTTTCCTCCAAATCATTTATATATATTACAAACAACAAAGGTTCCAGCACTGATCCCTGAGAAACGCCACTTGTCAGAGCTCTCCATTCAGAAATGCACCTTTCCATTGCTACCCTCTGTCTTCTATGACCGAGTCACTTCTGTATGCACCTTGCCACCTCTGATCCCATGCGACTTCACCTTCTGCACCAGTCTGCCATGAGGGACCTTATCAAAGGCCTTACTGAAGTCCATATAGACAACATCCACTGCCCTACCCTCATCAACCATCTTCGTCACTTCCTCAAAAAACTCAATCAAGTTTGTGAGACACGGCCTCCCCTTCACAAAGCCATGTTGCCTCTCTTTAATACATCCACTTATTTCCAAGTGGGAGTAAATCCTGTCTCAAAGAATCCTCTCCAATAATTTCCCTACCACTGATGTAAGGCTCACCGGCCTGTAATTACCTGGATTATTCTTGCTACCCTTCTTAAACAAAGGAACAACATTGCCTATTCTCCAATTCTCTGGGACCTCCCCCGTAAGAAGTCTCACAACACCTGGTTAAAGTCTAACAGGTTTATTTGGTAGCACAAGCTTACCCCAGTCCAACCCCGCATCTCCACATCATGGCCTCCCCTGTATCCAGTGAGGATACAAAGATTTCTCTCGAGGCTCCAGCAAGTTCCTCCTTTGCCTCTCTCAGTATTCTGGGGTATATCCCATCAGGCTTTGGGGACTTGTCTACCTAATGTTTCTCAAGAACCCAATACTTCCTCCTTTTTGATCTCAACATGACAAACTATCTACACACCCTTTCCCAGACTCATCATCCACCAAGTCCTTCTCTTTGTTGAATACTGACACAAAGTATTCATTTAATATCACGCCCATTTCTTCTGGCTCCATGCACAGATTCCCTCCCCTGTCCTTGAGTGGGCCAACTATCTCCCTGGCTACCCTCTTGCTCTTTATATATGTATAAAAAGCCTTGGGATTTTCTTTAATCTTGCTGGCCAATGATTTTTTGTGACCCCTTTTAGCCCTCCTTACTCCTTGCTTAAGTTTCTTTCTACTTTCCTTGTATTCCACACTTGCTTCGTGTGTTCCCAGCCTCTTAGCCCTGACAAATGCTTCCTTTTTCTTTTTGACTAGGCTCACAATATTTATCATTTTCCAAGGTTCCCAAAACTTGCCATACTTATCCTTCATCCTTACAGGAATGTGCCAGTCCTGAATCCCTATCAGCTTACACTTGAAAGCCTCCTACATGCCAAGTATTAATTTGCCCTCAAACATCTGCCCCCAATCTACATTCTTCAGTTCCTGCCTAATATTGTTCCAATTGGCCTTCCCCCAGTACAGCATCTTAACTTGAGGACTATATTTTTCCATTAGTATCTTAAAGCTTACTGAATTGTGGTTACTGTTCCCGAACTGCTCCCCTACTGAAATGTCAACCATCTGGCCAGGCTCATTCCCAATACCAGCAGGTCCAGTATGGCCCCTTTTCTAGTTGAACTATCTACATATTGTTTCAAGAGGTCCTCCTGGGCTCTCCTTACAAACTCTATCCCATTCACGCCCCTAGCACTAAGTGATTCCCAGTCAATACAGGGGAAGTTAAAATCTCCCACCACAACAACCCTGTTATTTTTATACCTTGATGCCTGGTTTAAAAAAGCCTCTCAAGTCTCATTAACGTTAATCCCTACTACCGATTGCACAAGTTTAAGTTTGGGTCTCTGGTGGCATATATTTTTCTCCCCTTCTGAACTATGATATTTTCACTTGTCCTTCTGTTCACAATAGAAGAAATTTATCATTAGTCTATAATATGCAGAACAAATGACCAGAATCGCCTGTTGCCTGCCTGGTCCATTCTCACTTTTCCTTGTTTGAAGTCAATTGAAATAAGTGTTGGGAGAGGTGTTCAGATAGAGCTAATGTTGTTCCTTTTACACTAATGTCTTAAGTTCTGTTACTATTTCTAAAACTTCTATGAAAGCTCCCCCAAGTCTTACCTGCTCCAGTCTCAATAACTCGAAGCTTGTTTTAAAACTATAGTTTCCGAATGCTGGTATTATCCTGGTGAAAGTACACAATGTGATTTCAATTCTAATACTGCCTTTCGCTAATGAGGTAACCAGTGTCACATTTCAAAGCATAAGCAATGTTTTGCCTAAATCACCATTCACAAAATCAAAATCCCTCTCTCAGATTTATCAATTTCCTTAACGTAGCCAGAGAATCACATATAAAAACCTATTTGTGCTTTTTTCACAGCAGCACGGTGGCACAGTGGTTAGCACTGTACCTCACAGTGCCGGGGACCCAGGTTTGATTCTGGCCTTGGCCGACTCTCAATGTGCAGTTTGCATGTTCTCCCCATGTCTGCATGACTTTCCTCCCACAGTCCAAAGATGTGCCGGTTAGGTTGGTTGGCTGTGCTATATTGCCCTTTAGTATCCCAAGATGTGTAGGTTAGGGGGATTAGTGAGATAAACATGAGGAGTTTCATGGATAGAGTGGGGGGGGGGGGGCGGTGGTGGTGGTTGGCATGGCTTAAATGCTCCTTCGGAGAGTTAGTCGATGGGTTGAATGGCCTCCCTCTGAACTGTAGGGCTTCCACAATCCTCTTTGCATGTCTATACCCATGTTTATCCAAAATACTCAAACCCACTTTTGTTGTGTTTCAACATCGATGTGCGTGGACCAGGAATTAAAAGGGTGTTGTCTGCTTAACATGCCAAGACATTACTGTAATAAGAAAATGAAGGGCATTTTTATAACACCTTTCACAGCCTCAGAATGTTCCTTAAAGTACTGTAAAACCAAGAAAGTACTTTTGAAGCAGTTGATGTTACAATCTAGGGAAACACAAGAGCCAATTTGAATACAGTCAGGACCCACAAAAGGTAATGAAATAATGACTAAATTACATTTTAGTTCATGTTAGCTAAGGGATAAATATTGGCCTCAGGATGCAGGGAAGCGAACTCCCCTATTCTTCTCTGTCATCCACCTGTGAGTACAATGTCTCATTTGAAAGGCAGCATATTTTTGGTACTACACAAAGTGCCAGGCAGGATTACGTGCACAAGTCCTTGGTGAGAGGCTTGAACCCAAATCTTCTGATTCTGAGGCACACGAGTGTTAGCACTAAATGATGATTGGAACAAGAAGCAACATTGGCATGCAGCAACAAGAAAACAATATTTGCTTCAAATGTAGCTAAAGGCAGCCAGAGGGCATGGAAAAACGGTAACATGCAGATGTCACTAAAATGCTACATTGCTGACCAGTTTGCAAGATTATATCACTGCCCATTTCATCTACTGTAAATGGGAATATTCAGAAATGTTCTCTAAGCTTCCTCAGTACACACTGATTTATTACAACCTCTTTGAGACATTTCACACATATGCCTAGAATTGTTTGGATTAGTTTCCTCTCTGAAGAGGGACACAACAATTGCTGCCAAATGACTTGTGCGTGGTTCCATGATTAAATCACATTATCTGACAAGCATGCAGAATATAAACTGACACGAACATTGAAAACAACGTGAGATGTTATGGTTTCTCCAAAAATATTTTGCAGAATCGTTCCTTGCAACTTCAATAGTCATGAGTGATAATGCCATTCAACCATGGTGAAAATGGCTCAATTCCATCCTTTCAGCCAGAAGCACAGGTCAAAGATACAAGTTTACAGTGTTGTCGCTGTGTAAATATGGCACCTGACCAAGAGCAGAAAATTAACCCTATAGCTCTAACATGATTAGTTAAAGAATCGAGAGTCATGGAGCAAAGAAGGAGGCCTTAGTACTTGTGCCAGCTCTTTGGAAGAGCTGCCCAATTAGTTCAACTCCAATGATCATTCCCTATAGCCTTGCACTTCTTTCTTTTTCAATTATATATCTAATCTGCTTTGCAAAGTTACTGCTGAATCTTGTTTCCACCATACTTTCAGGCAATACATGCCATGTCATAAAAATTTGCTGTGTATCAAATATTCCTCCTTCCTCAATATCTTCAGTCTGGAACTTCTGGTTACCAACAATCACGTCAATGGAAACAATTCTTCTTCACTTACTCAATCAGATTCCTTAATGTAAAGTAATGCTAAGAAATAGTTTATCAGTGCTGCAAAGTCACTTTTTTATTCCTTTAGACTGATTAGCTTGTCCTCAGAAATACTTTTTCCCTCGTATGGTAGTTGATTTTCATTTGGTCATATTTAGAGCAAAATGGTTACGTGGAAATTAACATTAGTCTTTTTTGTCACTGTGTATCAAATTGCTGTAATAATATAAACAATTACTGCTTTTTAAAGAATTAGGCGGATTGTTTGTGATGGTGAGAGAGGGAAGTGGCAACAGTGATAATGGTCTCAGACATTGCAGTGCAGCTGGGAAGAACACTCCTACCCATTATGGCTGCACATTTAGGTAAGAATTCTTTTCAAGAAAACTTAACTTTTTGTTTAGCCTCCATTCCCTCTAGGGCATGCACAGATTCATTCTATTTCAGCTCCGAATATCAGATTGTCTAACTTTGGAAAGTACCAGGCCACTATAGTGGTGGCCTTTGACTTCCAAGCTTATAAAGAAGTAGTAACAAAATATACATTGTTACAGCAATTGTTTTAGCACTCCTTATGTATTAAAGAAAATGTTTGCAATGGCCAAGCTAAATTATAACGTGACAGCATTTTGGATTTTCTCCTTTTCTCACCATCTACAGAAGCTACCTGCTACGACTATCCAAAGCTATCAGATTTGGGAAAAAAGGCTGAAAAGTGTCCTGAAAATGATTGAGACAAAGTCAATTTAAAACAATGTTTTTGTTCAACTAAGTAAGAACTGCCAATTAAACACATATTTTAACAAATCTATTATAACTGGATGGCTGGTTCCCTCCCTCAGGCAACTAATTGCAAAAAAAGGGGCAGCAGTTGCATTGAGTTTACACTAGGTTTTGGCAGGTGAAGCACGTTTTTAAACTCTTAGATACCACAATGAAATGAGAGATGCCAGTGCCTAGCTAAATCTTAAGACAAATAATACATAATTCTGTTACAATCTCTAATGTCACAATTATTACAACTAATATTTCAAAGAGTGAAGAAATGGATAAGTGCATTCAAAGTACAACTGTACCTTTCTCAGGACATAAAACTGGAGAGCTATCCCCAGATTTGGATTTTAAGTGTCCAACTAAGGCATATTGTTCAGGAACTTTATACAGTTTCTCAGAACCAGGGCTGAGGTCATCTGTCCTCTGCATTAACAGCCTGTCAGAGAGCACTGGAGAGTTATTATCATAGGGTGAGACTTCTCCACTTGAGATTCTGTTAGAGTCAGTAGAGGAGTGTCTTCCTCCCAAAGAATAGGAGACTTCTGCTCTTGTCAGATCTGGATTCCTGCAAAAAGATGATCACATCAGATTTTAGTGAATTCAATCTCACCAAACCATGTGCCGCATGCTCATTATATGAATTTAAAGCACATTACTAAGTTACACATAACCAAGACATCAGCCATGGTTCAACAGGTAACAAATAACCAAGCTGTCAGCCATGGTTCCGCGGGTAGCACTGTAGCCTTTTGGTCAGAAGATCAGCCCTCTCAAGACCCACTTTAGAGTTTGGAGTGCATAATCCATTGTGCCATTTCTTTCCAGAGTTAAGAGTTTTTAAACAAAGCACTGTTTCAGGTATGCATAAAGATTTTGTGGCATAATTCACTGATGAACAAGAGAAATCTTCCCATGTTTTGGTTCATATCTATCCTTCAACCAACATGACTAACACAAATTTTCTGGTCATTCATTCCATTGCCAGCGGGATCTTGCTGTGGGAATGTTGCCTGCCAAGTTTATCCACATTATCCACATAACTACAATTCAAAACTAATTCATTTCTTATGAACTGTTTTGGGATGTCCTGAGATCAATAAAGGTGCCCAATAAATGCAAGTTTTTACTTTCTTTCTCTAACAGGAAGACCTTTGTTTATTTTTGAGCTCATCAGTGTTAAAAATCTGAACCTTGTGTATTTTTCCTATCAGTCCACCTATCACCAGTTGTACGCAGCAGTTGCATAATCAATAAATTCGCTAAAAGCTCTTGGTTTTGTCTCTCATATGGACAAATCCATTATAATTGGATGGCTTAATTATAATAGTTAATCACAAACTCCCATCCATAATTATACATCATGAAGAATTGTGACTTGCTTCTTCCCACGCACGAGGGGCAGGGATGATTCAGTTTCACTTGGGACCTTTGCAAAGAACAGAGAGGAAAATTTCACTCTGATTCTGGACTGAATCTCAATCCACACCCTTGAGGTGAAAGACTAGAGTTGTTAATTGACAATCAGAAATTTACCAATTACATGGTCATATAATTTCAAAAATTGTTAATTTTGGACTGTTAAGTAAAACATCCATATTGATTACTATGCGAGTAACTTCTATCCTTTCCTTAATAATTTGAGGTCTGTAAATCAAAACTCATTCTTACAAGGCGAAAGGCCCAATCAAAGCCATCCATCTGGAAAAACAAGTTTATATCCTTCCATTCACATCAAAAGATGAGAACATTCAACCTTCAAAGCTGTTCGTGGTTGATCTGTACCTCAACTCCATTTACCCACTTTGGTTCCATATATCTTAAAACCCTTACCAACCAAAAATCTTTTAGATATTTCTGCGTATCTGCAGTCCTTTAATGGGAAAAGAATTCCTGATTTCTACTATATCTCATTTGAAAAAGTACTTTGTGATTTCATTCCTAAATGGCCTAGTTCCAATTTTTAAGATGACATTCCCTCATTTTCAATACCTCACCCAGAAGAGATACTTCACCATGCCTACCTTATTGAATCAGTTCGACATTTTAAATTTCCTCCCTCATAGTTTATCTCTGCAAATCTGCACTGCACTTCCTCCAAGGCCATTATATTCTTCCAAACCTGAATACAGTACTGAAGACAGGGTCTCACCAAGGCTCTGTATGACTGAAGTCTAACCTTCTTTGCTTTATTAATCTAGCCAGGGGGTAAATGCCAACATCCTAAGGAGGTGGTGGTTTTGGGTGGGGGGGCGCGGGAAGGTGTAGTGGGGAGTTAAGCAGGAAGGAGCAGTGGCACAGTGATTAACACTGCTGCCTCACAGTGCCAGAGTCTCGGATTCGATTCTCAGCTTGGATCACTGTCTGTGTGGAGTTTGCATGTTCTCCCTGTATGCGTTTCCTCTGGATATTCTGGTTTCCTCCCACAGTCCAAAGATGTGCAAGTTAGGTGGACTGACCAAGCTAAATTCCCTTGGTGTTAGGGCATTAGCAGGGTAAATAAGTAGGGTTATGGGGAATAGAGTCTAGGTGGGATTCTGGTCGGTGCAGACATGATGGACCGAATGGTCTCTTTCTGCACTGCAGTGATTCTATTAGTTTTTTTTGTATCTGTTTTGAGGTAATTTGTTCGTTTGAATCAACTCTGGTTTTGGCTTTCATTTTTTTTATTCCAATCCAGAGTAAATCAATGGAACAAAATTATCCTCCCTCAGCTGCTGTAAAGGGTTGCACAGGTTGGACAATGGATATGGATTGATAGCAAATAAATGCCTCCAACCAATTCAAATTGCTACTAAATTGTCAAATTTGCCATTGACCAAGAATAAGAAATAAAACAAAATGCTACGTTCATGTAGGTAGGTGATGGTTTTCCCCGAGGTTGGAGGAGTTCATGCATATTAACCATGAGATCAAGTGACCATTAAATAACATAAGTAAACGTGCCATACGGGGACTAACCATTTTAATAAAATGTTGTCCTCACCCAAGTGGGCCAATATGTGTCTCCTGTGCTGCACCAAAGTGTGGAGATGCCTGAGTTGGACTGGGGTAAGCACAGAAAAATGTCTCACAACATCAGGTTAAAGTCCAACCGGATTATTTGGTAGCACAAGCCGCAAGCTTTAGGAGCACTGCCCCTTCATCGGGTGAGTGGAAGTTGTGTTCACAAACAGGGCATATATAGACACAAATTTAATTTACAAGATAATGGTTGGAATTCAAGTCTTTACAGGTAATCAAGGCTTAAAGGTACAGATAATGTAAAAACTCGCATTCCAACCATTATCTTGTAAATTGAGTTTGTCTATATATATGTCCTGTTTATGAACACAACTCCCACTAACCTGATGAAGGGGCAGTGCTCTGAAAGCTTGTGGCTTGTGCTACCAAATAAACCTGTTAGGCTTTAATCTCATGTTGTGAGACTTCTTACTGTACCAAAGTGACAGACTCTTAATTGTCTTCTGAAGTGACCGACCAAGCCATTTGATTGCATTAAAAACACTATCACTGTAGCTAGGGTTGGGCAATAAATGCTGACCTGATCAAAGATACCCATATTCCAAGAATGAATATATCTGACCTGTTAGCTTGATGCCAAGAATACAAAACGAGGCTTGGCTGAAGCCCATTAGCTTGTTAAACTATCTGAGCCCTAGGGAAAACATTGCTTCACTGACTCTTGAACTTTGCTGTCAACTGCACAATATTTATACAAGGTTAACAGGTTTTAAGTACTTGCCATTTTGACTACTGGTACTTTAAAGGGTCTGACTGATTGACACTTTTATTGGCCTGCAGTAAAAAGGAATTATTTTCTGACAGAATTGCAAGCAATGAATGAATGATCTCTATCTAAAAAGTATTTTTTCCACATTCCAGTGTCACAATAAAGTTCATTGGTTCCATAATGTATAGTTGGTGAATGGTGTGGAAAAGCCATTGCTTGGCATGGTGAGAGTGAAGGACATACGAGATGTTTTGGGGCAGTTTGAACTTTTAAAAATCAGATTACATTCAAATTGCACAAATCAGTTCAAATGCATGCAGATATTTAAATTTCACCACAAAAGTTTCCTCTTGAGATTTTCCAAATGATTAATGCTTAATAACTGAATTGCTGCCTTGGATGTGCATTCTTGTTTGCAGATATCCTATATGAACAGCAGAGGTCAGTAGAAAGAAATCTATGGTAAAAAGCAGCATGATGATTCGAAAAGAACCAGTAGTGGCGAGAGTTACTCACGATGACTGTGATGCTTTCCTCCGCAGCAAGTAGTCAACAACATCTGGATCTGTCTCTAGCAAGCTCATCAGCACCTCATTCTGTAGCTCCGGGGGTACCTAAGCAAGAATGCAAATCACACATTACAGTCATAGGATGTACTCTAAATTTGGCATGAAACTTTGCATACTTGCAACATGAGAAACAATTGCCTTTTCACCCTTCTTTATGTTTAGAATTATCTAGACTCTTGTGGCTTGGTCCTTGAAGACATAGTTCATAGCAAGATGCATGTTTGAGCCCATCATTGCCCCTCCTCATTGCAAGAGTCACCAGGCAGATAGCAGATGGGTCCTTACAGGGAGAAATTAAAGTTTTTGTGGTCGAAGATTCCAGGTCCAGTCTCACCTGTCCCCTCACAACTAGACAATCGTGTTACAGAAGCAGAGGCTAGAGATCAGATCGCTTACATGCTCTCTTGGCCAAGGAATGCAATCTGGTGCGATTAGGTGTGAAGATGGGTGAATGATGTTTGCGTTCTTATGCCAATTGTCATGAAGGCTAGCATTCCTTTCTCTTACACCAGGTGACATTGGCTATGGAAGAAGTGTTCATGGTGCAGTTCAACATGTTGATAATCATTCCTAATCCCTTTAACACGTCCTTGCTATTTCCCAAAGGGAAAAATGGTGCAAGAAGTAACAAAACATAACAGGCAAAAAAAAAATCAATAAATTGGTGGGGGAGAGTTATGGATAAATTGAAGGACATGCAAACAAGCTGGCTGGTAACTACTTTGGAAATTTGATTAAAGTGAGGAGCTGTTAGGGAAAACATACTAACCATATAGAAGTACACTCAATAGTTGCATACTTGCTTCTGAGTTAGAAGGTCAAGTCCCACTTCAGACACTTGACCGAATAATCTAGGCCAATATCTCAGTGCAATACCATTGCACTAGCTGAGGTGCCATCTTTCAAATCAGATTTTAAACAGAGAACCTCCACCACCTGCCCGCTCAGGTGGATAATGCGCTATTTGAAGTAACAGCATTAGTCCCCCAGTTGTTCTGGCCAATATTTAGCCCTTAACAAACAACGAAAGAAAATTGATAATTTATCAAAGCTAGCCATTTGCTATATTAGAAATAACTATGTTTAATCGGCTGTGAAGAACTTTGGGGTGCTCTGAAGTCCTGAGAGGCAATACACAAAAGCAACTTCAACAGTAACTTCTTCATGAGTTCTCCCTTACTAACTAACCAAATATTCATGTGTTCGATATCCCTGCATACAGAAGCTGCAAGTCACCCAGTTCCTGTATCCCAGCAACATGTTTATTTTGCTTGCTGATTCCTACATGTTATGAAACTTACAAACAATTAGGTTTAACTTTGTTTTAAAACTTTGAATTGTCCAGCATCAAAGATGCAGTTTCAGATGCTTTTTATGTGGAGGAAGTAAAATACAAAATTTTCATCTTGCCAAATTGTTGTGCTCCTTTTGAAAAAAAGTTAGAACCATGTGAATAGGGTGGGTAAGGGATGATTCTGCTCTTTTTCTACAGTCTCAGTTCTCCAAGTCATAAATCCATGAAATAGCCAGGTTATTCCTTGGGGAAATTGAATACACTGTGCTGCAACATCCCTAAACTTAAACTATGCACCCATGGAAGAGAAGCATGTACTTCACAAAGACATCTGGCATGTCTTTTGAGTGGATGAAAAATATTTTGTTATGACAATGTCTTGTGAATGTAATGATGCCAGTAAGAGTCTTTCAAACATTATGGCTCTTGACGATATGCTACAAAATCTTCAAGAGTCCACCTGCAATTTCATTTCTCTGCTATTTTAACAGCAGCTTGAACTAGTTGTGAAAGAGATGTTGTGAAAGAAATATATTAACACCTCTGCTGTAATAGCAGAACAATAAGTTTTAAGATGAATCTTAAAACACATGTATGCCCATTTACGTGCCTTCAAGGGAACAGGGAAGCTTGAGTGAATTTTTCGTCACAAAATCGGGGTCTTTTTGAGCAATCATGATTCTTATCAAAATTAAACTTATTGGTTAGAAGGGCAAAGGTTTTCAACATCCAACAGCTTGAAGTGAACAACTTAAGGAACTAGCTTGTTTTACAAAAACTATAGGAAGTACAAAAAGAGCTAAATAAAAGGCAAAAAGAGGACCAAAGAGCAAGTATAAGAACTAAGCAAATTGCATTTACGTAATGCCTTTAAAGTAAATCTCAAGATGTCTAACAAGAATATCAAAAAAATGTTGATACCAAGCCATAAAAAATGTCAGGACAATTGATCAAAAGTTTGATGAAAAAGAGATAGGTTGCATCTTAAAGGAAATGAGGATTGGGGAGGGTATTCCAAAATTTAGAGCCATGGCAGTTGAAAGTCTTGAAAAGCGGAATGATTAAAATTGGGTGCAAAATTTCAGAACTATTGGAGCAGAGTAGTTGTGAGACTTGCATGGCAGGACGTGGCTCTAGATATTGAGACAAGAAATCATGCAAGGATTGAAAACAAAGATGACAGTTTTTGAACAGAGACCTAGAACTACCAGACTCTGGCATAAATTGGTCCCGCCCCTGAGCTTTTAATAATTGTGATTTAATGATGAGCCACTGAACTCCAGCTGAAAAAGCAATGGTGATTTACACCAGTTTTCCTGCAAATTCAGCACTTAGAGCCTTTTTTGGGAGAATCGCCCCCCGCCCCCCTCCCCACCCCCCATTACCTCTGTTTCTAGCTCCACAAATGGTGCCTGACCTGCTGAATATTTTTAGCATTTTCTGTTTTTATGCCAATTAAGTGAACTGCTCTGTCCTGGGTAGTGGTGAGATTTCTTGCTGCTGATGCAACTGCACCAAGCTAGCCATGTGATGAATAATCCATCACCCTCATAACCTGAACTTTGCAAATAACAGGAAGGGTTTTTTTGAGAGGTTCAAAAAAATTAGCATCACACAGAGATCCATTCTGTGTCATGGTCTTGTAGCTAAGTTGGCAATTTGACAATTAACTTTCTAATGAACGGTGAAACTTGACCTCCAACCTGTCCTCAGGATACTGATGGTCGCAATGGAGGCATCAGTAAAGATCACAGGAAGGCTGTTGGGCCATTTATTGCTGGTTATGATCAATGCAATACAGGACATTCCTTGCTACTTGTCGGCCCAAGTCTGGATGTTATTCAGGTCATGCTGCAGGCTGGCATGTGCTGCTTAATGATCAGAGCTATAATTAATGAAGTATCATCACCAGGAGCAGCAGCACTCTGGACCTTAAAACAGAAGGAAGGTCACTGATGAAGCAGCTGAAGACAGTTTGGTCAAAAATACTTCTAAGGAATGCCTGCAATGATGTTCTGGTGCAGTTATGATTGATTTCTAATGACCATCTTCCTTTGTGTCCATTGGAGAATTTCCTTCTCAGTGGCCTCAATTTTGCAAAAGTGGCTTGGCTGATTGCCGTCTTGATGTGGAATTCAGTTATTCTGAGTTTTGTCTCAGTCTGTTTTTGGAGTTCAGCATATAGTTAGTTCTGAGATACACCCTTACTAGATTGCTGCCTTGCTCAACAGTGCATCTGGTAGGCTATTCTGCACTCTCTACTGAGCCACGGTTGGTATCCTAGCTTGATGACGATGACAGAGTTGTTGTGGTGGGGTTTGAGGTTATAGTTTGCAGCAGCATACAATTTTGCTGTTGCTGAAGGTCCAAGCATCTCACAGGTACAGAATTTTGGGCTACTCAGCCCTTAGTCTCTTCCATTTAGCACAGTGTTCAGCACAGTTTTGGTGCTAGCGTTCGCACTGTGAAGAGAAGACCTGGCCATATGCTGTGAGATTCTGTGATTAGTGACACAAAGTTCCTCACATGGAGTACAGTTGACTGCTTTTGCCTGCCTCAATGCTTTCTCCAAATGGGACTCAAAGTGGAAGAGTACAGTTTTGTTTGTTTAATAAGGGAAGTATTTCTTTGGTGTCATTCGACCTGACCCAAAATCCATGAGATCACATGTGTTTGAGAACCCCTACAGCCAATCCCCACCCCCTGACTGGTTACCACTTCTGATGAAGTTGTCCTGCCAATGAGACAAGGGCCATATCCAGGGACGGCGACAGAGAACACCATGATTTTCCGCTGATGAATAAGCATCTGGAATATTGTCAGACCCTTGCTTGATTAATCAATACAACAGTTTTACCAAATTAAGACACCAATCCCCATTGGTAGTCACAGGAATTTATGGGGTGACAGGGGCAGCATTGCCAGTCTTAAGCTGACTTGAAACAACTGGTTGTACGTTTCTAACTGACCAAACCTGTTGCAAATGCAGTTGGCATTTACTGATGTTGTTACATTTGGGTTATGATAGATTATTCAAGGGAATATTGCTGAGGTTGTTAGAATAGAATGAGTATTGTTTTCACTAGTTTCATTGGCTAAGCCATGAACAGCACCATTGTTTAATAAGGTAATTAGCCAATTAGGTCTATGATTTAGTATAAGAAACTGTACTTGCGTAAGTGGTTAAGCATTCATTTTTCTGCAGAGCTTATTATGAATACTTAAGCAAGCAAAGTACGCTTGTGCCATTTAGATAAGTGTGATGCAGAACAATGTAGTGAGCATAGTGTATTACTCATTGTATCATCAAAGAGGAAATGTAAATTAGCAAAATGCCCGTTGACCACTATCCAAAAATAACACAAATTAATCAGATGAATTATCTCAACTCTTGAACAATAAAGGAAGAATCATAGAATGATTACAGCACAGAAGGAGGCCATTCAGTCCTTTGTGCCTATGCCAGTTTTTTGTCAAACTAACTCAGCTAGTCCCACATCCCCACTTTTATGCTGTTAATCTGCAAGTTCTCTTTCCCTAGATGCTGATCAAATTCCACTTTGAAAGCCATGATTGAATCTGCCTCCAGCATTGTGGATTTCAGACACTAACCACTGACTGTAAAATCTTTTACTGATATCACCACTGGTTCCTTCGTCTGTCACCTTAAATCCATATCCACTGGTTCTTGGCCCTTCCACCAATGGCAACAATTTATTTCTACCTATTCTGACTTGACACCTCAGCATTTTGAACACCTCTAACAAATCTCCTCTTGACCTTCATTTCTCTGAGCCTAACAATCCCAGCTTCTCCAATCTATCTAGGAAACGGAATTCCCTCATTCCTGGAATTCCTTCATCCGAAGCCTTTACATACTTTCTAAATGCAGTTCCTAGAATTAGACGTGATACTCTAGGTGAGGGTCAATCAGAAGTGGAACTTGGGGGCCCAACTGATCAAGATCCCAATGCAACTGGAGATAATTTTCTTCACTGTCCACTATGCCACCAATCTTGGTGTCATCTGCAAACTTACTAGCCATGCCCCTTATATAATGATCCAAATCATTAATATAAATGACAAATAACAGTGGGCCCAGCACGACCCCTGAGGCACACCATTGGTCACAGGCCTCCAGTCTGAAAAACAACTCTCTAAACCACTCTCTGGCTTCTGTTAAGAAGCCAATTTTGTATCCATTTAGATATCACACCCTGGATCCCGTGAGATCTAACTTTATGCAACAACCTAACATGTGGTACCTTGTCAAAGGCCTTGCTAAAGTCCATATAGACAACATCAACTGCACTGCCCTCATCTACCTTCTTGGTTACCCCTTTAAAAAACTCAGTCAAATTTGTGTGACATGATTTTCCACTCAAAGCCATGCTGACTGTCCCTAGTCAGTCCCTGCATCTCTAAATGTCTGTAGATCCTGTTTTGCAAAATACCTTCCAACAACTTACCCACCACAGACGTGAGACTAACTAGCCTGTGGTTCCCAGGCTTTTCCCTGCAGCCCTTTTTAAACAAAGGCACAACATTTCTAAACTCTCCAATCTTCAGGCACCTCACCCTTGTATATTGATGATTCAAATATCTCAACTAGGGGTTCCATAATTTCCTCCCTAGCCCCCGCCAATGTCCTGGGATACACTTCATCAGGTCCCGCAGATTTATCTACCTTGATGCACTTTAAAACTTCCAGCATTTCCTTCTCTGTAATGTGTAAACTCCTCAAGACATCAATATTTAATTCCCCAAGTTTCCTAACGTCCATGCTCTTCTCAACAATAAATACTGATGAGAAATATTCATTTAGGATCTCAATCATCTCTTAAGGTCACATGGATGACCTTGTTGATCCTTAAGAGGCCTTACTCTCTCCCTTGTTACTCTTTTGCCCTTTATGTATTTGTAGAAGCTCTTTGAATTTCACCAGACTGATTCCTGGGATATGAAGACAGATTGGATCGACTAGGCCTGTCATCAATGAAATTTAGAAGAATGAGGGGGTATCTAACTTAAACATATATAATTCTGACAGGGTTGGACATTCTGAATACAGTGATGTTATTCCCTCTGGCTGGAAGGTCTACAACAAGGTGTCACATTCTCAGGATGTGGTGTAGGCCATTTAGGACTGAGAAGAGGAAAAATGTCTCCATCTGCAGGGTGATAAACTTGTGGTATTTTCTGCCACAGAAAGCCAAGTCACTGAATATGCTTATGAAGTAATTAGATAAAATATCTTGACTTCAAGACATCAAGGTGTACAGGGAGTGTGTGGGAGTGTGGCTTCAAGATAAAGGACAAGCCATGGTCATACTGAATGGCGGAGCAGGCTTGAGGGCTCAAATGACCTTCTCATGCTCCTATTTTCTATGTTTCTGTGGTTCTAAAAGCAAAATACTGCAAAACACTGGAGACCTAAAATGGAATAAAATGGAAAATGCTGGAAATATTCAGTAGGCCAGGCAGCATTTATGGAGAAAGAAACAGAGTAAACATCATCAATAGATAGATGAGAAAGGTCATCAGCCTGAAACGTTAACTCTGCTTTTCTCTTTCTCACAGTAAAAAGTCTGACAACACCAGGTTTTAGTCCAACCTATTTATTTGATAATATACTCACTAGCTTTCGGGGTTACCCCCTTCGTCAGGTGAATGGAGAGTTCTGGCCTCAGACAGAGCATATAAAGCACAGACAGTTTAGAGATTACTGATTAAAATGCAAATCCTTACACCTAACCTGCTGTTCAAGACCTGAAGTGGCTGATAATGTGAGTGGAAGGAGCACTGATCACAGTTTAAAGAGATGTGTATTGTCTCCAGACAGTACAGTAAGTGAGGTTTTGCAAACCCAGGCAAGTCATGGGGGTTACAGATAGTGCGACATGAACCCAAGATCCCTGTTGAGACCGTCCTCATGTGTGCGGAACTTGGCTATCAGTCTCTGCTCAGCGACTCTGCGCTGTCGTGTGTCGTGAAGGCCGCCTTAGCATTCTCCAAGGCGGCCTTCACGACACACGACAGCGCAGAGTCGCTGAGCAGAGACTGATAGCCAAGTTCCGCACACATGAGGACGGTCTCAACAGGGATCTTGGGTTCATGTCGCACTATCTGTAACCCCCGTGACTTGCCTGGGTTTGCAAAACCTCACTTACTGTACTGTCTGGAGACAATACACATCTCTTTAAACTGTGATCAGTGCTCCTTCCACTCACATTATCAGCCACTTCAGGTCTTGAACAGCAGGTTAGGTGTAAGGATTTGCATTTTAATCAGTAATCTCTAAACTGTCTGTGCTTTATATGCTCTGTCTGAGGCCAGAACTCTCCATTCACCTGACGAAGGGGGTAACCCCGAAAGCTAGTGAGTATATTATCAAATAAATAGGTTGGACTAAAACCTGGTGTTGTCAGACTTTTTACTGTGTTTACGCCAGTCCAACGCCGGCATACCCACATCATTTCTCTTTCTCCACAGACACTGCTTGCATTTTTTGCATTTTATTACACTAGACAGTTTCTTTGGTCATTATCTTATTGCTCACTGCTGTCCGTGTACTGGTGGACAGGTTTCCTACATTACAATTGTGACTGCACTTCAACAAGTATGTCAGTGGCCACAAGGGCTTTGGGCAGTCCTGAGGCAGTGATGGTTGCCATATAAATGCAAGTTCTTTCTTTTATACCAGTCTTGACTTTAGAAGATTTTTAGCACCACAAACCAGATAAAAACGAAAAGCTTTCATTTCTCTATTACCAACAACCCTGGTTATATAAAAAAAAACTTCATCTCAAACTTTACATATTTTACTGAAGATATATCCATCTATCCTCCTTCCACTCCTCCTGTATTTTTCTGGTATTTGACGTTTCCCTCATTATTTCACAATGTTTTCCGCATAAAGTACTTAAGCCAAATCACATACCAATTTCTGGGTCAGGGCATTCAGAATTATTTAGCATCAACTTTCATCTCACTCTGTGTGTCTGCTAATTTACTGTTTCTCATGACATTTGGTAGTGACTTTCAACTCTTCTGCTGCCATGACCACCTCAGACCATTTTTCTATGACTAGTATTAAAATATATCAGAATGAGGAATGTTTGTAGTCTATCAAATTTGATCAGCAGCTTTACTCTCTTACGAGGCCTTCATCTAACCTTTCTTTAAAGAAAAGATTGTACAAATTTTCATTTAATTTACATTTAGCCAATATAATGTTGATTTGATTGAGACAGTCTACGAAAAAGGATCACAATCTTTACTAAATGGTTAGTAGTAAGTTACCACAGATGGAGGTGGCAATTTCCTAGGCACAGTGAATCCTGTACAAAACAGAGATGTACGGATATCAACACTTTTGGATACCGCCAAACAAAATATACTCTAATAGGTCATTGCTGCACCTTGAAAGTGCAAATTAAGAACTACAAACAGTCTACAATGCACAAAGTCAAGTCAGTTTGCAACATAAAACACAGGTAGGTGTGTCTTATGGCAAGTCTGAGGCAGTAACTCAAGAAAGAAATGGCAATCTCTTTACCCAGCATCCATAGTGACAGAGAATCAGCTCCATTTCTGAAAGTGACTTCTTACACTGCTCTACCCCAAGGATAAAGGAGTTACTCTGAGTATAAAGAATTTCTCTTTCCACAAGCTGGACAGCTCTGGGCATAGTCGTTGAACCCTCCTGGAACAGTCAGAACTTGTGAAATGAGGCATGGGTCTCTAGGGTGATGCCTGTAGCTGCCAAGGGGATTTATTTTAAAAAAAAGATTGTTTATTAATGATTAATGTAACAAATTTCCTAACGCAGTGAACAACCCTCTCACCCCACTCCCCACTATCATGTCCCCAGGCTCCACAATATCACCACATCATGTGCAGTTGAGAATAGGCTGGAGAGTCAGGATTTACAGGTGCTAATATTCAGAATCATAGATCCCTACAATGCAGAAAGAGGTCATTCAGCCCACTGAGTCTTCACTTAGGTGCTCTGAGACAGTACCTAACCCACGTCCTATCCCTGTAACCCCACTTAATTACTCCCAATCCCCAGAATCTACTCATTTTGGGTCACCATGAGGCAATTGTGAGGCAATCCCTTCACCATGAGGGGATCTTATAGAGACTTACAAGATAATGAAGGGGCTAGATAGGGCAGAGGTAGAGAGATTCTTTCCACTGAGAAAGGAAACCAAAACTAGAGGGCACAGCCTCAAAATAAGTGGGGGGGGGGGTGCAGTTTAGAACAGAGTTGAGGAGGAACTTCTTCTCTCAGAGGGTGGTGAATCTCTGGAATTCTTTGCCCATTGAAGTGGTGGAGGCTACCTCGTTGAATATGTTTAACTCATGGGTAGATAGATTTCTGATCGATAAAGGGAATTAAGAGTTATGGGGAGCAGGCGGGTAAGTGGAACTGATCCACTTCAAATCTGCCATGATCTTATTGAATGGCGGGCAGGCTCGAAGGGCTAGATGGCCTATTCCTGCTCCTATTTCTTATGTTCTTAAATTTAGCATGGCCCATCCACCCACATCTTTGGGCCATGGGAGGAAACCGGAGCACTCAGAAGAAACTTACGCAGACACTTGGAGAATATGTAAACATCACACAGTCACCCATCCAAGGCCAGAATCAAACCCTTACTTCCTGGAGCTATGAGCAGCAGTGCTGACTGCTGTCACCATGCCACAGAAGAGAGTCTGAAATTGAGAAATGGGGTGGAGGGTTCAGAAACTAGGGGGAGAAATGGAAAACTGTGGAAGAAAAATTTTGTGTATCACATTGAGCAAAGCACACCATGTGAATCTGATGCTAATAGAACAAAGAACAATATGGCACAGTAACAGGCCCTTCGGCCCTCCAAGCCTGCACCGATCATGTGTTCCTAATGAGACCATTCGTATGTGTCCCTCTATTTCCAGCCTGTTCATGTGGCTATCTAGATAAATCTTAAATGATCCTAGCGTGTCTACCTCAACTTGCTTAGTACTGCATTGTAGGCCCTGACCACCCTCTGTAAAAAAAACGTCCCCACATATCTGTATTGAACCTTGCCCCCTTACCTTGAACTTGTGACCCTTTGTGTTTGTCGTTTCTGACCTGGGAAAAAGCTTCCAACTGTTCACCCCATCTATGCCGTTCATAATTTTATAATTCTATTAGGTTGCCCCTCAACCTCCATTTTTCCAAGGAGAGCAACCCTAATTTACTCAATCTCACCTCATAGCTAATACCCTCCATACCCAGCAACATCCTGGTAAACCTTTTCTGCACTCTCTCCAAAGCCTCCACATCCTTCTGGTAGTGTGATACCAGAACTGGACGCAGTATTCTAAATGTGGCCTAATCAATGTTCTATATAACTGCAATCTCATATGCCAACTTTTATACTCTATGCCCCATCCAATAAAGGCAAGCATGCCATATGCCTTCTTCACCACCTTTTCCATCTGTGCTGCCACCTTTAAGGATCTGTGGACTTGCACACACAGATCTGTGTGTCTATACGCCTGATGGTTCTGCCATTTATTGTATAGCACCCCCCTGCGTTAGAGCTACCAACATGCATCACTTTGCATTTATCTGGATTAAATTCCATTTGCCATTTCTCTGCCCAATTTTCCAGTCTATATACATCCTGCTGTAGTCTCTGACAATGTTCATCACTATCCGCAATTCCTGCAATCTTTGTTTCGTCCACAAACTTACTAATCAGACGAACTACATCTTCTTCCAAATCATTTATATATATCACAAACAGCAGAGGTCCCAGTACAGAGCCCTGCGAAACACCACTAGTCATAAACCTCCAATCAGAAAAAAACCCCTCCACTGCTATCCTCTGTCTTCTATGGCCAAGCCAGTTCTGTAGCCATCTAGCTAGTTCACCTTTGATCCCTTGAGATTTAACCTTTTGCACCAGCCTACCATGAGGGACCTTGTCAAATGCTTTACTAAAATCCATGTAGATGACATTCACGGCCCTTCCCTCATCAATCATTTTTGTCACCTCCTCAAAAGAACTCAACCAAATTTGTGAGGCATGACCTCCCTTGTACAAAACCATGTTGTCTATCGCTAATGAGACTATTCAGTTTTAAATGTGTATATTCCTATCTCTAAGAATCTTCTCCAACAATTTCCCTACCATGGACGTCAAGTTCACTGGCCTATAATTACCCGGGTTATCCTTGCTACCCTTCTTAAACAACAGGACCACATTTGCTGTCGTCCAATCCTCTGGCACCTCACCCGTGTCCAATGAAGAAACAAAGATTTCTGTTAGAGGCCCAGCAATTTCATCTCTTGTCTCTCTCAGTAAGCTATGACAGATGCCATCTGGCCTGGGGATCTGTCAACCTTAATGCTTCCTAAAACACCTAACACTTCCTCCCTTGTAATTGTGATTTGTTCTAACGGGTCTACACATCCCTCTGAGACACTACCAATCAACGTGTCCCTCTCCTTTGTGAATACTGATGCAAAGTATTCATTTAGGATCTCACCTACTTCCTTGCATTCTAAGCATAACACTCCTCCTTTGTTCTTGAGAGGTCTGACTCTTTCTCTGACAACCCTCTGTTCCTAACGTATGTATAAAATGCCTTGGGATTCTCCTTAATCCTGTCTGCCAAGGACATTTCATGACCCCTTCTATCTCCCTGTTTGAGTTCTTTGCTACTTTCTCTGTATTCCTCCAGTGCTGTTTTTAGCTGCCTGGACCTTATGTATACCTCTTTTTCTCTTTTTGATCAAACCCACAATTTCTCTGGTTATCCACGGCTCTCAAATCCTACCTTTCCTGTCCTTCCTTTTTACAGGCACATGCCTGTCCTGCACTGCTATCAACTGCTCCATAAAATACTCACACATGCCAGATGTGGATTTACCCTCGAACAGCCTCTTCCAATCAGTGAGTAAAAATGTTTTTTTTTAAAACACTGGTATGTAATATAATCCTACGTACTTTTGCCGATGTGTTTAGATCCCTCCCTCCATGACAACATGAATCATGCCTCTTGTTTGCTTTTGGCAGAAGGTAGTAGAATCTGGATAGAAATGTGCCAAAATTCCCCCAGCTATATCTCCTGCCAACACAGTATGGATATGCAGAATGGCCACTGATGCCCATCCCCATAGGTCTGTGCATGAGCAGAAATCCAATTACATTATTGCTGGAACCTGCAACCAGGAACTCGAACATGGCAGAAGTGGGAGGGAAGGATTTGCAAAAGGGAAACAAATCTTTTCCTTGTGGGACATTTTACTGCAGTCATATTGGTAAGTGTCACCAAACTCTATCTCACTATTCCAGTGGATTGTAGGCTGTTGTTAGTGTTAGATGAGGCAACATAGTCTAACAATCACAGAAATAATCTACCTCACTGAAATAAGTGAGAAAAGAGTTTAGAATTGCTCACTAACATGACTGCAGTAAAACATTCCAAAAGGAAAGATTTTAGTTTCTCCTCTGCAGATCCTTACCTAATTCTAACCCCTTGTAAAAAAAAGTTTCCACCAGATGCAGCCTTTCAGCTAACCTGTCTGGACTTCTTTCCCAGTTTGGGTGCTTTCTTGCATTTTCCATGAGCTTGACTCCATCTCTGAACTTAATGATTGGGGCTGTGACATTGATTAGATTGTCTTTATCAAAGAACCTGACTCACTTTGCTCTTACAATGGCTTCTGTAATACCAACAAACTTTCACTATCTTTGTGACTTTTACTTGGGACTGTAGGAAAAATTTGGACTCGAGGAGATCCTCATGCTCTCTCTTTGTCAGATTCCCTCTTTCAAGCTCTATCTCACAGGCATAGCACTTTGCCTGGAAATGTGGATGTTTAAACATTAGCATCTAAACTTCTAACTCAGACAGTGAACTTATCTGCCATAGCTGGTATCTTATTAAAAATCTGATGGATCACCCCTGACCATTCAGGAATCTCTAAACTGTCTGTGCTTTATATGCTCTGTCTGAGGCCAGAACTCTCCATTCACCTGACGAAGGGACTAACCCCGAAAGCTTGAGAGTCAATTATCAAATAAATCGGTTGGACTAAAACCTGGTGTTATCAGACTTTTTACTGCATTCAGGAATATAACAGCTTTACATCTTGTAACTATATCTTTCTGCCATTTTCATGGCCGTGGCCTCATCGTAAGATTCCTTCCGCATTCCTTATTGCCTTTGCTCCAAAGCTTGGCCTGGAATTCATTACTTTTAGGGTACTACATGCCTGCTTTTAACGTTGATTTCTAAGTTCCTGCCATGTCCAGTGAAGAGACAGAATATCTTTTATTCAAGAATGTAGTCTGTAACAAAATCATCTGGCAACTGTTTCTCATTGATAGAGCATCAACAGTCTTATTCTTGGTTGTGCCATAATATGAGTCCAGAACCTTATTTATTTCAGAACAGTACTGACTAGTACTAGACTCTCACAGGCAAGACTGAGTAGACACCACCTCAAGAGAGCTTCAAGTTTTTAGGTCATCAACAACCTGTCCTAGTTCACCCATCCTGACACTATAGTTAAGGAAGCCCACAAATGCCTCTACTTTCTCAGAAGACTAAGGAAATAGAACATAGAACATTACAGCACAGTACAGGCCCTTTGGCCCTCGAACATAAGAAATAGGAGCAGGAGTAGGCCATCTAGCCTTTCGAGCCTGCCCCGCCATTCAATAAGATCATGGCTGATCTGAAGTGAATCAGTTCCACTTTCCCGCTTCCTCCCCATAACCCTTAATTCCCCTGTCCATCAAAAACCTATCTACCTGTGACTTTAATATATTTAGCGAGGCAGCCTCCACCACTTCAACAGGCAGAGAATTCCAGAGATTCACCACCCTTTGAGTGAAGAAGTTCCTCCTCAACTCTGATCTAAACTGCCCCCCCCCTCCTTTTCTTGAGGCTGTGCCCTCTAGTCCTGCTATCCTTTCTAAGCAGGAAGAATCTCTCTACCTCCACCCTATCCATCCCCTTCATTATCTTATACGTCTCTATAAGATCCCCCCTCATCCTTCTAAACTCCAACGAGTACAGACCTAGTGTATTTAGTCTCTCTTCATAGGCTAACCCCCTCATCTCCGGTATCAGCCTAGTGAACCTCCTCGATGTTTGCCGACCAGTGGAACCAATCTAATGGCCCTCTAACCTAAACTATTCCAATGTTATCCATGTGCCTATCCACTGACCATTTGAACGCCCTTGGCATGTCAGCTATGACTCTCTCCAACTTTTCCAGATGTACCATACAAAGCATTCTTTCTGGTTCTATCGCAGCTTGGTATGGCTCCTGCTCTGCCCAAGACCACAAGGAACTACAAAAGATTGTGAATGGAGCCCAATCCATCAAGCAAGCCTCCCATCTATTGACTCTGTCTACATTTCCCACTGCCTCAGCAAAGCAGCCAGCATAATTAACGATCCCATGCACCCCGGACATTCTTTCTTCCACCTTCTTCTGTCAGGAAAAAGGTACGAAGGTCTGAGGTCACATACCAACCAACGCAAGAACAGCTTCATCCCTGCTGCCATCAGATTTTTGAATGGACTTACCTTGCATTAAGTTGATCTTTCTCTACATTCTAGCTATGACTGTAACACTACATTCTATACTCTCTCCTTTCCTTCTCAATGAACGGTATGCTTTGTCTGTATAAGCACGCAATACTTCTCACTGTATGTTGATGCATGTGACGATAATAAATCAAATCAAAATCTGGCCCTCTGATGGTGAGGAGAACCTCCTCATCCTCATTTTCTATTTTATTTGCTTTTAGCCGTATGTAAAACCATTGTTGTAATTATACTAGAACTGTTTGAGAAAGTTGAAATCACCCAAAGTCCTTAAATTTGTTTTCTGCGTCATTTCTTTCCATTATGAACTGTGCCTACTCACTGTGTATCAGAACTAGATGTGCACTAAGAGCAATCTTTTAAATTGCTCAAACCTCCTCAAAATTCACTTTGTGTCATATTTTTGGAACTCCCAATGTTCTTCAGTCCTCAATTTCTCAACTGAACTGTAAAGTAAAATTCGATCTCATTCTCGTTGCCAACTTTCTATTGCATACTACACTGAAGGAAAACTCACCCTGTGGATTCATAGCAGCCAGTCACTATTGAATTAACTTTATTTACTCTCCCAACAGAGAGGACAGCACAAAGGGCAATATAACAAAATACAGATGTTGCAATATAGTACAGAGAGCTGAGGTTGAAATGGACATGGGGGACTGAAGGAAGAGAAGGAACTGGTAAATGAGGCTCAGAGTGGAGGAGGGGCGTTTGGGGTAGTGTGATGATACTATCATTGTTTGCAGATCCAGGAACAGCAACAATAGGGTGTATGAGCAACATGTTTAAATAACAAGGAGACAGGACAAAGGCTCTTAAACTGAAAGCTATTAGACAATGAGATTATCATATGTGGTAATTACTAATATTTAATATAAAAAAGGAATAGATATTTGAGAAAAAGAGATATTAAAGGATCGGGGATTTGGAGCAAGTATAATTCTATTGACACACTAAGGAGTTTTTATCAAAACAAACTTTATTTAACAATACAGTTTAACTATAGCGAATGAATTAGCTTAACTTTTACCAATTGAAATACTTGAACATGACAAGATACAACTACTGACTGGTAACCTATCTCTATTAGTTCCAATTCAAGCAACATTCCTCTTATAGACTTAAACTCATCTTCAGAAGCAGGTAGCAACATACAGGCTTATGTGCTTGGACTGGTTAACAGAGAGCCCTTTGAACATCCCTGGAGAGAGAGAAGGAGAGAAGGAGAGAAGGAGAGAAAGCAAGAGAGAAAGAGAGAAAAAGAGTGACACCTGTCTTCTGACAGCCCCAAAACAGCAACATCCAGAGAGTCACAGAAAGGCACCTCTTGCTTCTTAAAGGACCAGGTAAAAACTGACTAGTTTAAAATCAAAGAGATCTGTGTTTTTTCCCTGCAACCTTAGCTTTGGCCATTCACATGATGCTATTTCTGTCAATCAACCCAATCAAAACCCTACTTTGCAAGCCCAGGAGAAAAACCAAAATAAATAAAAATGCATTAACTCAGATTAAAACAAATGCATCCTTAGCTAAAATCAATTATTAGCCTTCCTTCTCAGCACGTGAGCTGCCTGGTCGTGGATAGGGGTCGTGGGTAGAGAGGTGGACTGCTGGTGTTGGGGTGGCGGCGCGGGCTCGTTGGGCCGAAGGGCCTGTTTCCCGGGCTGATTTTGTTCTTTGGTGCAGGCAAATCGACACCGTATAATGTGTCAGTCCAAAGTGTGGGTTAGGTTGATTGGCCATGCTTAAATTGCCCCTTAGTGTTTTGAGTTGTGTGGGTTAGAGGGATTAGAGGGATGTGGGGGTGGGCCCTGGGTGGGATTGTGATCGGTGCAGACTCGATGGGCCGAATGGCCTCTTTCTGTACTGTAGGGTTTCTATGACTTCTATAAAACAGACCTGAAACTTCAATCCACCGCTTACAACAAACATGATAAAAATACATTTCTTAAATGTACAGTATCATCATACATCAAATATCACCAAGTCTTTCTACTTTAAAGATAAAGGATAATGAACTTAAAGTACATATTGGCAAAGTCACTTGTGCTTAAAATTTTCTAGTCTTTTACTCAGTTTATACGGTGTTGATTTCACTCAGAATTAACAGTTTGACTGGAGACTGTGCGACTTGCTGGAACTACGGAGGTAGGTTGTGGATTCAGTTCTATTTTCTGTTTGCTGGGTTTTCCAGTTCATTGCCAGGTTTCATTGCCATTGAGTAAAGAATCTCCTGATCCTGGAATCTACTATCATGTCAGCCTTCACAGGGTGAAGTGGCCCCATGGAGGGCCAGAGTGCCTCGAATATCCTGGTCAAATTAGAGGGGATGGGGTGGGGATGAGGGGGGAGGGGGTGTGTCCGGTGATAGGGATGGAATTAGAATCTCAGAGCCGGTCAGACCCTCTATCTCTGTGTTGCAGCTACCAATGTTTGAAGTGCTGGAGGGTTGTTGGTAGCTTCTTGGCATACAGGCAGAGCATGTCAAAGTGCTTCATTCACTGCTTTATTTCCAACCACCACCCCTCCTGCCCAAGCTGCACCACCCGCCCCCCCCACCCTGCACCACCCCCCCGCCCTCCTCCCTTATTCTCCAGTCACTTGCATATTTTCAGATAGGGCTTTGAGTACTATTCTAACCTGTCAATCCCGCTGCTTTACGTCTGACCAGAGCTTTCCTTCTGCAAACTGCTTTCATAATCTGCACCTATGCTCCTCTGCCCTTGGCTTAGTACCATTTTAAATTAGAAATTCTTGATGATATTTGACTGAAATGGAAAGCCTGCCTTTTCAGTAATGGCTTCTTGCAGTCTCTTAGTGATTAGTTGGTTTCAATACCTGAAGAGACTAACCCGATACATGGAACACTATGTGACAATTCAGAGCCTATAATTTTATGCAAGTGTCAGCTGCATGAATTACAGCTAGATTTGCACATACAAAAGAGCTAAAACCTGTTTCAGGCATGCACCCTAGATATCCACAGATGAGTCAATATTATCACAGTTAAACTACAAAGGTAACAAAATGATAGACAGGAAGTCCTCGCCTCCCATATTGGGAAATGATAAAACATATACATTCTAGAATGGAGTTATGAAAATTGCAAAGGATAGAGAGGATTTTATTCTGCATTTAACTGATGCTTTAACTCAACTTGAGAATATTTTACGTTGATCCCTGGGTGCAAAAATTGTAAAACAGAAATCAGTGTGACCAAGTAATTGTACCGTAGGGGAACAGGAAAAGGTCCACTCCCACTGAAAAACTCAACTACCTTCAGCTACCTTTATATCTCAACTTAACTCAGGAGGCAGCACAGTGGTTAACATTGTTGCCTCACAGTGCCAGGGGCTCAAGTTCGATTCCCAGCATGGGTCACTGTCTGTGTGGAGTCTGCATCTTCTCCCTGTGTCTGCGTGAGTTTCCTCCGGGTGCTCTAATTTCCTCCCACGTTCTGAAAGTCATGCAGGTTAGGTGCATTGACCCGAACAGGCAATGGACTGTGGCAACAAGGGGAATTTCACAGTGACTTAATTGAGTGTTAATGTAAGCCTTGACATGCACCGGAGTGTGGTGACTAGGAGATTTTCACAGTTATTTAATTACAGTGTTAATGTAAGCCTTACCTGTGACTAATAAATTAATATACTTGACATGCACCAGGCTGTGGTGACTAGGAGATTTTCACAGTAACTTCATTGCTAGTGTCAATATAATAAACCTACTTGTGACACTAATAAATAAAAAAACTTCTAGTTGAGTTCACATTTTTGAATTACTGAAAGAAGTTTGTAAATGGGTAAATAAAAATCTATTTTACATTGTCAGGTGAAATTATTTATTTGTGTCACAAGTAGGCTTACATTAACAACGCAATGAAGTTACTGTGAAAATTAAAGCAAGGGCTGTTCTGCCTTCACATGATTAGAAAGCATTTTGCTATACTTTTCAGAGGAGTGGGAGAATTCTCACCAGTGTCCCAGCCAATATTTATCTCTAATTCAATAACACTAAAAACAAAAATCTGGTCATTGCAACATTGCTGTCAATGAGATCTTAATCTGCACAAATTGGCTGCCCTGTTGACTTAAAGCACTTTGGAATTCCTATAATAGCAAGAGGTGCCATACAAATGCAAGATCTTAATTTTTTTTTCTGTTTTTCCAATCTGAAAATCTCTTCCCAAAAGACTTAATAATGGAATAATTGGAATCTTTAAGCACCGAGCCCAATAGCTTTTTTGTTCATAAGGGCATCAAGGGTCATGAATGGTGAGGAAATGAGAGTTGAGGTACAGATCAACCATGATTAAAATGAATAGGCAATGTGGGCTGAATGGTCTCTTCTTGATATAGGAAGGAATGGTCCTCTTGATATAGGGAAGAATGGTCTCCTCTTGCTGTAGGAAGCTTTGAAAAAAGTACAAAGCAACGGACGAGTACAAATGTCTTTTACATTTCACAACAAACTATGAGCTGGTCATAAGGAAAACTGAAGTGCTGTATCTGTTTGACTTTCTGTACACACTGCCCTTTTCACATTTTCTACGGGAGGACTATACTGCACTACCAGTTAAAACTAGGTCATGTATTTCAGTGAGTCTATGTAGGTCATATGTTCTTAGCGGGTGAAAATGGTTGGCAATCGCTTCCCTCTGCACCGGACTATGTTAAATTTCCCCTAAAACAAGCCAGATGTTTCTTTGCTAGGGCTTAGTACAAATGTCAAAACAATATGAACTGTGCCCCCTCATTGCTGAGGAGCTTGGAAACAAAACAGAATTGTGACTGGCTGCTCCAGAGTCAGCAGAGATTCATTACAAAGGAATTCATGGGCTGTGTTCCCACAAAACTTTCACCACAGGAAAAAGAAATGGTGAATATGGAGTGTGGATTAGATAAAACAAATATTAACACAAAATAATCTCTTTAACTGTCTGGCCTTAACACAGAGGGATACCACCTGTTTTAAAACCATACTAGTTATCAGCATTTGCTATATTTAGAAACTCACAATATTTTAACATGACTACCTCTACACTGGCAGAGCCCATTCCTTCTGTGCTTTACAAATATAAGACTTTGGATTAGGAGTTGTGATCTGCAGCAAACAACATCACGAGGAAATACCCCAAGCCATACCAGTGATGTATCATATAGCGCTGATTTAATGTACCCACACTGGAGAAATGGACTCCAATGCATAGTTAAGTCATAAGGAAGGGAGTTCAGGAGAGGTGAAACTGAAGACAGGGAAAGTTCAAACTTTCCTTCTGTATAACATAGTCAAAGTAATAAAACTGTTTACCTCTCTGGGCCTCTTTTGGCCCAGACACCTCTTCTTGCTACGTTGGTTGAAGGAAAATCTATAACTGCTTCTCTGTTCTGGCCCTGATGATGACATGAAAGCCAATATATGTATTTACAAAAATAAAAGGACCCTGCTGACTTCTAATGGTGTCCTTCCAGACTGCTGAGAGGCACAATTTAAAATTGGAAGATTCTGGAAGAGAGCAGGACCTTGGATAGATAATTCCAATGGGTGATTTTAACTGCTCACCCAGGTTAAAAATCCACCTTGCTACTTCAGTGCCTGGTGCAGATTTGTCCCAAGGTTCTGGGACAAATTGATCCCTGCTTCTGCCATTCAATAACTAAAATGGTAGCGTCAGGAATTTGAGAGCCACTACTGTTGTTTGGCTTCAGTTTCTTTATGTGCCCTATGGTTCCTCCCATCAGTAAGTTCTTACATTCGCTTTTCCCCTCTGATTCTGTTGTCTGACCGGCTATAATCCAAGGATATGGCTCTGTACCACTTACATTCTGCTAATAATTGGCACTCAATACACAAATATGTATGTCTAAAAGGTATTGGAATATACATATATTGTCAATGATGAAAGCAGAGTTGCCTTTACTTCAATGAGTAAATGACAATAAAGTAAACAAGCTACAAACCTAGGCACTGTCCAATATTGCAGAACAGAAAGGATCCCTTACTCCCTTTGCGTCTGACATGTGGTTCTGCCTGCTTTTTCAGCTCACATTCCAAAAAAGGGGTGAGGGATTCTTGGCAATATGATTAAATATGATAAATAGCCAACTATTTATTCTGCTCATCACCAATAAAAAAAATTAAATAATTCACTAAAATACTTCAGAGTGCAAAGTATAGCAGATGCTGGAAATCTAAAATAAAAAACAGAAAACAACAGAAACATTCAATAGATCAGTGGTGAGAAGAGGCAAGTTTAATGTTTCATGTCTATAACTCTGTCTTCCTCTCTTCATGGAGAGTTATGGGTCCGATTCTCTGGCCATTCACATCAGTGGGATTCTCTGGTCCTAATGCAGTGAAAAGTCTGACAACACCAGGTTTTAGTCCAACCGAGTCATTCGCCTGACGAAGTTAGTCATTCACCTGACGAAGAGGGAAACCTCGAAAGCTTGTGAGTTTACTATCAAATAAATCGGTTGGACTAAAACCTGGTGTTGTCAGACTTTTTACTGTGTTTACCCCAGTCCAACGCCGGCACATCCGCATCATGCCTAATGCAGCGAACAGAGGTTTGGCCGAGTAACAAATTCTCCATGCTCGCTTGCAGCGGTGGCAGGGCTGGAACAGCTGGAGAATTCCAGCCGATGTTTCAGGTCCACAGTCCCCTGTGAAAATGATCAACCTTAAACAGTAATCCCCTACTTTTCTCTCTTCACAGACGCTGCCTGACCTGTTGAATATTTCCAGCATTGGCTGTTTTAAAATCCCTTACTTCAAACCAATGGATGTGCACAACTTGAATCAAAGGACTAAAAGCGACCATGGTGGAAAATGTTACACTTCACTTTTAGCTGTGGTTTTTTTTTGAAAAAGTAGTCACAGTTGTGCTCAAAAGTCAGGACAAATTGCAAAATTTGCAAACCATGGAAATCCTAATAGGTTGCGAGTCAATTAGGTTTGAAATGCAAATTGTGGCCACACATGTGAAATTCAAGGTAGCACTAATGTTTGACAAGCAGAGATATCCACTCACCATGAATAGTGTCTCATAGTTTTCAATTATCTTTTGAACTACGTTGATGATGGCAGTACTCTCCTCGGCCCGAGCTGAGCTTTGGACACTGAACTCCTTGTCTGAGCTCTTCTGTTTGTGGAGGAGATTGGGGCCAAAGATTGTGGCAAGGTTAAGTGAAGTCATTTTGTTCCCAGTCACCTAAGGAGTAACAAAGCAGGATTGAAGTATGAAAGCCAGTGTAGACATTTGAATAACACAGAATCTGGCCAATTTTGACCCAGCCCTGCTGGCAATAATGGTGATTTTGCCCCTTCAGTATACCCACCTGCTGTCATATTAATCTCTCTAAACCCAGTTGCAGGAAACTCATCAATATTTGAGTATCTGGAATCAATGACTGCATTCAGACCCCAATATGATTTCAGCTGACAATTACTCCAGTAGTTTCAGACCCAGAATTGCCATGAGAATGGGGAGGAGGAGGCAGGATCATGGCCAGAAGAGGCTGAAATAAATGAACATTTTGGGTTTGTTTTTAAGGTTTGCTTGTGGGGTAGGAGTGCTCCTACGTATGCCACAAGCAATTCTTGTCCCCGGCTTCCCTCTCTTCCAATCACAATCAGCTGTTTCTTTTTGTGCTCTCCAATCCCTGAAGGTTGAGGCAAGAGTTCAGCCTTGGGATGATAAAGATGCTCAGGAGCCAAGATCATTACAGCACATGTTTCACCTTCAAAGAACTCTACCAAATTGGTTAAATATGATTTTATTTTCACAAAACCATGCTGACTGTCCCCAGTTACCTCGAGCTTGTTTAAGTGCCCAGCTATAACCTCTTTAAATGATCGATTCTAACACCTTCTCCATGACAGACTTCAAGCTAAGCAGCCTCTAGTTTCCTGTGTTTTGCCTTTCTCTCTCCTGAAATAAAAAGTTTTTTTGCTACTTTCGCGTCTGATGAAACCTTTCCAGAATCTAACAAGTTGTGGAAAATTAACACCAACGCATCTACTACCTCTCTTTTAAGCACCCTGGGATGATATCTGTCAATACGCAGAAATTTGACTGCCCACAGCTTCATCAGTTTGATACTTACTCTTTTCCTCTTTAAGTAACTGTAGAAATTTTTGCTACCTGTTTACACATTCCTAACCATCTTCCTCTCGTTATAATTTCTTACTCTTGATTAACTTTTAGTCAGTCAGCCTGTTTTTTTATATTCTAACCAATCATCTGACGTATTACTCATTTTTGCACACCCATTTGTTTTTTCTTTAAGTTTGATGTTTTCCTCAACTTTAGTTAACCAAGTCGGGAAATTTCACAGTAACTTCATTGCAGTGTAAACGTAAGCCTTACTTGTGACTAATAAACAAACTTTAACTTTGGGTCCTTCCTTTTGAATAAAAGTGATTGGAAGAGAGTGGATATTGGAATCTGAAACAAAAACAGAAAGTGCTGGAAAACCTCAGCAGGTCTGACAGCATCTGTGGGGCGAGAATAGAGCCAAAGTTTTAAGTCTAGATCATCCTTTGCCAGAGCTAAGAGCAAAGAGAATCAGAAGGGATTTATACAGAGGATGGGAAGGGGAAGAGGGGAGTGGAATTGGGCAAAAGAAGTGTAAGTGAGTATACAGAAACTGCTAAAAGTGTCCATTAAATGAGCAGAATGCATGAATGGCAGAACAGAGGTACATGTGGTTAAGGGACTGCTTGGGAATTATGGCAGTAGCACTGAACTGGTGGGGAGAATGTTCTGAAGTTCAGAGCATGAACTCTCTCCTCCACCTTCGCCCCATTTCATCTCATTGATCCATTCATTTTATCATCCTTCTTTCTCACTTCCATTTTTCCACTTCTGCATCCCAGCTCTACTTCTTGCCCCCTCCCCCTCCCCCTCCTTCAGGGCTACTGCCAAAATCCTCCAGGCAAGTCCCTACACCATCTGTACCTTTGTTCTGCCATTCACGTATTCTGATCAGTTAATGGACACTTACCATCTTCTCAGTCTTCTGTACCCCATCTACATTCCCTTTGACCCATTCCACACCCTCCCCACCCCTCCCACCCCAAACCCTCTCTGCTGATTCTCTTTGCTTTTAGCTCTGATGAAGATTCAAAACATTGGCTCTATTCTCTCCCCACAGATGCTGTCAGATCTGCTGAGATTTTCCAGCCTTTTCTATTTTTCCTTCCTTTTGAATTTTTCTTTATAGTAGTAATATACTTATTCAGAGTATTCTGAAACATCCCCTTAAATGTTTGCCATTTGCTTCTCCTCCCCTAGCTTAGTATCCCAGTTCACTTCACTTAGCGAAGCTTTCACGCTCACGTAGTTGCCCCTACTTAAGTTTAAAATACCAGAATAGATTCACTCTTGTCCCTTTCAAACTAGGTGTGAAATTTGGTTGCTGCTATTAGGGATACCTATACTCCAAGACCATTCATTAATCCTGTTACATTACAATAATGTAACCTGCTCTCTGCTTGGTTTCAGAACATGCTGTCAAAGGAACTAACTCAAGGGAATTCTAGAAACTCATTTGGGATACCACAGCCAATCTGATTTTTCCAGTTTTTATGTAGATTAAAGTCATCCATGACTATTGCTGTCCCTTTAACACAAGCACCCAATATTTATACCTGTATACTTTGTCCTACATTGTAGTTACTGTTAGGGGTCCATTGACCAATCCCACTAGTGACTTATTTTCCCTACTATTCCCCATCTCCCCCCAAATTGATTCTGCATCCCAACCTCCTGAGCCATGGTCCTCTCCAACTATTGCACCAATGCCATCCTTGATCGAGTGTTATCTTCCACTTTCCCCTAGCTTCCTATTCTTCATGAATGTCATATATCCCTCAATACAAGAACCCAATCTTTGCCCTCCTGCAATCAGATCCCGATAATCACTATCAGATCATATTTATCTACTTAAGTGTGCTATGAATTTGTTTACTTTGTATCTAAATGCACAAAGCATTTGGAAGAGGGCGTACATGGTGTGATCAGCAAGTTTGTGGATGACACCAAGATGGTAGGATTGGCGGACACTGAGGAAGATTGTCAGGTGACACAGCAGGATATAGATAGGTTGGTATACTGGGCAGATAGATGGCAGATGGAATTTAATCCTGACAAATGCGAGGTGATGCATTTTGGAAGGAATAATGCAGGGAGGAGTTACATGATAAAAGGTAGACCAATTAAGAGTATAGAAATGCAGAGGGACCTGGGAGTGCAAGTGCACAAATCTCTGAAGGTGTCAACACAGGTGGAGAAGGTTGTAAAGAAAGCTTATGGAATGCTAGCCTTTACAGGAAGGGGTATAGAGTATAAGAGCTGTCGTCTAATGCTTCAGTTGTACAGAACGTTGGTTAGACCGCATTTGGAGCACTGCGTCCAGTTCTGGCCACCTTACTACCGGAAGGACGTGGAGACCCTGGAGAGAGTGTGCAGAGGAGGTTTACCAGGATGCTGCCTGGTATGGAAGGACTGGGTTATGAGGAAAGATTGGGAAAACTGGGGCTCTTCTCCTTAGAAAGACGGAGATTTTGGGGATCTGATAGAGGTGTATAAAATAATGAAGGGTATAGATAGAGTCAACAGTGGCAGGCTTTTCCCTAGATTGGAGACAACTATCACGAGAGGTCACGATCGAAGGGTGAGGGGGGAGAAGTATAATTTGGATACTAGAGGAAGGTTTTTCACACAGAGGGTTGTGGGGGTGTGGAATGTGCTCCCAAGTAAGGTGGTGGAGGCAGGCACACTGGACTTGTTTAAGGTTTACTTAGATAGGCACATGAGTGAAACATGGATGGAGGGTTACACAAGACAGTTTTAAAAAGGGTCAGAGCCTCGGATCGATACTGGAAATGTAATACTACATGTTAATGTTTTGTCTCTTTTAATCCACAGGTGTCGGTCCACCTTGTGTCAAACGAGGGGCATGCACACGGTGGGTCGTGTGTGGGCTGCTCTTGGATGTTTGAAGAGTGGCCTAGTACTTCGTGTCATTGTGCGTGCTTAAACCTGGACTAGCAGACGGGCACCACAACAGCTCAGTGACTATCACTGCTAGCTGTGCAGATACATGGATTTGGGCCTGTGTCTGTGGGAGTTTGCGCATTCTCCCTGTGGTTGCGTGGGTTTCCTCCAGGTGCTCCGGTTTCCTCCCACACCCCAAAGATGTGCTCTTAGGCTGATCGGTGTACCAAATTGACCCTACACTATTCTCCCCTGAGTCTGGCTACAATAGGGGTACCATTCACATACACACAGGGCAAGGTAGGTGTAGGAAAATGCTTTGTTAAAATGGCGGCGCGGGCTCGTTGGGTCAAAGGGCCTGTTTCCCATGCCAGGTTGTTCTTTGTTTGTATAACAATGCCTTTCGTCTTCTTGCTATCTTTGTAACATCTAGTCTTGATATTTTGCGCATTCGTTAAGTTTCTTCTCTCTGTCCCTTCCTGCTATTCTCCAAACCTAATTTCTCAAGGTATTATTTACTCTCTTCCCTCGTCTCTACAGTTTAACATGCCATGTCTCTGTACATTTGATAAAATAGTACAAATAAACGTGCATTTATATAGCAGCATTCGCAATGTCCCAAATGCTTTTACAGCCAATGAAGTACTTTTGAAATGTAGTCAGTCACCATAGCAATGTGGAGAAAATGGCAGCCAATATTCACACTGCAACATCGCACAAACAGCAATGTGATAATGACCAGATCATCTGTTTCCGTGATGTTGCTTGACGGATAAATATTGGTCAGTGAAACCAGGGAGGTCTTCCCTGCTCTTCCTTGAAATAGTGCCATGGGATCTGTTGCATTCACCTGAAGCAGAAAAGGCAGCTTCAGCTTAAGTCAACAAAAGCACCTTCAACACTGCAGCACTCCCTCCATAATGCATTGAATTGGCAGATTTTGAGCTCAAGTCTCTGGAATAGGATTTGACTCAGCGACATTTGGATTTAGAAGTGAAAGCACTACCCACTGCCAAATCAGTCAACACCCTGATTCTCAAATGGACTGGGTCTGGGATCCCATGATCAATTGCAAAAACATTTTCTTCTTTACCTTGAAAAAAACTTTAAATGTATATCATGTATATTTGTATATCTATGGTTCTATGTAATATTGAATACATTTCCAGGGTTAACCAGTTTAAACTTCAAATTATTTCAAAGTAAATTGGGACTGCTGCCAAACTCCACTAAGGCATTTTACTAGGATAATAATGGCAATAAATTTGAACCGTTCCTTGTTGCCAACCTAATGGAATTAAAGAGTCAACTGTCACTGTTAACTACAACAATTGCATTGTTAACTATGAAATAAATTAAACATTTATAAATTTTACTTTGACATTTCCAGAAATTTGGATGAAATTAAAATTTAAACTAAAAAAAAAACTCATCCATCAATTCAACTAGTTGGGGGCCAGGAGGAAATATATACAAGGCTCAGATCCAGGCACTATTAGTGGGAGGAGGTGAGGGTGTGGAAAGAGAAGGGGAGGAGGCAGAAAGTAGAAGACAATAGAGGGAAAGATGAGGGGAATACTTTCAGAATATATTTTGCCAGTTAACTGTTGGCAACATAGGTACATGAAAACAAATCAATGCACTCGATGGGATCTTCAGTCGTGTTCTCCTACCTCCTGTCCATCTTTATCCAGGGTGTCTTCAGCATGATTTGTTACCATGGCAAGGAACTCCATAAGTCTATGCAGCGTGTCACAATTACACGGAGGCAGGAGATAAATGAGAAGCTGCAAGGCATTGAGCTGTTCATCCTGCTCCAGTACTAAGATGAAGAAAGACAGTTTCTGAGTTAAAGTCAATGTCACTGAGGCATAGTACGAAATGAGAATTAACAGGTCGTGTTATACTCAATCACAAGTAAATTAAAAATCGTTTGCAACATCTCACTATGCACAATACTAGCTTTCTGACTGCAAATTGTCTGAAGTAAGCCATAGGTTTTAGGCACTCCATTAATGATTTGATGGGGGAGTCATTTGGCTTGGAACAGTAATCATGTGTAGACTACATTTCGGACTCCTTGCAGGTGGTCTTGGTAACATGTGGCTTCACAAGGAAGTGGGTAGGTATTGCAAGAAATATTAAAGCAGTCCAGAACCAAGTTTATGTGCAAAAATAACGTTTAACCAACGGTGGTAGTCTGCATGGCAGCATGAGGATAGAGAACCAAGCTGGTGGGACTGAAAATCAAAGTCAAAATTACAGTATTTATTGAAATGGTGGAGGAAGCCAAGTGGTCTATACATCCTTCTCTTCTTATGTTCATGTGTTTGGAGTGGAATTTGAACCTTGCACACTCTGTTTATTGGCAGGAATGACACCATCAAGCCAAAGGTATATGATGATGTGATAACGATAGCAATATTTTCCATACAACAGAAGAAAGATAAAAATACATTATGTTATAAAGACATACAGATTATGTAAATACAGAATGATAATATCATCTTACAAAGTGTACTGATGAATGGAGTGTAGAGCTCTCTAGTGAGCAAAGGATCTGGTATATCCCTCAAAAATTCCTTCAGCAAGGCTCCGACATCATGAACACTGTGCTCTTCATCAAGAACAACATCTGCACCACGATCAAATTCCTCTCGTAACTGTAAGACGAAGAAAGAGATAAATTTAGTCACAAATGTAAAGTCTGAATTTGGAAAACAGAATGTTTAACAGTAATAGTGTCTCAGTTTGAAAGGCTATAGCAGGGTGAGTGCAATACCCTTTCAAAAACTCAGATCAGTATAGCACCATGGACAAAATGATTATCATGGGCACTTCACAGGAGTGTAAACAAACTAAATTTGACATCAAGCTAAAAGGAATTGTTTGGAGGTAGCACGATGAGTTAACATCAGAAGCATACATGAATCTGATTTAATAACAATGTCAGATCACATGGCTGAGATACATCTGGAAGAAGAGGAAGCTCTAACCTCATGTCGAATCTAAATGCGTAACTTCTGGCTGTGAATAAAGACCACTGGATTTGAGAAACTACAGATTCGGATAGCATATTTTGGGAGAATAGATAATCCCCATAAGCCCTGCCTTAGACCCCAACCACACAAAACAATGAGCAAACACTTAGTTAAGATGTAAGTTTTGAAGAGCTTCTTAAAAGAGGAGATAGTGTATAACTGGTTTCCATGTTAGAGCTCCAAATATCCTACGTGTACAATTGCTGAGAACTGTCATGTGTGTGGACACAGACACAACAAGATTAAGGCTAGGGTTTTCCTGTCGGTTGTGATGGGAATTGCTGTGAGAGGGTCAGCAGCCCAGCCAATTATCCATCATCTTTCAGTGGGACCAATGAGCCTAGCAGTGTGCGGGGCTGGAGAATCCCACCCCAAATCTCGGTCAAGTTGTGTGATATTCAATTTGATATGGTAAGCAGTGAATGGAGAAAGCTGCATTGTTTTCTTATTATATCCTGCACTGTGGTTCCTCCATTATACAAAAAATAATTTATCAGTGGTCAAAACTCCAAGAGGCAAGATAGCCAATTTTCGGATACTGGTCTCACAATAGGAGTCTTAACTCTAAAAATTGCATAGAAAGGGATTGTGGGCATGTTCCCTATGATGTTCTGTCCATTAAACAGAAAAGTATAGGGATCATGTTTATTATTTCTTAATATGCATTCCTTATCAGAAATTGCCAGTCTGGAATTAGTGCATGGAGTCAGCAGCAAATGAATGTGATTCTAACATTTGTGAAAGAAAATGATAGAATAGAATAGAACTTGTTCAGGCAGAAGTGGAAATTTATCTTTTGCTTCACCTCCAATATAACCATTACTGGAGATGAATATAACCATTAGTCTAAAAACAGTGAATATTTCATGTACACCTATATTTTTGCATATATAACGTACATCCATATGATACAAGCATAACACATTGCATTCTGCACTTACTGCAGTTGAATAAATGAAATAAATAAAACAGTGGGTTGTTATCTAGTAAGCTATTGCACTGCGAACAAAATATCTCGAACAGATATTTCCTGGTATTATGCATTTTAAAGTGTGGCCCAAAGGGAGCCTTACCAATTGAGGATATAAAGAATGAGATGGAAGATTGATGATGGTCTGAGCTTTCCTCTTAACTGTGTTGTTAAAGCGATTATTGAGCTGTGCCTGCTGTTCACCAATGATTTCACCTTCAGTGTTGACAATTCTGGCCAGCTTACTTTAGCATTTCACACTACACCAGACTGCCACATTATGTGTTAGGATGAACTCTGCCAGACTTCTGTGTACTCTCTCAAAAATATCACAACTCACTCCAAAGTCTTTCTGATTAAAAACATACACTAATTAGTCTTTTTAGGTGTTTTCTGTGAAGCTTAGCATCTGGTTGTATGTGTTCCCAGACACTTGAAACATTCTATAACCTCTATGAGTTGATCATTAAGATACAGAGGTTTGCACTTATGCAAGCCATTGCAATATAAAAGTAGCTCTTTATCACTATTGTTGTAAAGTGGAGTAGAGTAATTGTAAATTGAGGAGTAGAATGTTATTTGGTGTTTGTAGAATTCTAAACAAAAGCTAAGAGATGAAAGCATTGCGTGGTCCATTTAAAAGGTGGTGCTTCCTCTTTGCTCAGTGAGTTAAAAAAATGCAGGTGCATATGAGGGTCCCAGAGTGAAACATTTGTATCAAACAGCCAGGCAGCATATAGAACATAGAACACTACAGCACAAACAGGCCCTTCGGCCCACAAGTTGCGCCGATCACATCATCACCTACCAACCTACAGACCTATCTATAACCCTCAATCTCATTAAACCCCATATACTCATCCAGAAGTCTTTTAAAAGACCCCAGCGAGTTCGCCTCCACCACCACTGACGGCAGCCGATTCCATTCACTCACCACCCTCTGAGTGAAAAACTTACCCCTAACATCACTTCTGAACCTCCCTCCCCGCACCTTAAATCTGTGTCCTCTCGTAGCGACCATTTCAAACCGGGGAAATAGCCTCAGAGTCCACCCTATCTATTCCTCTCAACATTTTGTAAACTTCTATCAGGTCGCCTCTCAACCTTCGTCTCTCCAGGGAAAAGAGTCCCAGCTCCCTCAACCTAACTTCATAAGGCATGCCTCCCAGTCCAGGCAACATCCTTGTAAATCTCCTCTGCACCCTTTCAATAGCTTCTACATCCTTCCTATAGTGAGGCGACCAGAACTGCGCACAATACTCCAAATGAGGCCTGACAAGGGTCTTATAAAGTTCCAGCATTACCTCCCGACTCCTAAACTCAATCCCTCGATTAATGAAGGCCAGTACACCATACGCCTTCTTGACCACCTCTTCCACCTGCGAGGCCGATTTAAGAGTCCTGTGGACCCGGACCCCAAGATCCTTCTGCTCCTCAACACTACTCAGACTTCTGCCCTTGATAGTGTACTCGTTCATCCCGTTGGTTCTGCCAAAATGGACGACAACACATTTATCCGCGTTGAAGTCCATCTGCCACTTCTCCGCCCAGTCCTGCATCCTATCTATGTCCTGCTGCAACTTTTGCCATCCTTCCAGATCATCCACAACACCACCGACCTTCGTGTCATCAGCGAACTTACTTACCCATCCCTCCACTTCCTCATCCAGGTCATTTATGAAAATGACAAACAACAAGGGTCCCAGAACAGATCCTTGAGGCACTCCGCTGGTGACTGACCTCCATTCAGAAAAAGCCCCATCCACAACCACTCTCTGCCTTCTGCAGGCAAGCCAGTTCTGGATCCACAAGGCCAAAGGCCCTTGGATCCCATGCCCTCTCACCTTCTCAAGAAGTCTTGCATGGGGGACCTTATCAAACGCCTTGCTGAAGTCCATGTACACTACGTCCACGGCACTTCCTTTTTTGGCAGCAGTGTTGCCAAAACAACAAATTGGCTGATATATAAAAAAAATCAAGGGCCTATCAATTCAAATCAGGCACTTGGATATCAGCAAACTATTAGATTTAAATTTGACGGTTTTGGCAACCTGGGATCAATCATATTGTAGGGGATGTCACTATGTCATCACATGTATAAAAGGGAGGGGGCAGTGGGACAATATGCAGAGGGAAAGCAACTGACATTTGCAGCCTTATCCATGTTTTAAGACAAAGCCTCATCTCAATAGCGAAGAGGGCAGAAGAATCAACAGAGAAGCCCAGAATATTCCAGAAGACACCAAACCTGGTTGTAATTTACAAAACGTCTAAAAATGCTCATTTTTGGGTTAATAAGTGAGAACTGTGTTTATCTAAACATCATTCTATTAGAATTGTGTTTTATTCATTTGTTAATAGTTTTGTTAACTTATTCACGGTTAGATAAATAAATTGTTACTTGTTAACTTGAGAGTGTCAGGTAGTTATTTTGATGTAACCAGTAAAAGTTGCTAAAGCACAGATCATAACACTTCCCACCCACTTTTACTGATTATGAGACAATTACTGATTATGAGACAATCCTCTTTGAGTGGTTAGATGTTAGTACTCTAAGGGGGATCCACTTCTGTTTCATAACAATATTGATGCACAGAGCACTCAATTGACACTATTTCTGAAGAGTGACAGCATGTTCAAAGTAATTTCTTCCAGTTGTCATTTTATTTTTTAAAATTAGTCCCTCTAAAGCCACATCATCTACATACAACATTATTCCCTGATTTGATGCATATGGAAAATAACAGAGGTGATAGGACTCTGAGGACCACCTCTGTTTAAAAATATTAAAATTATTAATTAAAAAGCCATTAAAAGCAATGTTAAGGGCAGTTAGTAAGAAATGCCTGATCTGTGGGTTAAGCTCCATTCACATGCAAAGCAAGTAATCTTTATAACAGGATGTGAATTTACATTATGTCACATGCTGAATTAAAATCAATAAATAAAATATGCACAAAAGATTGGCTACTGGAGGTGACTGATGACCAGGTTCACAAGAGAAGGAGTAGTATCCTCAGTTCTGTATCAGCTTTTTGTGCTTTACACATGTATTTCAAAATATAATGGGCATCCTCACAATTCACAAATACTTAATGATGAGGCCCATATTAAAAAATAAAATGATTTTTTCACATTAAATTTTTAAAAGTCTTATTAAAAAGCAACAGCTGTCCTTTTAGCAGAGTCCATCAAACTTTTAAAATATCATAGTTTGAAATGACTTATCTGATTAAATTTTTGTACTTCTGAAAAACCTAATTTTAATTTTTTCAATTTGCATTTTTAATTAGAACATAGAACACTACAGCACAAACAGGCCCTTCGGCCCACTAGTTGCGCCAATTGTAAAACTATGTTTATATTTTTAATTTTGTAAAAGTAACCTTGTCTACTACATCTGATTTTCCAAATCCTTTTCATTGCAGTAGTCTGTTTTATATGTAACACTTGTGGTGCAAGGACTACATTAAACTGGGAGGGAATCCTCCCTCAAGACAATCCAAAGTTCTCGCCTTAGGGAACGCAGTAGGTTTGTGCATAGATTTATCCAACATTAGTGGTGAATGGAGTTGCTGACTGTCAAATCCAGGCCCATATGTTAACAGTGGGACTATTTCCTACAATTGCTGCCTATCAGCCGGTTTGTCTTAACAGCCAACATTAAGTTTTTTACTTATTAGTGTCACGAGTAAGCTTACATTAACACTGCAATGATGTTATTGTGAAAATCCCCGAGGTGCCACACTCCAGTGTCTGTTTGGGTACAGTAAGGGAGAATTTAGCATGGCCAATCCATCTAACCAGCACGTCTTTCGGATTAATGGAAGCTACACGTTTGTCAATCCTATTATAGTAACAGTGATAAAAGCAACACATCCTGTTGGATCATGAAGAGTTCTCTAGCTGAAGTCAAATGAAGTGTTACTGAGGAACCTTTCAAGATGCCTCTTCATTTAACTGAGTGCTGGCAACATATCACAGAGAATGCTGACCAGGGAACATACCACCAACGACGTTTTGGTCACCACAGTAAAGGGTTTAGTAGCTGCTGAAAGTATATAGCAGAGAGCAACCAAATGATTAAGTTAAGGAAAACATTCATTTAGTCACACCAGGAATGGCCTTCTGCCTGCACACAACAGTTTTGTGTTCAATGTCAAAATGTAAACCAAACAAGGACAGACTCCACACCCAATCAGGACATCACGCAGCACAAATGTAACATCACAAATAAGAAGTCATCACAGCTACGAATTTAAAGGCCTCCTTGCTCTCTGAATTTTTATCGAGGACTCAAAGCACAAAAATTAATTCAAAAAACATGGCATGTGTCATTTTCACCAGCAGTGTTTGCTGGTACATTATACCATGGTTCTAGTGACAGGCCTTTTATTTTGATCTTGCGCTGCCTCGATACATTGATGTGAAACACTCCCAAACTTCTTCACAGCCAATGACTGAAAAACACAGCAGGCAATGAAAAATTTCATGACGTCCAATAGTTTGTTAACTAGTAATTTCAAAATGGCAGTCTGGCTACTGATTTTCCCACCCACGGACTTTCGTAATAAGGGAGACTGGCACAAGGACAGTGTATTGCATTACATCGGCAAGTATGTGGTAAGACTATAGAATAGACTCCCCTTGAAGATGATGGATGCAGTTAGTATTGATTGATTCAAATGCAAATCAGATTTGTTTCTTCCATAATATTTTGGGATAAATATAAGAGCAATTTGGGACATGACATATGCTACATGTTTACGCTTGGAAGGAACAGAGGACTTTGGACCAAATCTCTGAAATTCTCTAACCAAAAGAACTTGGACATTAAGTCAATTAACATATTGACGGCTGATTTGATGGATTTCCTGGGCACTAAGTGATAGGCGGCTAGGGCAGGAAAGTGGAATTGAGCCATGATCATATTGAATTGTGCAGCAGGTCCAAAGGGCTATACAGCCTATTCCTGCTCTCATTATGTTCTTATATTTCCCAAAGCTTTCCACTGCTGGGGCTATCCCTCTCCTCATGTCTACATCAGGTGTAGACTACTGACAGATTTCGATTGCCAGCATTAGTTAACGACTCCACTGTCATTGAATTATACAATGCCAAAATAGTAGAATTTGAATTAAATTGCCATGGTCTTCTTTTATCTAACCATTCCTACATAAGCACGTTAGATTATACTTTAAAAGGTGGAACAATGATTAAGGTTCTACCGGATAATGAAATAAAACAGTGAATATTGTATGAAAACATATTGGTGATACAACTACAGTACAAATTGAATTGAAAGAATTTCTACGATTTATTTCAAGTCTAGACACAGGAAACCATCTCCGTGCACAAATTCCATTTGGCATTTTTAAGTATCCAAAGGGAGAAGCAGTTTTGTGCAAGTGCTAACAAGCAATAGAAAAATTTACCAATATTAAATTAGAACAAAATATTTAGGAACTTCATATCCCACATATTGGATGTTTGTTTGATTATGCTCATTTGGAATGTTTTGTTTCATTAAAAGTGCTATACAAGTTTTTGTAGAGATAAGAAACTAAGAGCAGAGAAAGGAAGAAGAGAAAAACGTTTACTGTAGGATTAAGAAATTTTCTAACACTGCATTTCTCATCCCTGCTCACCACCTCCCGTCCATGTGAAATCAATACTTTAGATCCTCATCGACTCAATGCGACATTTCAGTTCCTTATGGAATTATGAACAATACTCTTGATGAGGAGGAATTTAAATAATGTAAACTTTGCTTCTGCTGCAGAAACAATCAGGTATATGAACAGATGGGGCTATACGAATGTACTTCTAGAATGTTCCTTTACGACGTGTGAAAAATAAGTAAGTGTTCCTTACCTGTCTTACTCTTTTCTTTGAACTTCCAACTCTGAATATTCCTACTGTTTGAAGGCCTGCAGAAAGATCAGTAAATAATTATACAACATACATCACTGGCTTTCACAACTTCATGGTGAGAAAATATATATATATGTAGCAGGTTGTACACAAACAAAAAAAGGTGCCTGACTGAACCATAACTCAGAAAAAAATCTCAACGGCATTTGAAGTAAATCATTCTATTGTCAAAGTATCATTTGGAAGAAATTTTAGGCTTTTTTTGGCTGTCTTTTGAAAGACCCCAAGGTTCAGGTATTTGTGAAGGTTCTTTTTTCTTTAACTTGCCTTAATGATGTGAGTGATTCGGGCAAGATTGAATTTATTGCCAATACTTGGTCATCAGAAAAGATGATAGTGATGCTCAAAAATGATAAGGAATTTCAGGATATTGACCCAAAAACAAAGGGGTGGCCATGCATGTACGTGTCAGGATGCTCCCACATTGCTGCACTTGGTGTTCATGGTGTAAGTCACAGGGAAAGGAGATACTTTTAAAGTAATGTTATTGGTATGCAGGAGTGAATCTTATAGAAAGTAGATCTGTAGTCGCAGTCTGATGGTGCCACTGATTTAGTGGATTTTGAGTAGAGTGGTTCCGTAGCAATCAAATGTATTGCTTTCCCCTTAATAGTGGCAAGTTTCTTGTGTTTTGTTGACATTGTATCCATCTAGGTGAGTGGAAACAATTCCTTGATTTGAACCTTGTTGATGGTGGAAAGGTCTAGCTATCAGGAGGTGAGCCACCTAACCAGCACACCTTTCGGATTAATGGAAGCTACACATTTGTCAATCTTATTATAGTAAGAGTGATAAAAGCAACACATCCTGTTGGATCATGAAGAGTTCTCTAGCTGAAGTCAAATGAAGTGTTACTGAGGAACCTTTCAAGATGCCTCTTCATTTAGCTGAGTGCTGGCAACATATCACAGAGAATGCTGACCAGGAAACATACCATCAATGATGTTCTGGTCACCACAGTAAAGGGTTTAGTAGCTGCTGAAAGTATATAGCAGAGAGCAACCAAATGATTAAGTTAAGGAAAACATTCATTTAGTCACACCAGGAATGGCCTTCTGCCTGCACACAACAGTTTTGTGTTCAATGTCAAAATGTAAACCAAACAAGGACAGACTCCACACCCAATCAGGCCATCACGCAGCACAAATGTAACATCACAAATAAGAAGTCTTCACAGCTACGAGTTTAAAGGCCTCCTTGCTCTCTGAATTTTTATCAACTCAAAGCACAAAAATTAATTCAAAAAACATGGCATGTGTCATTTTCACCAGCAGAGTTTGCTGGTACACTATACCATGGTTCCAGTGACGGGCCTTTTATTTTGATCTTGTGCTACCTCGTCACATTGATGTGAAACACTCCCAAACTTCTCCATGGCCAATGAGTGAAAAACACAGCAGGCAATGAAAAATTTCATGATGTCCAATAGCTTGTTAGCTAGTAATTTCAAAATGGCAGTCTGGCTACTGATTTTCCCATCCACTCACTTTTGTAATAAGGGAGACTGGCACAAGGACACTGTATTGTATTACCACGAGGTTCAAACATTTGTGCTGCTCTTGTGGTCATGGCTTTGATATGAATGATGCAGTTAAGCAACTGTCAATGATGACCCTACACACTCCCAAATAAAAGATCACTGGGGAAATACTCAGTGCCATTGAAAGTCAGTGAGAGATGTTGGGCCTTTCCCTGTTGAAGACCGTCACTATTTGGCATTTAAGTTTCACCCCTGTTCTGGAAATTTGTCAGCCCAAGAATGATTGTTGTCCAAAGCCCTTCTGTAAACCATCACAGATTCCTGAAAAGGAAACAATTCCTGAGCTCACAATGTTGATGAAGCAACAGTTGTACTCAAAGCACTTCTCTGAGGAGATCCTGCAATCATGTCTTGGAGCAATGTTCAGTGGATGAACTTACTTGTTAAAAAGGACTTTTGCTATTGGATAATTTTCCATCAGATTTGCATTAACCTCAATTTTGCCATGATGATTTGCATCGGATCACTGCATTAACATCAAGAGCAGCTACCATCATTCGTCCTCTGGAATTCAGCCATGTATCAATAGCATCCAGGTATGGATTAAGGTCAGAATGAGGTCTGGAGTTTGGTAGTAGTAGCAGGACCTGAACATAGGTCATGAGATTATTGGTGAATAGACATTATTTGATAACATTATTAATTATCCTTCATTGATTATTAGTGGAGGTGGCTAAGCAGATTAAATATATCCTGGGTCTTGTGGATAAGAAGCTGAAATAGCTGTGCTGAAATTACTGAACAGGAAAAGGTTAGTTCTGGTACGTAGCTTGACTGCACTACACCCAGAATACAATTCAAACTTCATCCAGATGCACACAGCCATTTCTTAATGGCACATGAAGTTGATATTTAGGATACTGGAGACAAGTTGAGTGGGATCATTCATTTGGCACTTGTGCCTGAAGGTGCTGACAAAGATCTCAGCTCTGTTTCCTTGTACACATGGGAATGTAGGATCAGCAGTAGTCCAATCCATCCCTTCAGCCTATTCAGCAATTTAAATAGGATATGGCTGATTTATGTCTCAGCTCCATTCATCCACCTTTGATCACCAACTTTTGGTTTTCTTGCCCAACAATAATTTGTCAATCTCAGATTTGAAAATTTTAATTGCAGCATTTTGCAAGAGAGTTCCAGACTTCCGCTACCTTTTGTTCGAAAAAGTGCTTCCTGATTTAACTAATGTGCAATGATTTAGAACATAGAACATAGAAAAACTACAGCACAAACAGGCCCTTCGGCCCACAAGTTGCACCGATTGTATCCCTACCTATAACCCTCAATTCTATTAAGTCCCATGTACTCATCCAGGAGTCTCTTAAAAGACCTTATTGAATTTTCCTCCACGACCACCAGCGGCAGCCAATTCCACTCACCCACCACCCTCTGAGCGAAAAAAAGGATCAACACAGATGCACGAAGTTTGGTTCCTCCACCCAGAATGGTGGACCTTCATTTTTCTCACTTTATCATCATAAGAACATAAGAAATAGGAGCAGGAGTAGGAGTAGGCCATCTAGCCCTTCGAGCCTGCCCCGCCATTCAATAAGATCATGGCTGATCTGTCGTGGCTCAGTTCCACATTCCCGCCCTCTCCCCATAATCCTTAATCCCCTCTCTTATCAAAATCCCATCAACCCGCGTCTTAATCTTCATTGAGTTTTTTCTATGCCCACTACCCTACATATGTCAACATTCCACTTGGCCAGTTTGAACCTGAGCCACTTTGATCTGGTATCCTGGCAAATCTAAAAGGTAGTGGGTCCACAATAACTTACCAACTTTGATTTCTTCTTGTAATTTTCCAACAAATTTTTGCATACTGTGAAATATGCATGCATATTTCAACTTTACTTTCAATGGTGCAAAAATATCCTACATATCTTGTACCTCATAAATTGACCTAGAACAATATTTACCATACTTTTCTAGATGTTGGCAGCAGCTGTCCACTAATCTAGGCACCTGGCGATAAATAGGATTTAGGCTTAGCTTTTTGTCTCTTTGTTTTTCTTTCTTATTTGGGACTTCTGTTGGGAGAGAAAGTTGCAAAGCTTCTAATAATCGCGACTGATCGTCATCCAGGTCGGTAATGGAATCCACAGACATTCCACCCTGCAGAAAGAATATAAACATGGCATAGGTCAAAGAATGAAATGATCTAGAAGGACTGAGAGCAATATTGCAAAACCTAATGACTGTTGACCTCAGTTATGACATTTTACCAATGTAGTAAAGTCTGAAGATTATTGAAATCTGCTTAAAAGAAATGTGCCCAGGATATGCATGCGGTTATTAGTTCACAAGCTTGTGGCTAAATGATCAGGTTCAGCCTGCAAGAAATACATTCCTTTTGTACAGAAAAGGTTTTATAAATAATATATATGCATCTACATATGTTAAAGGATTCAAATGGAGGCTTATTCAATTGTAGATTAGAATTTTTGACTCTAACTTCTATTCCCCTTCCCCAACATTCTACTAAGCACTGGCTCATTTTCCAGATACTAAACTGCTTTTGAAACCTCAATTGTGATGGGTAGGAAGAGCATGCCCATTAGGAGGGCACAACCCTCCTGTGCAGATCTCTGTGGCCACATTGGTAAAGGTCACAAGTAAGGTGCCCAATGCCTGTGTGGGGCTCTCCCCCAGTGCAAGATTTGATTTCCTTGAGGCACCTCAAGCTCACATTCAGGTGGAAGGAAAGTGCCATGTTGTCGTGTACCCACTACTTCTTATCCAATTTACCACCTGTACTGTGCACCTAGCCTGAATTTCTAGGGGCTATATTTTTTCATTTCTACATGGCACATCCAGAATGTTAAAGAAATTCTATCTGCACCTTGCACAAGTCTCTTTTAGCTGTTGCATGCAGCAATATAGATATCAGAAAATGCTAATTTCCCCAGACCAACAGATAAAAAGCATTTGTTTCAATCTTGGTATCGATCAATAAGATTTAGTAGTTTCTCAATTTCAGCAGTATTTATCAAACTGATTTAATCCGTGTAAGTCCAAACGCCTTGCATATTACTCGACACTACTCAACAGCCCGAACCTTTTCTAGTATTAAAATGACGGTACTTGATCATGTTTGTCTGCTTTAAAATGTTGTAAGACAAAGGCAATATTAGCCCCAGGTACCCTTAGAGGTTGGGAGTTAAAGCTAAAGCAAATTGAATTAAAAAGGTATAGCAAGGAGGTGATTATATGAGAAGTATTCAGCTAGCATGAAAATGGGAGAGTTTCAGATCCATTTTTTGGTTGAATCTCATGCACTTAGTGCATGAAGAAATGGGCGAGACTGTTTCCAGCCATTAGAGACAGTGGATGGGGATTAATTTGCTAGCCAGCTTGCTGTAGCAGCAGAGGGAGCTATTACGTATTGTGCAGATCTGTGTGGCTGCACATGCACAACTGCAACAGCAGAGGCCTGACAGAGAGAGAGAGGGAGAGAGAGAGAGAGAGAGAGAGAGAGAGAGAGAGAGAGAGAGAGGGGAGAGAGAGAGGGAGAGAGAGAGATCTGTCAGGCTTCTGCTGTTGCAGCTAGCATCAAAGAATCCTCCTCCCCCCGCTTCAATGCATTACAATCAACAAATCCCCCCCTAACCAACATCCTGGCTCATCCTGACCCAAATATTGTACTCACAAGAACAGGTCAGAGGCTGAGAATTCTGCAGCGAGTCACTCACCTCCTGATTCCTCAAAAGAAGCCTGTCCACAAGGCGCAAAAAGTCAGGAAAGTGATGGAATGTTCTCCACTTATCAGAATATGTGCAGCACAACAAAATTCAGACACTCAATACCATCCAGGACAAAGCAGCCTGCTTGATTAGCATCCCATCCACTCCCTCCACCATCGATGCAAAGGTGGCAACAGCGAGTACAGTATACAAGATGCGCTGCAGCAACTCACTAAATCTCCTTCAACAATATCTTCCAAACACATAACCTCTATCACCTAGAAGAAGGGCAGCAGGTGCATGGGAACACCACAAGTTCCTCTCTGTATGACCAATCATTCTGCCTTGGAAATGTATTGCCATTCGTTCACTGTCATTGGGTCAAAATCCTTCACCACCTTCTCCACGGCAATTAAGGATGAGCAATAAATACTGGCCTAGCCAACGATGCCCACACTGCATTTAAGAAAAACACATTTATTTTCTGTCTGTTCGTTAAAGAAGTGGATCAGTGAGGGTTTTAAAGCAATTTGAATCTGCCCTACCAGTGTAATTTTACTGTGCCAATGACATGAAGTGTTTTTCAAAAATCTTTCAACTCCAGCTCTGTGTTTTGTTCTAATCCCAAAGTAACGTCTCTTCTTCAGTTCAGTTTTTGATGAAAGTCATCAGCTTGCATTGAAGAGCTGCCTGAAATTATTGGCAGGCATTATAAGTAACAATCTTGTCTTTATAATTAATTTATTTCATGATAGGAAGTCTCAAGAAATTACTTAGTATTGATAGTTATCTGCAATAAACATTAGTTTTAAGTGATAGGAACTGTCTGGTGAATCTCAAGTATTTTTATTCCCATTGGTAACCAAGATTATAGCTAATGAGGAAGTTTACAGAAAATTAGTTACACAATAGCTATCAAGATCCTATTTTCCTCCATTGTTCTTCAACATGAAAGAAACTACCTGGTATACAATCCCTTCAGTGCTGAAGCTGGCCATTCGGCCCATCAATTCTCCAATAGAGCATCACATCCAGAACCTATGCATGTAACCCCATGTAGTTACTCCACTAATCCCCCAAACCTACACATCTTGGGACACTAAGAGATAACTTAGCATGACTAATCAACCTAACCTGCGCATCTTTGAACTATGGGAGGAGACCAGAGCTCCAGAGGAAACCCACACAGACACAGGGAGAATGTGCAAATTCCACACAGACTGTCGCCGAGGCTTGAATCGAACCTGGGTCCCTGGTGCTTTGAGACAGCAGTGCTAACCACTGTGCCACCATGTTGCTCTTGTCTACAAGGCGAGTTTGTGTTGAGACAGCTGATTTATCTGCTTTAATTCATTGTTTTTTTTCCCTGTTGTTCGCTGTCTAGAGTACAGTGCGAGCATATCTCATCCCATCATGGTCCAGAGTGAAAACCTGGGGTGATCACGGATCATTCTTACCAGACTTCCGACAGTGAGGAAGGTTATCTTCATTGCAGTGGGATCTTGATCAATTGGGCCAATGGGCTGACGATTGGCAGATGGAGTTTAATTTAGATAAATGCAAGGTAATGCATTTTGGTAGATTTAACCAGGGCAGGACTTACTCAGTTAATGGTAGGGTGTTGGGGAGAGTTACAGAACGAAGAGATCTAGGGTAAATTGCCCTAACAGTGATTAGCTCCTTGAAAGTGGAGTCACAGTTGGACAGAGTGTGAAGAAGGCATTCAGCTTGCTTGGTTTCATCAGTCAGAATAATGAGTACAGGAATTGGGACATCTTGTTGTATAAGACATTGGTAAGGCCACACTTGGAATACTGTGTGCAGTTCTGGTCACCCTATTATAGAAAGGATATTATTAAACTAGAAAGAGTGCAGAAAAATTTACTAGTGTGCTACTGGGACTTACTGGACTGACTTATAAAGGAGAGGCTGAATAGATTGGGACATTTTCCTCTGGAGCGTAGGAGGCTCAGGGATGACCTTATAGAGGGCTATAAAATAATGAGGGGCATAGACAAGATAGATGGCCAATATCTTTTCCCATAGGTAGGGGAGTCTAAAACTGGAGGGCATAGGTTTAAAGTGAGAGGGGAGAGATACAAAAGTGTCCAGAGGAGCAATTTTTTCACACAGAAGGTGGTGAATGTCTGGAACAAACTACCAGAGATAGTAGTAGAGGCAGGTACAACTTTATCTTTTAAAAAGCATTTAGATAGTTACTTAGGTATGATGGGTATAGAGGGATATGGGCCAAATGCAGGCAATTGGGATTAGCTTAGGGGATTTAAAAAAAGAAGGGTGGCATGGACAAGTTAGGCCAAAGGGCCTGTTTCCATGCTGTAAACCTTTATGATCCATGACCCCAATTCAAAGCATGATGTGTTCTTTGAGAGAAATGAGAAACCTCCTTAAGGTTCAGCTAACATTCAGAAGGCAATGACTGAAGGCTGATGCCTCGCACCATTTAATATAACTGGACATTTTTAACAAAATTAATTTTACTTAAAATTTTAGGCGACAGTAATAAAATTGGAAGACACTATCTGTCTTCTACCTATAGATAGCACTTTGCCACAGAGACACTGTTCATTAAAAGAGAAGAACAATGAGACAAAAGGGATGTTTAGACACAGGAGAAAACATTTTGGGTTTCTCAGACTCAAACAAAACATTCCTGAAATGAACACAAAGAGCTGCCTTGTTGACCTGCACCGACTTTATTGACAAAGGATTCACTAGGAAGTGAGGTTGTGTACTAGTTATGCTAAAAGATGAGTGATCGAGAATGCTTGGACAAACAATCCAGAGAACACGAGATCAAACCCATCATGGCAGTTTGATCATTTTAGTTCAATTTAAAAACCCTGTAAATAAAAACTTGGCCTCAGTAAAAGTGACCATCACAAATTGTCATAAAAAAGCAAAGCATATGGTTAACTGATGTCCTTTGTGTGAAGGAACTTGAGCCACACACCAATATGATTAACTGCCCTCTGTAGTGGCCTAACAAGCCAGCTGGTTGGATCCAGTTGCTGCAAATTCAAACAGGCATCCAACTCTACTTTTTCGGTAGAACTGAGCAATAAATATAGGTTTTGCTGTGATGCAAAATACTGCATTTAACAGAGGCTTTGTACGATGTTTTATGAACTCTGCCAGCTTGGATAATCAGAAGCTTTTTCCCAGGGTGGAGAAGTCAATTACTAGGGGGCATAGGTTTAAGGTGCGGAGGAGCAAGTTTTAAAGGAGATGTATGAGGCAGATTTTTTTTTAAACACAGAGATTAGTGGGTGCCTGGAACTCGTTGCCGGGGGAGGTAGTGGAAATGGATACGGTAGTGACTTTTAAAGGGGCGTGTTGACAGGTGCATGAATAGGATGGGAATAGAGGGATATGGTCCCAGAAGGGCAGAGGGTTTTAGTTAAGTCAGGCAGCATGGTCAGTGCAGGCTTGGAAAGCCGCAGGGCCTATTTCCGTGCTGTAATTGTCTTTATTCTTTGTCCTCTGTAATAGTGGCCACTACCAGTGCAACTGCTGGAACAAGCTGTTTCCTCACATCTTTCATTTCAGGCTATTAAAAGGCAGGATTTCATTTCTGTTACAAGTAGAAGTAGATAGAACATTACAGCGCAGTACAGGCCCTTGATGTTGCACCAATCAGTGGAACCAATCTAATGACCCTCTAACCTAAATTATTCCAATATTATCCATATGCCTATCCAATGACCATTTGAATGCCCTTAAAGTTGGCCACAACTGCTGCAGGCAGGGCATTCCATGCCCTTACTACCCTCTGAGCAAAGAACCTATCTCTGATATCCGTCCTATAATTATCACCCCTCAATTTAAAGCTATGTCCCCTCGTGTTAGCCATCACCATCCAAGGAAAAAGGCTCTCACTGTCCACCCTATCTAATCCTCTGATCATCTTGTATGCCTCAATTAGGTCACCTCTTAACCTTCTTCTCTTTAAGCGATTTGCCTTTTAAAAAAAATTGCAAGGCACTGAAGTCAAGGTCCAGAAAGAAATAATGCCAGCTCTTCTGTAGAATGACTGTCTCTGAATCAATCCACTTTGTAGATATTTTTACTGTTTAATAAATAAATATGGATTAAAATCACTTATATTTTAGAATGAAACAGCCAAGGAGGTTATTCAGCCTATCACATCTTTTGATTTATTATTTTCACTGTATACCAATACGTGCAATAAGTATTGTTTCTTGTGTGCTAACCAAAGTATACCATATATAGGGAAGGAAAGGAGGTGCAGAAATAGTTTTACAGTCATAACTAGGGCATAGAGAAAAAGCAACTTAATGCGAGGTGGGTCATTCAAAAGTCTGCTGGCAGAAGGGAAGAAGCTGTTTTTGAGTTGGTTGGTATGTGACCTCAGACTTTTGTATCTTTTTCCCAATGGAAGAAGCTGGAAGAGAGAATGGGGTCCTTAATTATGCCAGCTGCTTTTCAGAGGCAGCGGGAAATGTAGGCAGTTTCATTAGGTAGCAGGTGTGTTTGACTGTTGGACTGGACTTTGTTTACGACCCTTAGTAAATTCTTGCAGTCTTGGACAGAGCAGGAGCCATACCAAGCTGTGAAACAACCAGAAAGAATGCTTTCTACGGAGCATCTGTAAAAGCCGGTGAGAGTTGTAACGGACATGCCAAATTTCCTTAGTCTTCTGACAAAGTAGAGGCGTTGGTAGACTTTCTCAACAATAGTGTCAACATGGAGGGACTAGGACAGATTTTGGTGATCCGGACACCTAAAGCTGTTTTTAAAGGATGATCTAATTAATCCTACATGCCTTCAAATCACTCCTTTACAAATATTCTTCACTTGCCTGGATCGGTGCAGCTCCAACCATACACAAGGAATTCATCAACATTCAGGACAAAGCAACCCACTTGATCAGCACCCCATCCACCACTTCAACATTCCACTCCCTCCTCCACCACCATCACACAGTGCCAGCAGTGTGTACCATACACAAGATGCAGTGCAGATACTCAACAAACTCCTCAAATAGCATCTTCACCACCCACCCTCCCATTCTCCACTTCTGTAGTTTACACCTGGTGACAGTGAATACGCTCAGCACCACACACTCTCCTCTGCACACACTGTTATGGAAGTGCCTTCATTAAGCTGTGTAAGTGAATCAAACTAAACTGTATTTCTTTGACGATTAACTAAGAAACCAATCCTTAGAATCCAAATCCAGCCTCCCTAGTCTTGTCAATCTGTCCAGGATGGCAAGACAACGGCAGCTGAGAATAGGTTTCTCAATCATACCCTCCAAAATTACATAGCTGATTTGACCAGCACTAGGAATAAGATGAAAAATGAACTAAGCAAGATCTTGGATATCCTACTGCAAGGTTAATGCTCAAGGGATGCTTGTATTGCTGTTATTTGCTACAAGTACAAATTATCTTCAATAAAATGAACAACTTGGAATTATAAAGTATCGTCTACAATTTCAATGCTACAAACTATCTTAACTATATTTGAATGAATCAAAACCACTTGATTCCATCGTCCCCCTAATGAGCCTGTACCATACATTGCTTGCTTCATCACTGAATTAATATTTCTGTAGATCAGTTGTGAATTAGCCAAAAACATCACATGGGAGCTACTGTCAGTCAGCTCCTGTCTACAGGTCTATTTTGACAGACAAACTTTATAAACAATCTCAAAAAATAATGCAAAGTACAGTAAAGATTTATATCCAGAATCTATCTATATTAAGTGACAAGTTGAACCTTTAAGAATAAATGAACAGACTCTCTTTCCTTTGGTTACACCATGCTAATCACACTATCAGTCATTACAGTGACAGATTTACAATGTAAAATTGAACATAAGTTTGCAAGTTCCCAGATTTCACCATCTGTCTTCCTCAAGTGATATTCATCATCCTGGGAAATCATTCTTTCTGAATGAGAAATCACTCAAGCAGGTTTAGAGATAACAGACATTCCATCACTTCCTGTTTCTGCATTCTACTGTGTATCTTTCTATTCATTCATGGGATGTGAGCTTCGCTAACTGATTTATTGCCCATCCCCAATTGCTCAAGAGAAGGTGGTGAGCTGCCTTCACAAACCGCAAACAGTTTAACCAAAACGTATAACCAAATAATAATGTGCAAGAGGTTTTAATCTTTGCTGCATCAATGTCAGAAACATATCAACATACAAACACATGCGGGACCCAAGAATGGAATTTTTTTGTGACGAGATATAGGACTAACTTTGACAAGGTGGTCACTAAGCTTAATATATTACCCGTCTTCTCACACGCGGGGCAGCTTCAGGAGTGTTTGGTGATGTTGGTTCATTTGGCGTTTCTGAGGTTGAGCTGAGAGATGAATTGCTGCTTGAGAGTTCTTTGTTCTGTCTTCTGGTTCCGAATGGCAAGATTGATGCCACAAGATCTGAACTGTCTTTTTGCTCTTCCTTCAAAGCATCTTGCTTTTGCTTCTGGGCTCGATCATTGACAATCACTTGAGACAATGGCATAGCAAATGCATGTGGTGCGAATTCTGTTGATATATAAAAAAAACAAGATAACATTAATTGCTTTATCAATTTTTTTAAAAAATGAACAATTTGTGAACAGAAGTTGGACTGATTGTATACAGTGATTCACATCGCTCTCATTGTTTTGTGTATTTTAATTACTGTGGAACTAGTAGCTAATAATTCAAATTACATTTCACCTCTTGAAATGTTACCACAGCCCAAGATCAGAGAGAGATTTAAACAGATCTTGTACACGTGACACACAAAATCCCACTGGCATCACAAGATAATTTAAATTGCAAACCCTGCTATGTTCTGGTACTGACAAATAGGTACAGGTCAGCCAGAGTCAACTTCTAATGATTTGGATGAGAATATAGGGGGCATGGTTAGTAAGTCTGCAGATGATATCAAGATTGGTGACATGGTGGACAGTGAGGAAGGTTATCTCCAATTGCAGCAGGATCTTGATCAATTGGGCCAGTGGCTGATGAATGGCAGATGGAGTTTAATTTAGATAAATGCAAGGTAATGCATTTTGGTAGATTGAACTAGGGCAGGACTTACTCAGTTAATGGGGAGAGTTACAGAACAAAAAGAGATCTAGGGGTACATGTTCAAAGCTCCTTGAAAGTTGAGTCACAGATAGACAGAGTGGTGAAGAAGGCATTCGGCATGCTTGGTTTCATTGGTCAGAACATTGAATACAGGAGTTGGGACATCTTGTTGAAGTTGTACAAGACATTAGTAAGGCCACACTTGGAATACTGTGTGCAATTCTGGTCACCCTATTATAGAAAGGATATTATTAAATTAGAAAGAGTGCAGAAAAGATTTACGAGGATGCTACTGGGACTTGATGGATTGAGTTATAAGGAGAGGCTGAATAGACTGGGACTTCTTTCTCTGGAGCGTAGGACGCTGAGGGGTGATCATATAGAGGTCTATAAAATAATGAGGGGCACAGACAAGGTAGATAGTCAACATCTTTTCCCAAAGTTTGAGGAGTCTAAAACTAGAGGACATAGGTTTACGGTGAGAGGGGAGAGATACAAAAGTGTCCAAAGGAGCAATTTTTTCACACAGAGGGTGGTGAGTGTCTGGAACAAGCTGCCAGAGGTAGTAATAGAGGCAGGTAGAATTATATCTTTCAAAAAGCATTTAGATAGTTAGATGGGTACGATGGGTATAGAGGGATATGGGCCGATTGCAGGCAATTGGGATTAGCTTAGGGATTTTAAAAAAAAGGACTGCATGGACAAGTTGGCAGAAGGGCCTGTTTCCACACTGTAAACCTCTATGATTCTAAGTGGCAAGTGTTTGATTTAGTGGTAGCGTTCCCACTTTAGAGCCAGAGGCTGAATCAAATTCCAGATAATCCCATTTGGAATTGGGGGTTGGCCTCCAGTGGACACTAGCTTCTGATGCACGTTGACAAATGCGGGCAATTGGGACTAGCTTCGGGGTTTAAAAAAAGGGCAGCATGGACAAGTTGGGCTGAAGACCCTATGCTATAAAACCTCTATGACTCTATGGTTAAGAGCAAGAGTAGTTCCTCCCCCAGCCAATTGTCCCCAAATCATTGTATGGGTTTTGGAAGCCTATAAAAACCATCTTTCTTTATCAGTCAAAATGAGGATTAAAAATACAATGTTGACTATTGATGATTTATAAAACACCCCGAGATTTCTCCAGATCTCTTAATCAAAAGGGCTGCCCAACTGGACAGCCAAAGCTATGGAAGCACCTCCTTCTGTAGCGACCCAACTATCATAGATGGAAGACAAGTGTGCAGCTGTAGCAACATGGGAATGTTAGCAGTACAATGAGTAGTAAAAATTAATAAAGCATCTTTTCAACCTTAGCATGTCCCAAAACAATTCACAGCCAGTGAAGTATTTTTTAAATATAGTCATTGCTGAATGTTGTAAAGGAAACATAGCAATATCATTGGAGTGGCTGTCCTTTAAATGAGACACTAAACCAAAGGTCCATCTCTCCTCTCATGAGCGTCGACCAGCTTGCATACAGCAAGCCCCACAAACAGTAATAATGCTCTAATAATCGGTGTTAGTGATGGTGGTTGAAGGATATGTATTAACCAGAACTTTGGGAAGAACTTCCCCGTTTCTCTTAGAATGAAGCAATGGGATCTTTTTTATGTGGATATGACAACTGATAAAACCCAAAAGATAGCACCTCCTGTAATGCAGCATTCCCTCAGTGCTGGACCAAGCCTCAAGTCTTGGAATACATAATGTACATATCATCATGGGGACAATTCTCTGGGGGATTTCATGGTAACTTTCTTACAAACAGTTTTTATGGCTAACCTGTATACACCTTTACATTCCCAACAAGTTACATTCCTGTGAATGTCTTCATTTGACAACACACCATTGAAAATTTCAAAATTGCCACTGAACTCAAAAATTGTGGTAACAGATCAGAAGACCATTATACACGCCAGATGAATTTCCTATTCATTTTCATCAAATTGAATTTTGCCCCCAAAAGATTAGTGAGAAGTATATTTTTTAAATTATTGCATCAAAAATCTGCAACTTCCAGAACAGCCAAGCAAATGATTAGTACTTAAATGACAAACCATAAATTTTATTAGCCAGATTTCATATAGAACTTCATCGACAACACTACTACAATGTACAAAAGTCCACTATTGGTATCTGGTGTTCAGCTTTTTGCACAGTGCCATTGCACATTCTGCCTCAGCTTTAGGTAACCCTTTTGTTGCTCATGTGGATCCAGTAAGTTGACCCAAGAAAATTATTGCTGAGGTTTTCTTGATCTTTGGCCACCTTTCCTCAAAAGAAAATTGGAGCTAACATGAATTTTCAATGAATTATACAACATTTGTGGTATACATCCCCTACTGTGAAACAATGGTCTGAATTACAATACTGGAATTGATTTGTCATTTGACAAAGGCACATAAATTGCAGTCAAAAATAAAACATCCATCAACCTGGAACTTAAAACACACAGATTTAATCTTTGAAGTTGGCCAGACCATTGCTACTATTACAAAATCTCTGACAGAATTTTGAAAGTAGTTTTAAATATAAAATCTATTTTTGTCCTTAAACATTAGCTGGAATTTTCCAGCTGTTCACACAGGTGGCACACTCCCTGCCATGGGTTTCCTGGCAGCATGGGGTGGCTTCAGTAGGAACTCCCATTAACAGCAGAGGACCAGAGGATCCCACTGCCAGCAAAAGGCATGTCGCCTCCCGCTGCCGAAAAGGGGTTAGAGAATCTTGCTCAGTATCTCAATGAGGTAAGTCAAACATTGTATTTGGACAACATCAGGATGGCCAAAGCCAGTTACAACCAATGAAGTACTCTGTAGTGCAGTCACTGTTGTAATGTTGGCACCATGGAAGCAAATTCGCACACAGCAAATAATGTCCAGATAATGTTGTTGGTTGAGTGATAATAATCGGCTGGAACACTTTTCAAAAATATAATTCATTGATGGGATGCAAGCATCACTGGCAAGGGCAATATTTACCGTCTGTCACTAATTGCTCTTCAGAAGCCAGTGGTAAGCTGCCATCTCGCAGTACATATGGTAGAGGTTCAGGTATAGTACCATGAAGAAGGGAATTCCAGGGTTACGATGCAATTATGACAAAGGAACAGAAATATATTTTCACATCAGCATGGTGTGTGGCTTAGGAGACAATGTGCAAATGGTGGGAATGGTCCCATGTTCTTGCTGCCTTTATTTTTCTAGGCAGAGAACTGAGGAGTACTTTCCTGCTCTTCCCTGAAAATGATATCATGGAATCTTCTACACCAAAGGGCAAATGGGGTCTCTATTTAATGAAAGACAGCCCCTCTGACAGCACAGTACTGAAGTATCAGGCTATATTAGTTGGTCACATCTCTGGAGTGGGATTTAAACTCTTAAAATCAATAACAGCTTTCCTACGTTTAAAAGGAAAATGGCAGTTTATCATGGGAAATAGTACTCAATGGTTCTGGGTGTCACCCCAGGGAGTAGTTACCTCAAACATAGCATGCCTAAGGCATACGCATATGTCATGTAACAGAAACTAGAACCAGAACACAGCACAAAATCCCTACAGTGCAGAAGGAGGCCATTTAACCCCATCAAGCCTGTACTGATAACAATCCCACCCAGGCCCTATCCCCGTAACCCCATGCATTCACCCTGCTAATCCTGACACCAACGGTCAATTTAGCATGGCCATTCCACTTCCACTGTCCAAGGGTGTGTAGATAAAGGAAACCGGAGCACCCGGAGGAAACCCAGGCTAACATGGGGAGAGCGTGCAAAAGTCCACGCAGCCAGTTACACAAGTCCAAAATTGAACCCGAGTCCCTAGCATTTTGAGGCAGCAGTGCTAACTGTACTGCACCACAGTGGCACAGTGGCTAGCACTGCTGCCACACAGTGCCAAGAACTTGGGTTCAATTCCGGCCTCAGGTGACTGTCTGTGTGGAGTATGTACATTCTCTCAGTATCTTCCGGTTGCTCTGGTTTTCTCCCACAGTCCAAAGATGTGTGGGTTAGGTTGATTGGCTATGCTAAATTATCCCTTAGTAACAGGGGGACCAGCAGGTTAAATACATGGATGGAATTGTGGTTGGTGCAGACTTGACGGGCCAAATGGCATACTTTGCACTGTAGGGATTCAATGATTCTAACACCAGCAATACTGGCAACAAAACAGAACGTAGGGATGTTCATAAATTGGAGATAAAATAAATTAAGTCATCAGGTTACACGTGCTAGAGGAAGAATGATATAATTGAGGGGTCTGCTGCAGATGTGTCTTTGGGTTCAATTTTGTCAGATGCTCTCTTAAGTGAGCAGAGGGCCCAGATTTTAGAGAAAAGATGGCAGCCAAATAGATTGTAAAAACATATTCACAGCTTTGTAATTTGTTAAACTCTTTCCCTTTGCTGAACTGATTTGATGTTTCATATTTAGCAGAACTGATTCTTCTAGCCAGTTTCTGAGTCAATTCATACATCCTTCATCTCTCGTTATCATTTGATGCTCCAAATACAACCACTTAGGTCCACATGTAACAAATTCGCACATGTACTAGAATGACACTGAAGTGTGATACACAATACAATTAAACTAAAGAACTATTTGATCAAGTAATGGGACAAATATTGTGAAAAAGCTCCTGTCACGTTCACTCAGATGGACTTATCTCATCAAATTTCCAGTGACCGTGGGTATGTAAAAGGATATTTTGAACGGAATGGAATAATTGAGAATGTGACGTTTCTTTTAAGAGTCTCTTTAGTGCAACATACATCCTTGTTTCCTGCTGTTTGATCAAGAACAGCATACACAAATAATTAAAATGACAGGAGCATTTTAATAAAAATGTACCTTTCAATTTTTGCATTTCATGTACCAGTGCATTTCCCTTAGAACCCAAAGGACTTTGAGTCCTTAAATAAATCTAGAAACTCCACTGTTAGTATGAAGATATATTCCAACCCTTCTAAAATGCTGTTTATTAAATCACACTGAAATGGTCACGCTGTGTTTCTCAATTCATTAGGTCAAAACTATGTTTTGTACAGACTTCACGTGCCTGGTCATCATTGCTGAAATTCGTTTCCATGTTTATGGTAGATTGTAGTGATCAAGTCCAACAGACTGAGCTCCAAGTCTGCAAGGATGAGGAAAGGGGCACACAATTCAGGTGCAAGTAACCCCAATTTTTACTTAAGTGTGACTTTGCAAAGTTCTTTCTGTATCACACTGAGGAAGAAACTTTTTCCAGTAACGTATTCATTGTCGGGATGTAAAATTACTGGCAAGGGTGGCAAATGTTGCCCATCCCAAGAAGTCCTGAAATAGCATTCTTGAAGCTTTGCAGTCTGCTGTTGTGATTTGGTATAACCGATCTGCCTATTAGATCGCTTTGGTTAAGATTCAACCACGTTGGTGTATGCCTTCAGTTAAATATAGGTCCAACTGGACAATGACTGCCGATTTCCTTCTTAAAGAATGTTCCATCAAACTGACGGCATCTCAGTCACTTTTTACCTCCAACTTAAAATAACTGAAATCAAATCTCAAGGTTTGATGTTGTGATTTAAATTCATGTTCACGATTCAAGGACCTTTAATTTGTTTTCCATCCCTATTCTCCCTTGAGAAGTTTGTGATGAGCCATCACCTTGAACGACTGCAGTTCACGTAGTGTAGGTACACTCAGTGCTGTTAATGAGGAATAGGGTTCCAGGATTTTGAACCAGTAGCTGTGAAGAAACAATAATATGTTTCCAAGGATGGTGTGTGGCTTGAAGGGGAATTTGCAATTGTTGCACTAATTTGTCTGCTGTCCTCATCCTTGGTAGTAAAGGTCATAAATTTAAATGGTATCATCAAAGGAGCCTTGGTAAATTGCTTCAATGCATTTTACTCATTCAATAACATAAGTAACTTCCTATAGTCTATTTAAACCACCCTCATATACTTAAAGTCATCAGTCATCACAAGAAGAATGGATAAATCTATTTAACTTTAGACTGCATTCCCACCCTTGCAGGGGCAGAAATCTTACATGTATTTGCTGTGTTAGCCCTAAGTTCAAGTCTCACAGACTATCTGATGTGATTTCTCATGGTTTGGCTTACCTCAAAGACACATTACGCTCCTTGCATTTTTCTATGTTCCAACCATTCAACTGCTGAGTGGAACAGGCAAAGACTCGACTCTTCTCAGGATGAGTCAGGCTGTATGTGGCCTAACCAGAAGGCCTTGAAGTGAATGCCAGAGGATACCAATTAATAAAACTCACCTTGATATGGAGCCAAAGGGAGCAAGGAGCAGTTTCATAGTGCTCCCAAAGGATACTACCAGACGCTTACAAACTTCCTGGGTAACGGGATATTCGCTTCCTCTATGTCTATGAGCTGCCTAGGGACATGCACTAGGCAACTACAGATTGCTGATCTCATTAAAAACAAGTGTACCATTTTTGACCTCACGTTGGTTCTGCTCCATTCTGGAGATAACTTTTTAGTATAGTTTACTCACAAAGTAGGATTCCACATCCAGCCTCTTATGTTGAATGTTATATCCAGAGAGAGACATTGAATGATACAGTTCAGAAGAGGCCATTTAGCCTAACATGCCTATGCCAGCTGTTTGGAAGAGCTGCTCAATTTACCCCAATTCACTGCTCTCCCTATAGCTTAGCAATTTTTCTCCTCTTGACATATATTAGAAATTCAATTTAAAAAGTTGTTGATGAATCTGCTTCACCCAACCTTCCAGGCAGATCACAACTAGCTGAGAGGCAGCAGTGCTAACAACTGTGCCACCATGCTGCCCCATATGCGTGGAGCCAGAGGAAATGGGCGAGATATTAAAGGAGTACTTTGGGTCAGTATTCACTAAAGAGAAAGACTTGGCAGATGATGAGTCTGAGAAAGGGTGTGTAGATTGTTTAGAACATAGAACATAGAAAAACTACAGCACAAACCCTTCGGCCCACAAGTTGCGCTGAACATGTCCCTACCTACTAGGCTTACCTATAACCCTCTATCTTACTAAGTCCCATGTACTTATCCAGAAGTCTCCTAAAAGACCCTATCGAATCCACCTCCACCACCACTGCTCGCAGCCCCGATTCCACGCACCCACCAAACTCTGAGTGAAAAACTTACCCCTGATATCTCCTCTGTACTTCCTCCCCAGCACCCTAAACCTGTGTCCTCTTGTAGCAGCCATTTCAGCTCTGGGAAAAAGCCTCAGAATCCACTCGATCAATACCTCTCAACATCTTATAAACCTCTATCAGGTCACCTCTCATCTTTTCCCTCTCTAAAGAGAAAAGGCTGA